>NW_022146324.1:1417924-2017924 GCF_002938485.1 Sitophilus oryzae | reverse complement strand
ATGTGTTATGTTTATGACTCTTATGAGTTATGTATTGTTTATTAAAAATATAACAACTAATATTATGTTTATTGTTTTTTTTTCCACTTACATGTTGGTATCAAATGTCTATCTAATTTATTCCTTTATTGTATCAACAAAAAATATGTAAAATTGTAAAATTTCCTAAAATTTCATAAATTTCCGAAAGTTTCGGAAATTTCCTGCAACAATCAAAAATTTCTGAAATATTAACATCACTAGGTATTCCCCACCAGACTTTTCTTTTTTCTTTTGAAAAAATTTTCGGAGGTATTCGATCCTCACTCGTTCTTCCTACATGATTTATTATTACCATACCAGTTGTCTCTTCTGTATTTCATCTATAATCGTTTGCTGGAGACTAACTAACTCAGACCGGATTATATGGACATGCATACTTTCTCCTTTTCCAAAAAATGACAGATGATACAATTTTCCCGTGAATTAAAATGACAGACTGAACTGTCGGAATTCTCGCGTTGCACAGATTTTACTGATGCTTTCGCAAAGCTTGCGCAAAGTTCTTCTGCAATCTGTTCCTTCCTCTTGTCAGTCTCTAAAATAAAATCTTAAATCATACAATTAGTTTTTGGCCGGTGATTTAAAATAAGCAAGGTTTTCCAAAACTAATTTTAGCTGTCTCAAAGAAAAAGAATCGTCATAAAGTTCTCAAATATATATCGGGGAAACCAATGCTCCTATTCAATCTTCTAATATGTATTTCCGATTGTACTTATCTATTTTTGTCTGATGTTTTTTAAGTGTGTTTCGACTGTACAGGGTGGGCCAAATTAGACGCTTTTAAAGGGAAACACCCTTTTCTATAGAGACGAAAAATAATATCGGTGGAGCTCAATGTTTATCAAAAACATGATGGTGAAAACCGTACATCGATATCTGTTACCGTTTTAGAGTTACGGGGTGTTTTTCAAAAATGAACATTTTTAACAAATCGTTGTAACTTTTTTGCTATGGAAAATTTTGTAATGCTGTAAAAACCTTATACCAAAGTACGGTCTAATCTCAAAACTTACGTCCGAGAAAAAAATTTTTCCAAAAAAACGATTAGAGAAAAAAATTTTTCTTGATTTAAGTAAGAACAATTTTCACAGTGTTTTTAACAGGACACTGTCTCCTCAGTAAACAACTAAGTAGATTGAAGCTAAGAAACAGCGGCGAATGCAGATTTTGTTGGGAAAATGGGGAAACACCAGAACACCTAATCACTAACTGCGCCGGGACGACAATCATTCATGCCATAAACTTTGGTAGGTACGGCTGATATCGGAGATGGAGAACTACCTCTGTAAAACCGTCTCAGATACTAGCTTTTGTCAAAGCCCTGAGATTGTATAATGAGTTATGTTATAACTCAAGAAAGGGGGCTACAATAGATATGTACGGTAACGGTGATTAACACCTTCTCCCATACATTCTACGTTGTGTTGGAAACAATAAAAATACGAAAAAATAACATAAAATTGAAGTTATACTCTAATTGAGAAATATTTTTCTATTTCTGTTATATTCGTTCTTCTTATCCAACCCAGATAAAAAGCACAAAAATATTTATTGTTTGCTTTCTATTTTTTATGGGAATTCCCGGAGACAGGAAGCATCCCGGCCGCAGAAAGGCAACAAGCGAGACGCAGGAGGAAGCGGTCGGTGCTAGAAAAACCGCGCCGTTTTAATCGCGAGAGAAACCGAACGCGCGGGAAGGTTTTATGAATGAACAGATAAGGCTTGGGAATTCGGCGCGTTCGGAACCAGTTTCCGAAATTGATTGTCGTTTATGGTCGTCGAGCGGTTAATTAAGCTCAATTTTATCGTCGCTCCGGCTGGAATTTTAATGGTGCCGCTTCGTCCACGGTCTCGGCCCGGGGAGAGAGAGATCCTTCATTTAACAAGAATCGCTTCTCGGAACTAAGTCGACTTCAGCTAGTTAAAACTGTTTTCTGTCTGCCGAAAGTATCGCAACGAAATTTCTTTTTCTTTAAAAAACTATTGTTAAGGCTTTCGCGGGCTCGGCATTCTGAAATATACAGGTTGGTCCGAACTGTATTCCGGAAACTTCGGCAGCATATTCCGCAGATAAAAATAAGTAAAAAAGTTCGTATAAATGTATGTTCTAAAATGCTTAGTTTCGGAGATACAGGGTGGAGAAGTTTCACTTTTATTTTTTCCAGATAATTTCTGAAGTAACGTCAATATTTGGATGAAAATTGGTGTCTGGAAGTTTTTTGATATGAGAAATTTGATTTTGATATCAATATGATTCCTACTTGTAGAGGGCGCCACCTACATATTTTTTAACTGGTTTGAAGAGTAATAAGTTGTCGTCCGTGCCTGTATAAAACTACTGGGCAAAAAAATACATAGTTACGACGTTTTCTACGTTAAAAAGGTAAAAATCGCTACGAGTTATGGTTCTCGAGATATTTGGAATCGAAATTATCAATACCTGTCATCATTGACATAACTTAAACATGTTGACCAAACAGTTATTAAACTAAAATCTCAAATTTGAAATGTTTTTGTGTCAAAAGTTCAACAGAAACTGTTTTATCATCATTCAAATTTATCATTCCAGTCAAATAACTATCTACCCAACATGTTTATTTCTTTCTCAATAATGTCATGTATCGACTATTTCCATTCTAAATTTATTGAGAACGGTTGCTCGTAGCGAGACCAAGAGATTTCTTTCCCGTATAAAGTCACGTAAATATACCATTTTTTCACTCAGTAGTTTTATACAGGTACGGACGAAAAGTTATTACTCTTCAAACCAGTTAAACCCTATGTAGGTGGCGCCCTCTACAAGTAGGGGTCATATTGACATTAAAATCCAAATTTCTCATGTCAAAAAACTCCCAGGCACCAATTTCATCCAAATATTGACGTTACTTCACAAATTATTTAGAAAAAATCGAAATAAAAATGAAACTTGCACCCTGTGTCTCCGAAACTAAGCATTTTAGGATATATATTTATAGGAACTTTTTTATTTATTTTAATCTACAGAATATGCTGCCGAAGTTTCCGGAATATAGTTCGGACCACCCTGTACAGTAGAAATAGAAAATAAAAAAATGTGACTAGAAATAATTGAGGTGTATTAATTCGGATTTCCATAAACGGATTCAGTTAAAACTGCTAAAACTATTTTTTTACAGAAACAAGATGTTTTCAGTTTCAAAAACAAACATTGATTGCTAGATCTGTTTGAGTCCCTTAATAAAAAAATAAATAGACCCTATCTCCACATGAATCTTTACGTTTTTATATTGAGAAAAACTTTTAGAATACAAAGCAGAAATATTTTTTTGAAATTTGAAAATTTTTTGATAATTTTGAAAGCCGTCCAGTACTTTAATCAGCATAACCCTTAACAAATCGGCTCATTGTCAATAAATCTTAAATAGTTACCAATTCATATCTGACACATATGATCAGGTCGATGCTTCTCTCAATACACCTCTATCTATTAGAAATCGAAATGGAATTGACAGCACGGTGTGGGCGTGGCCGGTTCCCAATTAACATTCTTACCTTGGTAACAAGTGTTTTTATTTCGTTTGTTTTTTTCTTCTCCTTTGTCCAATGACCGTAGATATGTAGATCGCTCGCTGCTGTTGCGAAATTTCATATGGGCGTGAACCGTTAGACTAGATTTCGATTAATTGGAAATTTCTCTCCCCCTCGAGGAGAAGGTCGAGTAACTGTGCCGTTACGTAACAATTTTGTCTGAAAGATCGTATATCGGGATTCTTCTCCTGTTTTTAGTTTTTTTTTGTGCACAAACCTATTTTTTTCTAGTGTCTTGATAATTATTTCGTTTACTATACTAATGTATTGTGTAACTAAATGCATTTTAATGCGCACTTTCGTGTTATGTAACTGGAAATCCCTATCGATTAAAAGACAAATAGAGTGAAAAACAACTAACAAGGAAAACACGTATTTACCTACCAACGTTTTAACGCCTGTTTTAGATAACATCGTGTAATTTAAATACTTTATTTAGTTTCACATCTATTTAAACGAGATGTGCGTGAATGCCATAACAAAGTACTTTTGACAAAATGGATTTTACATAGCTTTCTGTTTATTCCAAGGCTGGTTGTGTGGATATGTTTTAAATTACCTGTGTAAAAAATAAGTGTTAATAATCTTACTATGTACTATTCAAATATGTAGATGAAATTGTTATGTAAATGTTTTATTCTCCTTACACCATTTTTTTACAAAATTTACGTTAGGTTTATCTCAAAAGGTCTATCTTTTGGAGTTATAAAAGATGTAAAGATTGCAAAAAATGTCTTGGACTTATAAGAAAACTAGGAGAAACTATGGAATCACCCTTTTCGTAGCATTGAACTAAATAAATTTTGTGCTTATTGAACATTTTAAAACAACCAAAAATATTACGTTGATTAAAATTCTACGAATAACAATCTATCAAAGAATGAAAACGAAGTTATATTACCATAGAAACCTAACCAAACCAAACCACACCAAAGAATATGACATTAATCAAAATTAATAATAACCATCTATCAAACAATGAAATCGAATTGATATTACCATAGCAATCACCTTCTGATTTTTGGGATTTTAGAACAAATTCAACCATATTTTCATGTTTTTCTTAATTTTCTCTAAAATGGTATGGAAATTTGGAAAAGTATAAACGGGATTAACCATTATCATTAAAATGTCAATAATAAAAAAGTTTCTTGCAAAAATAATCCGAGGACAAACTGTATACATTCAAATTCAACCCTGTTACTCAAAGAGGGAGGCATGTGAAAGACAAAACAAAAAGACACCCTGGTAGTTAAAAAGTTTTTCGAGGAATGTTCCATTTCTGGAGGTAGCGCGTTCCGACTATAACTTCGCAATTGTGAAGTTCCGATTATTAGATACCCAGATCAAAGTGTGTGTTCCGTTTAAAAAGGTTGCGCTGTATTTATTTATTTTCCTGCGATCCCATTCATAGCAAGACACTGCCCTTGCTTCTCTCGCTGGTCGTGGCGGACTTCCACCGACGAGCCCCGGCCACCAGCAGCAGCAGCGGCGGTTCCAAGTCTCGAGCCGGTCTGGGTAGCTCGCGGCGATGTGACCTTCGCGAATTCCAGGTCAACGGACGCAGGAGACGACGTCGGCATCGAGGGGCCTCCCGACGAAGGACGCGCTGCTGTTTAAAGTATTTCGACGATGGCGATCAACAGTCTACGCCGAATTTTCGATACTAGGTTTCTCATTTTTTATCGTATTAATTAATTAAGCAAGCTCGTGCCGATGATTTTACAAATAGAATTAATTAATTATACCTACAATTAAGTAATCGAGATTTTAGATTGTGTGAAACAGTACGATGGAGTCGGAACATTTTTTATTCGACGATGACGAGGGAAATCGAGGTAGCATTTTTGATTCAAGTTTTTCGAATGTTTTCGGAAGTATTCTGATATTTTTAATTTGTAATTACCTCCTTCTTTGTGTCTCTTATGGTTTCCGATGTCCCATTCATTGGTCACCTTCGAATTTGGGACATCTTCTACAATATACAGTGATAACGTATGAGTTTGAAATTTGGTATATGATGTTCTTTGTTGGCGATAAAAATTACAAGTTTTCAATTCAATGCTCTTAACAATAGCGGGTGTTTCTCAAAAGTGGCTCACCCCCTATAACTTTTTTATTTTTTCAGATAAAAAAAACGATATTTGCTAGGTTAGTATATGACATAAACGATGATCGATTGACGTGTTCAATTATTTTCGGTCACTTCCTGTTTCACAGGAAATGACTACAACTTTCGATTTTTTAATTGAAATTGTAACATACGTTTCATAATGACAATTACCATAAATACCCAGTGTGTGGTACCAAATTATTTAAAAAAAAAATGCTTTTTCCAAATATGCTAATGAGCCACCCTCGTTCCATTTGGTAAAATTGAGTTATGATTACGATTTGGGCATTTTTCCGGCCAGGATAAGACACGGAAAACATTAGACGATCAAAACGGTTTTTCCAATGCTCCTTAATTCAAAATGAGTGTTTTTAACAGAGCCATGGCACTCTAGATTGAAACTTAAAATACGATTTTTGTAGTCAGAATGTCAAAAGTAGACATATGATATGTCATTCTATTCAGAATGACATTTTCTGTAGAATAAAGTAAAAAAATATCGAGGGTGCCATTGAAAAATCAAAAGTTTTAGTAATTTCTGGTGAAACAGGAAGTGACCGAAAACAATTGAATTCGTCAGTCAATCCTGATTTATGTCATATACCGCTTGACGTACTAAAAAATAAAAAGTTTATAGTGGTGAGCCACTTTAGAGAAACACCCGGTATATATACACCCAATAATTTAATTCTGTTCCTTTTTGCCATAGTTCCAAATTCATCCATCTTACTCTTGGTCATTTCTTTTTCGAATGTTCATTACACAGATCCACTTTCTGTATTTAAAATACTTATTAAGGCCGTTTTACAATCGATTATAATTAGAATTAGCAATAAGAAATGTGTTAACGCGTTCCATTTTGGCCGTGTAACCTACAAAACGTTCTCAATTCGAATCGCAATGTTACGCATTAAGTCGGTAAGGTAATTTGAAATTGTAGTTACTACACTTCAATTAGCTTTTAAATTAATTTGGCCCAAATTAACCAAGTTAGTGCTTATTACCCATACCCTCATTTATATAATACATAAATGACATTAACTTTTTAAAATTTTAATTAATAATAAAATTGCTTATTTCAAATATTTCTTTTCTGAATGACAAAAAAGATTTAATTTTTATTATTAGAAAAATTATGTGTTTTTTAGGTAGTTTAATATTTATTAAGGAAGGAACATGAAAATATACGAATAGTCCTTGAGACTTTTTATTTTTGTAATGCTATTCGACACGCTATTTTTAAATTTGAAACTAATAAATTATTTGGATAGACATTGGCGATTCCCACGACTCTCTAAATGCAATAAATCTCCACAAAAAAAGATGTCTCCTGCGTTCGAAATGACCTCTAAGATGCACAAGCATTAGAGTAATAAGAAAAAGAGCTGTTACTGATTTTCATTATGACCATTTTGATTTCTTCATTAAAAAAAGGGTAAAAGTTACAAAACTATATGTGAAAAATGATTTATATAGCTTAATATAATTATCAGTTAAAATGTTGGACCAAATTTTGAAATTATTTCATGTGAATCCAATAGACTTCTAAACGGCAGATATTTATTTTGAAATTTATGTACATGTGACTGAAATACGGTGTTCCAATCCCTAGGATCTATAATCAATGTCAGAAAATATGCTAGTGCCAAAGCTGATTTATATCCTTTTGGAAACAGCTTTATATTGATCAAGGTAACTTTTGCCCTTTTTTGTGTCCTACAAGTAATGACAACCTGTCAACTAGTCTATAATAAAAAAAATAACCCATTTTTGGCGGTATGGAATGATAACAAGCAATTATCAATTTCTTTATTTTTTATTGCTCTTACTCGGAGCCATATTTTTCGCGCGAATGCCCAAGCTGATACTCCCCCCTTCCCCCTCCTGTGTACGGTTTATTTGGCGCGTTCAAAGGTCGTCGGGACGCTGATGTCATTCGCCGTCTAGCCGGCTGGTGGCGGGCGAACGGACAGACGACTATCGTCCTCTTTCCCTCTCGCTCTTGTCTGCATCGTCGTTCGCGCGGCGATTAAAGGCCCCGCTAGAGGCGCTATCGCGGCAAGACAATCGAACGAACGTGCATATTCGCCTACGTCACTTCCGGCCACCCCACGATGCTGCGGCAGGAAGCGATGGGAATAGCAGTTTTGGCGCGAAATTGAAAAACGTGTGAAGGTCGGGATCGAATGGGACATGAAAAAAAAAGGATTGTTGGTTTTAGTAAACATTACACATAAATAAACAGATGTAGATGTACATCACCGAGACCTTAATAGATGTATTGTGTCCCTTTCTTGAGCTTGAGTTATAACTCATCATGCAGCGATGGATATACATATCTGTTATATGTTATATATCTGTTTAAAAAAACTCAAATGGAAATGGACTGGGCATATTGCCAGAAGATCGGACGATAGATGGACCAAGCTGGCGGCCAGGACAAGATGCTCTCAGAAGGAGAGGCAGACCTCCGACAAGATGGTCAGATGACTTAAAGAGATTTAAAGAAACTGGATCCAAGTGGCACAGGACCGAGAAGAGTGGAAAGCTTTGAGGGAAGCCTACATCCAGCAGTTGATGAATTGAATGTCCAGTGAAATTCAGGCTGGTTGATTATGATAATGATTATAAATCCTGAGAACAATTATTATTTAAGTTATTATTCCAAATTAGAAAATTTTCCGGGACTGACATTGTTTTTAATTTTGAAATTTAAAAGACGAAAGACGTTTCAACTTTTATGAGTTCCTATAGTCGTTAATAGTTATTTTTTATACAAGACGATAAAATGGTATTTTATCGTCGACCGAAAAGATTAATTCACGAGCGATGAAATCACGAGTGAATTAATTTCGCGAGACGATAATGCAATTTTATCGTCGTGTATAAAACAATTTTTTTTTCCATAGCGAGTTACGTTTTAAAAAATATTCAGAAATTATTATTTCAAGGAATTTATTACTAGTAGAAAAAATATTGTGCTGGGTTGGCGTTGGTTTCTATGTAATTTGACAAATAAATAAAGCTGTCTCTTTAGTTGCCAGTTTTGAGTCAATATTTTTTAATTCTCTTTCGTGTCGATTGCTGATTGAATTGGAGCCATAAATGGCTCAAAACGAAATAAGTAAATTACCAACAGATATTCAGGCTGAGGCGAAATGGAAGCAATTAAAAAACGTGCGAGAAGAAATAAAGTTTTTAACCTATCCTTGCTGTTAAAGTATCATTTAATCTACCATTGCGGTTAAAGTACTATTTTATCTACTATTTTTGATAGATATACGGCAATTTTAACAGTTGCTATGGAAAAAAATTAAAAAATCGATTAATATTAAAGTACACGTTTCAGTATTTAAGAATATTTTATAGAACCAGATGTTGATTCAATACCACCTATACAAATTTATTCTTAGCGTTCAATAAACTTGCAAAATCGCGGACTTGTCGGTGCCCACGTTCAACTGGTGCTTATGCACTCGAACCAATTAGCGAAATGATTATTAGCGAATTCGCGCGATAGTCGACAAGCACCAGAGTTCGATCACCTAGCGCAGACCGCGCGAACCTAAATTTGGGGGGCCCCTTACTGCATATAGGGGCAGAGAATAGAACGACTACGACAACGATAAGTTCATACTTTAATAAATTTAAGCCTGTAATCTTTGATATAACCAGAACGTCGCCCCCATAATATACCTCTTTGATATTTTATATGTGGTATAAATTTCATTTTAAATCTCTTGTAATTAGTGTATTGGTGTAGAGCTGTGAGATCTTGATAGCAATATATAAAACAATATTTTGGTAGACAAAATCGTACATAAGTACTAAAACTGACATTACTAGGGTTAGTCCTATTCGCGAACTGCAAGTGTACGGATTACATCTGCACATGAGCGATAACGAGCCATCTCGCTAGAGTGTTGCGGGTATCAAAAAGAGGCAACGCGGTAGAATCTTGATGAAAGGTGACAACAACGACATAACCATCAATTCGAAATTGGTCAAAGAATGCCTAGAGAAGCTGAACAGATTAGGCAAAGAAAATAAAGTCCTCCTACTCGGGGTGCCAACTCACCAAAGGATAGAAGGCAATGAAAAAGCAAGCGATCTAGCTAGAAAAGGAGCGAATACTCCACTAACTGGACCAGAACCGTTCTGTTTTCCAAGTGGAAACCAACTTAAAGCAGAACTCAAGAAACTGGAAGATATTCATTCATAACCTGGAATGGGAATCCTCCAACGGTCTAAGACACTCGAAGAAATTTCTCAGAACTCACGACCGAGAAAAATCAATGATTTTCCTTGATTTATGTAAAAAAATCTTCGAATAATCACGGGGTTTTTTAAAAGGACACTGTCTCCTCAACGAACACCTCAGTAGATTGAAGTTGAGAAACAACGGCTAGTTATCTGTGGGGAAAATGGGGAAACTCCAAACAGTCGACGATCGTCGTTCACAATCCTCCCAAATGAGTCTGCAAGCGGTGGAATTGGGACATTACGTATATTCAGCATATAGCGATTTAGAGTTTTGACAAATTTATTGAAGTTTTTGTGTATTAATTTCAAGTCTATACTATAATGAATCGTTTTTGGAATAAGTAGAATTGATGAAGTATGATTAAATTTAAATTAGATTTTTTTTTGGTTATCAAATCCCATCTCATTAAACATCCAATAACAACTAGTACTTGAAAAGTATCTATAGTGATGTTAATTTAGTTTCTATATAGTTGATAACTTCATAAGGTTGATACGTCGTTAAAAATTTTAGTCGCATTAAAGCTTCTTAAAATAATTGTTACCCACAGTAACAGAAATCAGGAGCAAAGCTGTTAATTTTTGATAAATCGCTTGCTTCGGTGTATATGCAAATAATTTAAAAATACGGACGGCGAAAGTACGTTTCAGTTGTTTTCGAGAAAAAAGTGCAATTGTTTTAACCTTTAAAATATAACCTCTGGGCTGTTCAACTTGTGCGTTGACGTGAACAGTTATTTTTGATTCTAGATAGGCGAAATTATTGCTCTTTTGCGTTGCAGATTTCTACGGAGCCAACGAAAAATATTTATTTAATAGTGCAATATATGTCATTTTCCATTAAAATACTAGATTTTTTAACTTTACGGAGCCAAAATTGTCTACGGAGTGATCAACAATGATTGAAATAGTAGGTTGTTCTGATTTTGCTCGTTTGGTTGGCAATAAATTTAAGAAATTCGAATATTTATCGGCTGTTATCGCCAGCGTCAAAATAAACCAAAAATTAAATATGATTAATTTTTTGAGTAATAATGTGAAATCAGTCAAAACGGATTTAACCTAAAGGTTTTCTAAATTATTGAATATCTTTATTAAAAAATTCGAAAAAGAATAGAGTGGATACGACAAAAGACCTAGGTAATAGATGTCATCCATAAAATCAAATCCCTTAAGTGGTAATGGGCACCTGGCAAGAAGGACGGACACCATATGGACCACAAAAATTACAGCATGGTACCCACGAGGAATTAAGAGACCTAGTGGAATACCAAATCTGAGATGTGAGCATGATATTAGAAAATTAGCAGGGATAACTTGGGCCCGCATAATCAAAAATAGACAGCAATGGGCCCTACTGCAAAGAGAGTATCTAAATATGCTAGGGAGACTACTCCATAATTGGAAATGGTTGATTAAGCTGAGAATGATGATGATGATTAAAAACATAGGTTAGGCCGAAATAATTAGGTACGTCAATGAATTGACATAATTTGTTACAATACGATCATATTTTTATATAGAAAAATATGTGGTTCTATGTGTGTAAAAATAGGCAAAATCAAAGAAAATACAGATTATATAAATGAAGAACTAATGCTGAGAACAAACAGAACATTATTGAATATCCAACTGGACTTATTTTTCATTTATTTCCCCAATGACTAAACCGTGTCTCCAGTATTATTCCGCTATAGCAATACTCGTAAAATCTCATCGGAAAAACGATCTAGTCCCTTTTCTAATGCCCTCCACCCCCTCGCCGTGGTGCTTTGCGACCTACGTCGATTCGGAAAACCCACACGCTCGACGTGGAAAGTGTCACAATTTCCTTTCGTTCGCGTACACACAAGGCGAAAAGGCCCGCGTGTGGGCGTGTTACTAGAAATGCTCCTATAACAATTAAGCACACAAGTGATTCATGACGGGGTCTTTTACGGCTCGTAATGAAAGTACTTAATACAAGTTGAAAAATGGTGTGTTTAATGGTAACATCTGGCGGTTGTATTAGCGAAAATTTTGTTTGATTAGACTATATAAACTTTAACATATAGAATTTACATTTAATTTTTTAGGTGGTTTTCCTTATTTTTTAGTTAGTAAAGTGATAATACTGTTTCAATTATACACAAAGTGATGATAGAGGTTAACATGATTAGAAAAAAAAACGATACTATATAGTACTTGGCTTTATGTAATATATCGCTATAGTCTATCCAACAAAAGGATTCATTACAGTGACAGTGTGTCTGTCATTTTATTTTACAGATAAATTGTATTTTCTCACATTTTTTGTATGTTGGTCAGGCCACAGATTAACACAGATTTTTCAGTAAAAGGAAGAACCTAAATAAAACAAGGATGCATTCGGTCCCTTTAAATACCCTATTTAAAGAGATCCGGACTATAATTCGGAATACATTTTATACAAAAGGCAAGAATTCGAAAAAAAAAACGAAATCTAATAACGCCATAACCCTATTAAAGATCCACCCAGCAAGATGAAATAAGTGCCACATCTGTAAGTTAATCTGTGGTCAGACTGTAGGTACAAAACATTTTAAGCAACATTTGTTTGCTTGGATTCCTTTCTCAATCGCCTGAATTCCATCAAATTTTTGATCAATAAAGAGAGAAAAACTTCTGTCAGCTGTTTTTTGGATGTTTTTGTCAGTAGAAATAGTTGAAGTTCTCAGTAGAGTCATTCTCAAGTAACCGGGATACGAATACTTAAAACATTATATCATCTAACATCAGCATCTCTTAATCTTGAACTGAATGATATTGAAATGAACTTGCTCCAGAATTATTACTCTGTACAGTCTTGGCACACACCTTGACAATACGTATAGGTTGTAGGTTGCCTTTTAAGTTTTTACAATAGCTTGTTTCTTCGGTTGTACTGGACACGTTGCCACTATTGCATTAGAGGATCGAAGAACTGTTAATGCCGAATGGTATACAACAAGTTGTTTGCCAACGGCCTTCAATGAAATAAGGAAAAAAAACAAAAAACGTCGCATTATTCTTCATCACGACAATGCCAGCTCCCATTAAAGCACGTCAAACAACTAAATATTTGAAGGAGAAAAACATAGAATTAATGTCTCATTCCCGTATTCACCTGATTTATCTCCTAATGACTTTTTCTTGTTCTCTACTGCAAAACCATGTTTCTACAATATCAGTTTCAGAGTGGAAAAAATGTTTCAGAATTGGTTTGAGCGCATGCAAAAATGTATAGACTGTGTTTCGAACTTATTCTGTTTCATTTTTTTTAAAAACTTAAAAGGCAACTTACGTATTCTATCGAATTATAAAACAGTTTCATTGTGTGTATCAATCTGAGGAAGAATCTCTTTCTTTGTCTATTTCATATATAAAAGGAGCATTTGAAAATATCAAACTATTAGCCAAACAATATATCATTGAAAATATTTTGTCTGGTCTGGATACTCTAAGAAGCGTCTGAGAGTACCTAGTTCAACAAAAAACAAGACTTGAAACATTGAATCTCTTGATTCGATGAAAATGAATCTCTCTTGGAAGAGTGCATCTACCAGGTATCTGGTGAGGAATGCGGTGACTCGTATATTGGAGAAACAAAACGTCCATTAAATGGACGACTTGTGTGGTCCGATCAGCATAATATGAAGTGATCGAAAGCTCGAGTTGTTCACAAGCAACCTTAGACTTAGTTTTTATATCGAGCAACAATAACATTTTTAATAATAAGTAATCCAAGTATGGAAATATCCACAAGATGGCAGCCAGCCCTAGTATCCTTAACAGACAATCTTCTGCTTGACTGCACGCAATTTTGTTGAGTGTGAATATTTGATAATATATTTGATAACGGTCAGTGAACCAAAACGTTGTGTAAATTCTTCAAAATTAAAGAACTCCTTTCAAGCAATATTAAAAATATTTATCTCCGTGTATACGACGACGAAAATCTCATTTTCTTCCCAAATCCAATAACAGAAAAAAACAGGTAAATCCCCAAACGCTTGATCTTTCCTTTTCCTCTATCCATCTCTTTCCCTCTTCCTCTCCGTCGCTCTCCAACAGGACGAAAGCCACGAGAAAAAAAAAGAATAAACCCCGTGGCGACGTTGCCAATGCTCGCCCACGATTTCCTGCCATGTCGTCGACCAGTAAGGCACGAATCGGGGTCAGTAGTGTCGCCAGCCTGCTCGCAAATTCGCCAGCGAACGAGGCGATTGCAACGCCGGCAAAAAAAAATGGCAAACAATCGCGACGATGGGATTATTATTGTTGTCGAGGCCGGTTATGGGAATGGATTTCGATGCGATTGTCAATGGGGCATTGTGGGTTAAGGCGGTGGAAAAGGGAAATGGGTCAGTAGGTCTGGAAATGTTATGGCTGGGAGTATTGAAAAATATCTCGAAATTATTTAAGCCTGGGTTAATCGTTTGCTCGCATTCGTTAAATTCGGTTCTACATTCTATACGGAGTTTTATACATTTAATATAGTGATGTAAAATATAAAGTTTTTATTTAGAGTACAATATAATATAATTAATTAAAGTTTCCTACCTCGGCCATATCCTTAGAGGAGACAAGTATTACATTCCTAAACTAATTCTACAAGGAAAAATAGAGGGACGGCGAGGCCCAGGAAGAAAACAACAATCCTGGCTAAGAAACATACGGGATTGGTGTAACATTAGTGAAGCAGCCACCATATTTCGAAGAGCCTAAAACGGCACTCTACACATTATAATATAATGTGTAGCCACATTGTCTGTACTCTTCATAATATTATTATGAAGAGTACAGACAATCGCCAACGTGCGGCTAAGTACAAGGCACAGGAAGAAGAAGATTTAGAGTACCTAATATCTTCTAATACTTGTTCATATAAAAAGAAAACACATTTTTAAGACTGAACTTAATAAAGATACAATAGTTAAAACATGAAATTTTTACCAAAAATAAAAAATAAGCTACAAAAAACGTAATATGCATTGTTGATGATAGAAAATATGCATGTGTTTTTATAAATATTTATATAGTCATTATGAATTAATAAATATATTAATTATTTGTTTTTATTTTCAGGTAAGTTTCCCATCATCATTAACTACAGCAAAACGAAGTTTGGTAAGGTGAACAATTTGTTTTTTGAACATTTTTTACAATGAATATAATTAACATGGGCAATTAATTAGATTTTAACAATCGTACCAAAGTTTATGGTACGAATGGTTGTCGTCTCGGCGCACTCATTGATGCCGTGTTCTGGTGTTCTGGAAAACACTAATTCACCACAATACACCAAAATATTTTTATTTTTTGCACTAGCATTGTTAGCGAAAAGGTAGTAAAAAACTTTAAATGTAGGATCTGACAATCAACAAGCTAATAGTATATTACGTTGTACTTTCGGGTCGCTCCCAGGGGTCGGGTAAAGCGGGTGTGTGGCCGAAGGAAATATATATTATACTAGCGTGTACCAGCGACTTCGTTCGCGTCGAATTAATCATTTGTAATGGTGATGATAAAGCAGAATTTCCATTAACATTCAAACTGGATAAAATTTTCTCACATTTATGTCAGCATGAGAAAAAACAATATGGCGATATTATTATATACCTTGGTAATATTTGAGGGGTAGTTTCATCTCGTTGGAATTTGACTTTCGAAAAATCCGTTTGCCAAAAATAAGCTTTTTACGCCAAGCAGTTTATGCAGAATCGTGGTTAAGAAATTACCTAAGTTTTTGGAACACCCTGTATGATTTTTTAAAAAATTTCAAAATATGTAAAAAAAACAAATAAATTATGCTTGTCCAAGCGTTTTCCCGAAAGACTAACCATTTTTTAAATAACAAATATTGTAATATTTGAGGGGGCGTTTTCACCCTCTTGGAATTTGAGATTCGAGAAACCCCTCCTTATCGAACCTGTACACTCCTCAGTCAATCCGTTTGCCAAAAATCAGCTTTAAACGTCAAGCAGTTTAAGCAGAATCGTGATTACTCAATGGTCATATTTTGTGAAACACCCTGTATAAATTTTTAAAAAATCTTAAAATATGTAAAACAACAAAATAAAATATATGTGTTTAAAAGTTTTGCCGAAAAACTCACCGGTTTTTAAATAAAAAATATTTTAATATTTGAGGGATAGTTTCACCCCCTTAGAATTCGAGTTTCGAAAAATCCCTTCTTATCGAACCTCTACACCCTAAAGTCAATCTGTTTTCCAAAAATCAGCTTTTTACGTCAAGCGCTTTAAGCAGGATCGTGATTAATCAATGACCAGATTTTTCGAAACACCCTGTATACATTTTTAAAAATCTTAAAATATGTAAAAAAACAAAATAAAATATACGTGTTTAAGCGTTTTTTTCGGAAACTTGACCGTTTTTTAAATAAAAAATATTGTAATATTTGAGGGGTGGTTTCACCCTCTTGGAACTGGAATTTCGAAAAATCCCTTCTTATTGAACCTCTACACCCTAGAATCAACCTGTATGCCAAAATTGAACTTCTTACGTTGAGTGGTTTGAGCAGGATCGTGGTTAATCAGTATGTCAGTCACTTAAGGATTTTATATATTAGTATAGATTTCAGAAATCTGCTTAGCCCGATCCTGTCATGTTAAGCCACACTCAAAATTCCAAACACACGTGCTTTGATTAAGGCTGATGTTTGACCATCAAAATCTTAAACATAAACTAGTTGTCTAAAAATGTGCTACAACACGCATACAGTATAATCCTTTATCTTTAATTTCTTTCTTCATTCGTGTAAAAATACCTAGCCAGTTTTACATAAAACGTTAAATGCCGAACGCTTACTTTGCTACTTTTTCGGACTAGTGAAATGGACTCTAAGAAAAAAACAACTCAAACTGAATAAAACTTCTTAAGTTAAATAGCAATTATTTATAAACATTCGGAATCTCGTTATTTTTAAACCTCCGGCGAGATTTCGTTTTCTCACAGCCCGTCATCAATTTAAATCGAAATCGATCGATTTCGACTGTTATTTTAATGCTTTCATCGTTTTTCTGCACTGATGCTGGCGGCCGATTTCGGTCGCTCGTCGCCGCTCCGCTAGTTAGAAAGACGGGACGGAGACGAGCGGAATGTAAAAGGCGAACGAGAAGAGACCGTGCCGACATTCCAACGTAGTTATCGGCGGCATTTCGCTACAGTTATGCGAACGAACGAGCGAATTTGCCGGTCGAGACCGGTTCGCCGAAGAGATCGAGGTTCGCGGAGCGTCATGACGCCCGCCTTCGTCGGGGACGCTTTTATCTGTAACGGTGTTGCCGTGACTGTAAGTGAAAAAATTTAAACATTCCGTCATAATATGGTCAATGAACCATTTGTTATCTTCTTCGTACATGACATTAGTTTGCAATTATTCTTGTCTCTCTTCGATGTAGACCTTTTACTTTTTCATCCATGGTGTACTTCTTGTGCTCTATATCTCTATCATATTCATCGTTATTCTTTCATTGAAAAAAGACAACTTGTCATCATTAAGCCATTTATTTGGCTAATATTTGTTAGATTCTTCATCTTCAGCCATTCTTCTTCTGTTCACTCCAGGATGTTGTCCCTTTTCATGTTTATTTACAGGGCCGACCCTAGGTTTTTGGCCGCCCCACGGTGGGGTATTAGCATGAAAAAGGTGATCGAAATTCGAAAAAGCAAATGCGTTTAAGATTTCCCAAAAAAAGATAAATTATAAGTTAAATCGTGTCTGCCATGAATGGCGTTTCTATGGGTGTGTTTAGTTGCATTCATTTGGTTCAACGAAACGTCAAAGTTGTTACTTCTCACAAATAAGAGGCAAATGGCTACATTTTATGTTCAAAATTATAAATTGTTGTTGTTCTTGTGCTCTTTTTACGTTTATATTATTGTTTTGATTGAAAATGGCTCAGCAAGCTGCAGGTATGTATTCTACAAAAACGTATTATTTATTTTGATATTCTCTATACTAACGATTTTTTTTGCAACTAAAAGTTAGGCGTTCAGAAAATTTGATTAAATTTGTGACATTTTTATTATACTTAGAGATTTATTTACGCATTTCGAAGAATTCAGCATATTGTCTATATACGTTTTACTTAGTAAACATTGGACTTTCATACAGTAAAATAAAATACTGCGACTTTTTGCGACTTTGCTGATAAAGTGAGAAAAACATTCTTGGTTTCCTCTAATTTGCCAATCAGTAATATACTAATGCGAGGTGTAAACCGCGATGGCATTGTTGTGTACAAAGCGATCGCATTAGTGCCATTAGCAGTATAGCACAATTTGGCATTAGTAGCGACTTTAGTGGTATGGGCATTGCTCGCGGATCAGTCGTAGCATTAGTAGTATTAGTTGCGATATTACTATTGGCATTAGTGGCATTGACCGTGGAAACACTGGAACAGTGATTTTTCTTTCTTTTTTTTAGAATCGACAAATTATCCTTTATTCTGTTCATATTATTTCCTCTTTAATTGAAAATAGCATTAATTTATATACGGTCTACATAAAAAAATTTCGATCAACTATCTGTGTCACTGTGCGCCCCGGGCAAACTTTTTGAAAAGTTTGTAAGACCCCGGCCAGTTGCATGATTTTCAGGTGAATATTCTATAAAACTCTCTTTAACTGTGAACGGGTTGGCCTTTACATATCGTAATATGATTGTAAGCTGCTCTACTCTGTTTTTATCTGGAGTACAGTCCAAGATAATGGAAAAATATTTTGAGTTCAGAATATCAGAAATTATACTCTTTTTAATATTATTTGAAATGCGACTTATTAATTAATTTTGGATATTGTGTCCTAAATAATGAGTTTTTCTCTCCAAATATGGAGTTTTTTCAATTTTATTAAGATGCTCTTTCATGATGGGATCAAACTGAGCAAGCAACTCAACTGTTTTCAAAAAATTCCCATTATTTTTAACGTATAACTTTTCGGATGATACGCGCAAAGCAAGATTTTGGCCGGCCAGAGAAAGTATAATAGATATTATTCTTTTCAAAATATTTTTCCAATGTTTTTTTATTAAATTTAGCACTTTCTGGTGGCATTGTTCTCAAAAGGTTTCTGAAGCATTTTCCACTTATTATAATTCATAACATGCATTTTGCTAACTTCATGAGAAGTTAGTGTTTCTGAAATATGTTTCCAATCCCGAAAGCCGTTTTTATCAATTAATGATGTACATTTATCATTTGCAGAAAAGAATAACTTACACGGAAAGCAATAAACTGAATCCAGTAATTTAGAATATATTAGCCCTTCCCTTAGAGTATTTTCTCCGAGAGTACCGGACCGTTTACGACACTTCTTCATTATTTTTCATTGCTTGCAGCAACGTAAACTATAAGAAAACTCCATAATACTATCTTTTAGAACAGCTACTTCTTCTTTTTTACTTACTACCTTATTTCCATATTATACCGTACGTTTTTTTTGCCGTTTTCCTATTAAAAATCCATCAGCGCCGGGTGAATCAGCGCTTCTCCGAACTGACGAACAATCGTCTATTCAAAGCGCCTCTATTTTTTCCATTCTTTTCTATTCTCTCCTTCCGTATTTATTGTTGTTTGGCGCCGAGAAATATTCTTGTTCCTTGAACCGCAAGAGCAGCTGTTGGTCGCTCGCTCGTCCATCAACCGACCGACGGCTCTCAGACAGGTCAAGACCTGTCGGCAGCAGCTCGTCCTGTTGGGCCTTAAGGTCCCCATACACTTCGTTTTAACCGAGCAGTTAAAACCGCGCGGTTAGATAACACAAGCATGCAACCGCCACACAGTGTCTCATTTTTGCCAGTTCATTTTATCCGCGACGTAGTTAAAAACAATGGATTCGACAAGCAACATGCTAGCAGTGGCGGCGGTAATAGCAGCAAAAAAGAAACTCGAGAAAAGGAATATACGAAAATAGTGCAATGCGCCGAAAAAAATATACAGGGTGTCCAAGAAATAAATGCAAGTATATTAAATTATTTTGGGTGCCGGGCCACATCGGCATCCATGGCAACGAAAAAGCCGATGAGCTAGCTAGGCAAGGATCATCGGCATTCTATCTTGGTCCAGAGCCAATACTGAGAATACCCAAATGTATGGCCCGTAGTGCATTAAAACTCTGGATCAGGGAAAAGCAGAATGTCCGTTGGAGAAACAGACAGGGGCATAGGAACAGCAAGGCTTTTATCCAAGGACCTAGCTCTAAAACCGCAAAAGAACTGCTAATGCTTAGCAGGAATAAAGTGCGGATTACAACAGGCCTTTTGACAGGACTTATGGCTGTCAAGTGTTACCTGAACAAGCTCAACCTGTATCAAGGACGAGTTTGCGATAAAGATCCTGAAACAGCGGAGCACATAATATTTCATTGCGAGGCTCTGGATCGCAAGCGACACTTTTTATTTGGGAAAGCTAGGCTAGAACCAGAGGAACTATGCTCCCATCCTATCAAGGACCTGCATAACTTGGTGCAGGGCACAGGGATAGGAGAATGGGTGCAGATATAGAAAGGGGACAAACTCAATAGACCTCACAGGTCGCAGTGTTTCCGGCAGAGGTCGCAGTGCTTCCGGAAAATGTAAAGAAAAATATAAAATTTTCAAATTTTTTTTTGCAAAAAAACCTCAACTATATTACCACTTAATTTCGGAGATACCCTTTATAAAGAACTGCTCGCACCATTGGCTTGACTAAAACTATCGAGTAGTAATGAACGGGTTGAACCGTATGTTTAAAATATCTGGCGAAGACAGATATCTAAACCAAACACTCACACACATTGACATTTTTAACTGAACAGTCTTACCCCGTTCGCTTAAAACCAGGGTTGGCATGATTTAAATCATGATTCAAAT
This sequence comes from Sitophilus oryzae, assembly GCF_002938485.1. Lineage (NCBI taxonomy): Eukaryota > Metazoa > Arthropoda > Insecta > Coleoptera > Curculionidae > Sitophilus > Sitophilus oryzae. The sequence continues at coordinate 1,997,066 of NW_022146324.1, read as the reverse complement.
CAAGTGATTTTTTTAATTTTAATCATGTGATTTAAATAAAAAAATCAACTTTTTTAAAACTTTACAATATATCGAAAAATAACTGTAAAAGTTATAAAAATGTGCCCTAGAATGTGTCCCTCATCTATTCGTTAAATAAAATGCTTGCTATTGTAATGTTTAAATGCGTTTAATAAATCGAAAATAAATTGTAAATGTTATAAAACTATATAAAAAATGATTTGTATAACACATATGCCTACTACATATCTATTCATCAATTAAAATGTTGGACCGATTTTTGAAGTAATTTCGTGTGAATCCATTAGGCTTCTAAAGGGCAGGGATTTATTTTGAAATTTATGTACAAGTAACAAAAAAATGCTGTTCGAATACATTTCACTCGCAATCTCTAGTGCAGAAAAAGGTTCTTTTGATGTTAGACTATATCTTCAAATCGTTGTCAGAAAATATGCTGTTTTATATCTTTTTATTTTACACTTTGACAATAGATAATACTAATTTCATTCTCGACTTAAGACTATTTCCGAACAACAGTGTATTGTGTAAGGAGTAAAAATTATACTTATTTTGACGATGTTGTACGTTTGACGGACTAGCGTAAACAGGGAGGCACAAAAGTACATTTTTACTCCAAGTAGAATATATTATATTTTTACAAATTAAACATTACAAATAATTTTTTAATCAATTCCAAACGTTGCAAATAATATAAAAGTAATGCCTTGTAAGTAATCGAGTAACAATTTGTACACTCGTTGAAATTGACGCTTAATATCAGTTTAATAATATATTTTTGTACTTTTGTGCTTAGGCGAAAAAGGGCTTTACTTTTATGAGTTTTATGCCTAGGCGTTGAAATTACAAAAATTAATACACTTGTGCCATATCAAAAAAAATCCTTTTGATCTGAAGCGAGCGACTTTTTTTGCAGAATATTTTGGTGACTGATGTCTGGGAAAATGACACGCGTCGTAGAATTGTTAATGTTGTCAGTATTGGGCAGAGTTATGAAGATTTAGCCATTTAGGATAGGAATTTAATTGGAATTAAGTCCTAATTATTCGAAAATCCGATTTAAATAATGTTTTCTATTAAAATCAAAAAAATCTGATTTAAATAAAAAAAATCCGATGTTTTTTTTTAAAAATCATGATTTTTTCCAACCCTTGTTAAAACCATACAAAGAAACCCGTGTATGGGGACCTTTAAGCTTACCATATACGTAACGATTTGTTTAGCAGCAAGTGAGTACGCGAAGTCAAATTAACTTGTCTGATATGTAGGTACTTTTTCCCACATACATCACGATTGATTAGACTTAAACTTAAAACGAAGATTCATGGCATATACGAAGCTACGTTACAGTTATATCTCATTTATAACTCAATTTATTTCTGCTTGAACTGTTGTTTTATAGTTTCTTTTTGCTAGAAAGAAAATATCTTTTGATACCATTTGTTATTTTAGTGTATCAAAAAGTAGAAAGAATTCTTAATGTCGACGAAAACAAGATATAAAAACGGAAACAAAACAAAAATCGAGGCTCAAAACAAAGAGCAGCAGTCGACAAATTAAAATCGAATCGGACAGGTGGTTCTGGTGAAAGGGTCCCATTAAACCGATGGACGACGAGACGATTTCCAAAAGCTCTCAGGTGGCGGCCGAAGAACAACAAACTCCCTGCGGCCTCTTACTCTGACCCGATGTCACAGTAGAGTAATTTCAATCTCGTTTTTTCAGCGGTATACTTTTTTTACTTGTGAAATGGGAAACAAAGTGAGTATTAAGGAATAAATGTATTATTTTCAGTATGTAATATAGTTGAAATTAGTGGAATAAATTAGTGGTTCTGTTATACTTTATACTTTTGAGTTAACGATCATTCACAATGTTTAGAAAAACGCAAACTTCTCCATAAAATTAATAGAATCTCCTAACAACAGCTTGCGTTAGTCAGTTGTATCCATAGAGAAAATAATTAGCTTAAAACAATAAACTAGTCATTTTTTCTTGGCAAATGATGGCCAACACTGACTGATGATGACCGAATGATGGCCACTAATGACATAACTCGCAAATTTTGAAGTATAATTAGTGGTAACACCTAAAAGCTTCATTCAGGACCTCGCAATTAGTGGAATAAATTAGTGGTTTCAATTACACTTTATACTTTGCAGTTTACGATCCTTCACAAATGTCTAAAAAACAAAATTAAAATTAATAGAATATCCTAGCGACAGCTTGCGTTAGTCAGTTGTAGCCATAGAGAAAGCCTAATATGTAGCTTATAAAACAATCAAATTTTTATTTCTAACCACAATTTCTCTTAACGGAAGATAATCAAAGGCCAAAATAACATTTCTCGCAAATTTTGAAGTATAATTAGTGGAAAAGCTAAAAGTTTGATAACTTTTTCTACTAATTGTAAATCTACTAATTTTGACGTTCTGAATGCTCACATTGAAATTAATTCAATTAATAAGGAACAAACTTCTACTCTAACCCGTCGCACAGTGGGATATTTAACACAGATAGTTGATCGAAATTTTTTTATGTAGACCTTATATAAATTATTGCTATTTTCATTTAAAGAGGAAATAATATGAACAAAATAAAGGATAATTCGTCGATTCTAAAAAAAGAAAGAAAAATCACTGTTCCAGTGTTTCCACGGTCAATGCCGCTAATGCCAGTAGTAATATCGCAACTAATACTACTAATGCAACGACTGATCCGCGAGCAATGCCCATACCACTAAAGTCGCTACTAATGCCAAATTGTGCTATACTGCTAATGGCACTAATGCGATCCCTTTGTACACAACAATGCCATCGCGGTTTACACCTCGCATTAGTATATCACTGATTGGCAAATTAGAGAAAACCAAGAATGTTTTTCTCATTTTATCAGCAAAGTCGCAAAAAGTCGCAGTATTTTATTTTACTGCATGAAAGCCCAATGTTGACTAAGTAAAACGTATATAGACAATATGCTGGATTCTTCGAAATTCGCAACTAAATCTCTAAGTATAATAAAAATGTCACAAATTTAATCAAATTTTCTAAACGCCTAACTTTTAGTTGCAAAAAAAATCGTTAGTATAGAGAATATCAAAATAAATAATACGTTTTTGTAGAATACATACCTGCAGCTTGCTAAACCATTTTCAATCAAAACAATAATATAAACGTAAAAAGAGCACAAGAACAACAACAATTTATAATTTTAAACATAAACTTTGGCCATTTACCTCTTATCTGTGAGAAGTAACAACTTTGACGTTTCGTTAAAACAAATGAATGCAACTAAACACACCCATAGCAACGCCATTCATGGCAGACATGATTTAACTTATCATTTATCTTTTTTTGGGAAATCTTAAACACATTTGCTTTTTCGAATTTCGATCACCTTTTTCATGCTAATACCCCACCGTGGCGTCGTCTAGTATTGCCAGTATTGCCAGCTAGGCATTTCAATGATTGTTGATCGCAGCGTACCTACGTAAATCAAAGTAAAAAATTGGTCGGTTCGATTTTGCAGGGCTTCAAATAGGGAATCCCTACAAGTTTCGAGTAACAAATAGGTCGCATGTCGAACATTTACGTTCGGTTTCCATTAGCCGAGACCGGTCCTCGGATCTGTGAGAAAGCGATATCGAATGTCGGCCATGAGGAAGGACGCGTTCAAGCTCGAAACGCTTTTTTCCTCGATTCGGCTCCAATTTCACTGTTTACTGGTGCGAGGGGCGTAAATTTGTGCGTGTGTGTTTCAACGTTTTCTCTGATATCAGAACGTAATTACTTTTTGATCAAAAATAAAAAATCTAACAAAAATCAATTGGTCCTGGACTAGGCTCGTCTAAAGAATTTTTTATTTCAATTTTCTCTTCAGTTATTACTAGATTTTCTTAAATTTATACTGCCATTACTCGCTGACGAGTATTTGACACGCATCAAAGCTGGCTACGCAAGGCGTTTTCTTTCATGAGCTTTCCTGTGACTGAAAAGCCCGATACGTGATGTTATCTCTCTTCCTCTCTCCGCGGACATTCAAAAATCTCATTGCTTTGTTGCCTCTTTACTTTTTTGGTTGTCGTTGTTAACTGAGTTTACAATTCTTCTTCATTGCTTCCATTGTGCTTTTATCCTCTTTAAGTTTTCGTGGAAAATATCCTTGTACAGCTCTACATCCTTCTACAACCTTTTGAATTGTCCACCCGGTTTTCTCTTACCGTCTACAAGCTCACCGTAAAGCAGAAATTTTGGTATGCGGTTTTCTTGCATTCTGCATACGTGACCAGCCCATCTTAAGCGGGATTTTCTACGTTTGAGGATCGACACGTTTGAGACATGTTGGGCCCATTTGATTCTTAAGAGTTGTCTAAGGTGTCTCTGTTGCAACTTGTTTAATGCGTTCATGTGCCGGCGGTACGGCACCCAGGTTTCGCTTCCATATAACATGGGGATTATTATTGCTCGGTGCACTGCAAGTTTCGTTTTTGTACTCAAGTCATGATTGTAGAAAACTCTGTCTTTTAGTTTCCAGAACGCTCTTGGGGCACTGCTAATCCTTCGTTGGATTTCAGAATCGATATTGGCCTTTTCCGAAATCAAAACTTCTTAAATTTATTACTCATCAAACTGACTAATTTAGAATAGCCAACTATATTCGATACCAGTTAAACTTTTAGTTACGTAATCAAGGGCGTTATTTTTAAATTCATTGTTGCCAACCATGGACAATTCGGCGCCGGGCTGACTAACTGGAATTTAAATTTCCCGCTGAAGAATTTCATAGTAACTCTGATTTTATATACAGATATCTTTATTAAACTTGATACACGGTTTCTATGCATAAAAATGCCTGTTTTGGTGTACAAAGAATTTTATTATTTCAACCATTGCCGACCATACCGGTTTTCCATTGAATATTTTTGGAAAAAAAGTGGTACACCACTGACTTCTCTTAAAATATAAATTGTTTTCGAAATCTCCATTCATTTCTAAACATTTTTTATCTCTTGATTTTTTTCGTCCGATGCATAGTTTTTGCTTAAAAAATTAAAGTCAGTTTATTTCAGGATTAAATCGCTGAAAATATGATGCGGTGACTGTTGTGTTATCAGTTTTGCATCGGCTGGAAGTTAAGAAATTAAACAATTTTTTTGTATATCAAAATAAGCATTTTGATGCATGGAAGACGTGTATCAAATATACTATCAGAGATATTTAAAAAAAAATTTTTTTTAAGATGTTTAGGACATATATTCATATGAAGTTTTTTTCTTAAAATATGTTCAAGAATCACCTCCTTAAATATTAGCATGAAATTAAGGAACACCCTGTATATCTATAATTAATTTATTTTTGTTTCCTAAAATATTTTGATTAAGAGAAAATATGTAAAAATGATCATTGTTGACCACTCCGAATAATATTTGGTTACTTATTTTATTTAAGATAGTAAAATATAATTAAAATATTCTGAAAAAATTGACACTGAACTGGGTACATCAAATTTTCGACCTGTTATTCATGAGAAGGCCTGTACTGTTACTTGGAAGTTTCTTACGCAATCTGTTGTGGTCGGCACGTATAATTTTAACAGGTGTACTTTGTTTGGAGGAAAAAAAGTATCAGCTGTATCTGCTTTTTGAAACCTGCCTTAACTCGAGTAATTATAAGGCACTTTGCATCAAACAAATGCCCATGATGAGCTGAAATAATGATCTTAAACCGGTTTTTTGCTAGTAATTGGTCAAAAATTCATCAGGAATTATGTAAAAACACTTTATAGTGACTACTGAAAGATGATCAATTAACTGAATAGATTATTAATGATATAATATTGTTAATTGTGTATAAACAACTATAATCTACTCAACGAGAGGACCCCTCGTTGGATTCACTTTGGACAGTAAGTGACCTATTAATATTAAGTGTTTAGATGTATTGCGGTGAGATTTTTCTGTAATTTTCGCCAGTCCTAAAACTCGAACATAACGCTCCATTTTTTTCGTAGTAATTCCAACGAACACCTTTCGCTGACGAGTCTGCCACCCCAAAAAGGGGCCACGGCTAATCATTAGGCGAAGGCCATTGACATCTAACAATAAACTAACAAATCATCCCGGCGCTATTTCCCATGATGTTCTTTTCCGTGTGCCACTCTCGGCCCTTTCAACTTTCCCTTCTGCGACCTAGATACATTCAAATATCGGCGTGTACGGAGGAGCGCTCCCTTCGCTTGCGGTAGTGATTGGGCAGATTTCTGTTCGATGGGAAAACTAAGCCGGGGCCAAAACACGCAAAAAAATCGGTTCTAACACAATATGTCGCTTAATTTGAAAAAATAAATCATAAAAATTGATGATCGAATAGTGGGTATACTATAATTTAGCTTAGAATTCCCGGTTTTCAGTTGTGGATAGTAATACTAGGAGGTGCTTGGGGTAAAAGCATGCCGTGCTTTTTGCTTTAATCAAAACACCTATGAAATGCATTTATTGTTTTTGTAATGCCACTGATCATATAGATCTATATTTTTATTGGATATATTCGCTTTTAAAGAAGATATTAACGGAGTTATAACAAATTTAGCATTAAAAGCTTTTGATTTTGTTTAAAAAAAACATTATTATTTTTATTAGCAGTTGTAGAATGTTTAGGAGGGGAGTTAATTAATCACCGCGACCTTACAGATATATTGTGTGTTCCCCTTTCTTGAGTTATAACGAGTTGTAACTCATCGTACAGTCTCAGGGCTTTAACAAAAGCCAGTATCTGAGACGGCTCCACAGAGGCCAGCTCTCCATCCTTGACATCAGCCGTACCAAAGTTCATGGCACAAATGGTCGTTATCTCGGCGCACTCAGTGATTAGCTGTTCTGGTGTTTCCCCATTTTCCCCATAGAATCTGGCTTCCTCAGCCCCCTCAGCTTCAGCCTACTGAGGTGTTCGTTGAGGAGACAGTGTCCTGTTAGAAACCCCATGACAATCCGAAGATTGTATTTACTTAAATCAAGGAAAACCTTTGATTTTTCTCGGTCGTATAAGTTCTGATGAACTATTTCGAGTGTCTTAGACCGTTGGAGGACACCCATTCCAAATTACATACTTCCAGATTCTTCAGTTCCGCTTTCAGTTGGTTCCCGTTTGGAAAACAGAACGGTTCTGGTCCAGTTAGTGGAGTGTGCGCTCCTTTTCTAGCTAGATCATTTGTTTTTTCATTGCCTTCTATCTCTTGGTGAGCAGGCACCCAGGGTAGGAGGCCTTCATTTTCTTTGCCTTATTTGTTGAGCTTCTAGGTATTCTTTGACCAACTTCGAATTGATGGTTACTGAGTTGATCGCGTTTAGTGCTGCTTGACTAGCAGATAGGATGGCAATTTCCTGTTTTCGATAGTTCCTATCTAAGATAAATTGTACGCATCTTTCGATAGCGTAAATTTCTGCCTGAAGGATACTGGGGTAAGTGCCGATTGGTTCGGAGTATTTAGTTTTCGGCCTAAATACTCCTATCCCTGTCCCTGCTTTGGTTTTGGAAGCATCAGTATACCACGTTATTGTATGTTTTTTTACATGCCGAGTAAGGCGTTTCTTCCTTCCAAGCCTATTTATTACTCAATACTACAGTGAGGTGTTTCTCAAAGTTGTAAATTCTTGGTATGTCATCCACTGGGAGTTGGAGAATTGGAATTTTCTTTTTGAGGGTATTAGCAGTTACTCAAGTAAAGATGGTTTTAAGTCCAGAAGTTGTATCGGCTATTGTTGCTGCAATTGCGCCTAGTATTGATTTATTTACATTATTCATATAATGAATTACAGCGACATTCCAAAAACAATAACCATTATTTCATATGGTTTTGATGAGGACCAAAAGCAAAGGCAAAACTTTTAATGCTAAACTTGCCGTAACTCGTTAATGTCTTTTCAAAAGCGAATATCTCCAATAAAAAAAGATCTCTTGAGAAGAAATGCACCTTGATGATAAAGTGATTTATAAGTTACCTATTTTGTTGAACAACAGAGAGTGGTTCAAACTTTCGTAAATATTGGACACTAGTACAAAATATATTGAGCTTTAAAATATATGAAAATTTTAAGGTTGTAATGTTTTAGTAATATTCTATAGTAGATAACAGGAATTCCAAGACGGAAAATTACCATGTTAATATAAATTCAAATTTAGAAACTCTGAGATCGTCAAATAAAGTCTATAATTCCCGACGACAGCTGCGTCCAAAAACAAAACCGTTTAGAATCGTGTCTTTTAACGACGTAATATCATCCAACCGCCTAAAAATACCGCCCAAATCCAATCCGAAACTCGTTATAGAATGGCTGGATGAGACCGAAAATACCTTTAAGCCTCCTTTCAGTAGCAAGAAATGCATTTCTAACGTTATACTCGCGCGAAGCTTAGAAAACCTACGCATCAGTATTTTTAGTTGGAAAATGACGTATTCTGTTAATGACATCGAGGGAAGTCCTCTATTTTTCTATATTTATTTGTGGGTTTTAAATATACTCTATCCATAAAGAGTTTTCGTTTTCAAAAGTGGGTTTTCAAAATTACATTGTCTTCCTATTACCGGAAATATACCTGGCTAATGTTACAATTCGTTCCCATTCATTGTAATGATTCAAATAACTAACATAACATCAAAATTTCTCTAAATAAGAGTTATTTCGATAAAATGGTATTTTATCGTCTTGTATAAAAATATCTTGGTCGACCGAAAAGATTTCGGGAGACGATAATGCAATTTTATATTCGTGTATAAAACAATATCTTTTTCCATAGCGAGTTACGTTTTAAAAAATATTCAGAAATTATTATTTGAAGGAATTTATTACGAGTAGAAAAAATGTCTCTTTAGTTGTCAGTTTTGAGTTAATATTTTTTAATTCTGTTTCGTGTCGATTGCTGATTGAATTGGAGCCAGAAATGGCTCAAAACGAAATAAGTAAATTACCAACAGATATTCAGGCTGAGGCGACAAACGCCATATTCAAACTACTTCCATTTAAATCCCGAATAACTTATGAAAAGGACTACAAAAATTTTCAGAAATGTAAGCAATTAAAAAACGTGCGAGAAGAAATAAAGTATTTAACCTATCCTCGCTGTTAAAGTATCATTTAATCTAGGTACCCTTTCGGTTAAAGTACTATTTTATCTACTATTTTTCATAGATACAAGGCAATTTTAACAGTTGCTATGGAAAAAAACAAATAAAAAAAATATGATGCGAACTTTAAGAGTTCCATTTAAACGATTTTTTGAATTTAAATTTAAAATAACTGTATTCGGCTTTCTATATAGACTAGAATTTGCCCTAGAACAATTGAAGATTGATGTCTTTATAGTGGCCCAAATTCTTTAGAGTGCGCAGACATACACAAGGCGCCGGTCGGTCTGCAAGGGAAACAGACGGCCTCTGTTAAAACTGAATAGATATCTGGCTCTATAGCCAGGAACCTGCAAGGCAAAGATCCAGCCAGAAAGATATCCGCAGGATACATAAAATTTACTATTTTATACGAATTCTTCCAGCATTTTTAGGTATCTCTGTTGGCAACATTTGTTTTACTTAATATTACAAAAATAACTTTTATTTATGTATATCAAAAATGTAGAAGAATATATAATTAACTTTTTTCCTATTCAACTTAAAACAATTCTTGTGTATTTAAAATTCAATCATTTATTTCATCATCGGCTAATCTTTTTTACATTAATATCTATTACTTGGTTATGCAAATGTAGTAACCTTGGCTTTTTAATGGGAATTATGGTTGTCAACGAATATATTAGCCGATTTTAACAATAAATTTAAAAATAATGAAAGAAGTCTGAATTAAAATAATGCCGTATTGAATATTCATTAATTAGATAAGAATAATTCAATAATAATTATATAAAAAAAAAACATTTAAGCGGTGGGAATATTTCGTTTGTTTCAGTTGATTATATTTTGATATTAAAAAAATTCTTATTGTTCATTTATTTTTATTTAAAATACTCGATTGCATTCGTTACCTTTAATACAAGAATTTTTTCGGTCATTATTCATACCACTTTGATCATGTGAAAACGTTTCCGAGACTAAAGAAAGTCGATGACCAGAATTAAGACATCAATAGCGCTCGTGTGAAATCAAGTGCAAGGATATTAGGAAAACGTGCAACACGTGTATAACATTCATCCTACTTACTCAATGAATTAAAGCCTTATACCATTGATTAATTTCTAGGTATTGAATCGCGAATTCTAAAGACGAACTAACGATCTCTCTGTACCGTTCAAAAATGTTAATGAGTTATTACAAGGATTTACTAAAGCTTTATTTAACCTTCCATCTTTAACATGCGGTCTGTGACACCGACTGTCTATATTGCCAAAGGATTTGGAAGCGTGGTTAGATATAAAATTTCGGCAGCTTTGAAATGAATTTTTGATTAACTATTATCAAAAAGATTCTTCGATTTTATTTCATTTTATCGATTTCTACTAATTTCGTGGTATTGGTTGAAAACAAACATGGATAAATACCAAATACCTTTAGGTAAATGATCCAAATATTTCTGTAACACATCAGTAAGCAAATCACATCTAAACAGCTCATGTTCTCTGTAGGTGTCCTAATTAAAAATCAAATAAAAATATCCTAAATACTCCTGTGTTTGTATTTTTAAATTTAATAGGGTCATTTACTCCTGTCGGTCGGCTGAACAGTTATTTGATGAGGTAATCGACAGTGACAAAATTCCATTTGATTTTTAGAGCGATTCTATTCCAAAAATAACATCGGAGCGTTTAGATTTTGAATAATTTTCGTATAGTTAATTAATCTTGGTGCCTCATTACACAACAGCCATTTTTAACAAATGATAATTTCTTCCTTTTAAACCTGTTTTTTGTAAATTTTTGGGACTATTTTATTGTTAATGATGTTATTTTTAGTTCTGAAGATTATTTCATTATATTATTGACATAACTATTAATAAAGAGCAATTAGGACATTCTTTTATTTATTCTTAAGACATTATTCATTGCCTGAATCCAAGGAACTTTTCCTAGTCCATATTTAGACCCCAGAGACTGTTCATATTCGGAAATTTCAGACTAATAACTAGAGACTTTATGTCCGTTAAGTGCTGTTAAGGAGGTGAGTTTTGTTGATGTTGTTTATATATTTATAATTAATTTATTTTTGTTCCCTAAAATATTTTGATTAAAAAAATAACGCTGTGCCGGTCAGGCTTATCACGTGACTAAAAGTTTATCTGATACGAACTATGCATATATTTTCTGGCGATACAAGGAATAACCAAATCCACTTAATAATATGCTTAATAATAATATCCATTCTTAAGTAATTCCTTAAGTCTTCAGGTTCGCTTGCAGTTAGTTAAGCAATTGGACGTAAGAAAAAAGTTCGTAGTTGAGACACTAACCGCAACAGTATTTTCTTCATGATAATACGAGCCCTAACAACTATATGTTGGGACAAGGTCTTTTTTTGCAATAAAAATAGTAATTTGTTAAAACGACTCAATTTATTTTGTTTATTATTCTAAATTCAAACATTACAATATGATCTAGACAATTTTACTATATTTTTATAACTTTGCAAACAAATCACTTTTGATAATAGCTTATTTTGCCAAAATCAAGTCAAATTTGCAGACAACTATATATTAGGACAGCACAACAAGAAATTTGTTTAATACGGAGTTACATGACCTTTCACCTTAACAACTGCCTGAACTCTTAATGGCATTCTATTTACCAAAGATTGGCACATTTGAAGAGAAAAATTATCCCAAATTTCCTGCAGTTTTGTCCGCAAATCAAAAATTGTTCGTTCGAGGGTGGTTTCTTAAATATTGCTTCATTTTATGCCACACAGTTTCTATAACATTGAGGTCCGGACTGCTTGCAGATAAGATAGAACTATTATATTATTATTACCGAACCAATTTTTAGTTGATTTTGCTGAATGGCACGATGCTCCATCTTGTTGAAAAATATAGTCTTCGTTTGGAAACAATGCTTGAGCACTAGGCAAAAGTGAGGTCTCAAGTATATATTCATATTTTTGGGCGTTAACAGATCCATGTATAAAATTTAATTTGCCCAATCCTCTTGCTGATATGCAACCCCAAACCATAATCCCCTTAGGAAATTTAACAACCCTCTTTAAGCAATCTTTATGAAAGGCTTCTGCTTTATTTCGTGTTATTCTTTTTCGATGATCTCCAACGCAAACATCAAATTTAGACTGATCGCTAAATATGACCTTACTCCAATCATTTTGTGTCCACGATAATTTAGATTTTGCCCAATTGTAGCGATTTTTCTTTTGAATTTCTGTCAGTAGCTGTTTTTCTATAGTGTTAGAAGTCAGTCTAGCAGTGTTTCAAATAAGAATTTGTATCAATAATCTTCAGGTAATTGATTATCCACACAAAATAAAGTTTACCTTGTAAAACCCGAGACCGCATTTATGAATATATTTTCGGCAACATTCTCTTGATATATTTAATCCAGTTGCAGTATTCCATTTAACTGTTACTTCGCGAAGAGTACTTCTTCTCGCAGACTTGCAAATTTTTACTAAATTTCGTAAATCTCTCTGAGATACAACTTTTGGCGTTCCCGAACTTTTACCTCTAACGCCTACACTGGCAGATTCGCCGTATTTTTTTATTATATTAAAGACCGTGGTTTTTGGAATACTTAAATCATCAGAAATTTTTCGAATTGTTTTTCCCGTACTGTATTGACGATTGATAATTTCGCGTAGTTTTTGATTTGTAGCTTTTCCACGGACCATTACTTTGGATTAAATTAACAAAATTAAAAAAATTAAAATTACTTACAGTAAGTCTCACTACTCAAAGTATCGAGTCACTTACAAGCTGTCAATGCTAAAGTAAACAGTTTGCGACATTTGTGACGTTTATAGCAAAGCCGCCCATGATATTAATTATTTAAAAATACTTGTCCCAACATTTAGTCAGGCAAATTTGTCCTTTTATGAACAAAATCCACTACTGTAAATATGGATTGATTTACAAATTCATAAAAATATTGTCAAGTTGTTTAGGATATATGGCTATGTTTATATTTAAAAAATTAAACATATATTTTTCAGTCATTTTGAAAAACCTGGGCAATAATTCCAAAATATGACCTGGTCCCAACATATAATTGTTAGGGCTCGTATGACACAATACAGATGAATAAACGACAAGTAGTAATATAGACTCAAATTGGACTGTACGCAAATCGTACGATAAGTTTTTGCGTGTGGACCGCTCTTTAGACAAAACCAAACGAAAAAAAATCCCTTTGGTCCATTTCCGAATCGAACACGAAAAACGCAGACCTGTGAGGGGCAAGGTAAGGGTGGGAGGGGATACTTTATTCTCCCCTTGTCTGAGACGCAGGAAACCAAACTGGAACGTCTTTTGAACCGTGCCCGCGCCCCTGACCCCACCCCTCCGTCTGGAAGTGTGTGCGCGACCTTAAACAATGGCGTCTGGGCCGTCGGACCTGATCCATTGTGCCCCCTGAAGGGCGACCCCGAGGGGGACCGATCCAGTCAAGACGCAGTTCGCGAAAAGATTTGTGTGCGTATAGTGTTCAGCTAATAAAGGGCGATTTGGAAGTTTAAAGCTGGCCGACAATGCTGATGGACTATTATTAAAATAATGTTTGGTCGGTGGTTTCAAGAAAAAATGAGCAAAAAATTAATAAAGTTAGCTGTAATATAAAATTAACGATATTGAAAATTTAGAAAAGTATAAAAGGGATTAGTCATTTTAGAACAAGCAAAAAATTTTAGGAAAAACCTTTTTTAATTATTATTTTTTATTGCTATGCTCTATACGTCTCTAGAAATAATCTATATTTAAATATACATATCTAAACTACAATGTACGTATTGTTTTTGGCAACAGATCAAAAATTCTATATCTTTTTCGTGTAATGTTGAACTTATACACACACGTGAACATATTATTTCTAGATGCTAGATGTCACAATAAATAAACCATTTGGACTAAAAAAGTTATACACATATCACTCATAGAGTAGTAGTACTATACACTACATTGAGGAATTTTGTACTATATGAATATTTCTATAAATACAACTATTGTATAGTCAGTCTCAGTATCGAGGTTATTCTCTTATCGAAATCTTGCGATAACATTTTAGTTAACGGTAATATAAGAAATATAAACGTTGTTACAATGTAACCAGCGGCGTGCGGTCCATGGAAGCTGGGGAAGCACCGCTTCCCTAAACTTTTTAAAGATAAAAAAAATAAATAGTTAAACGTTAATAATACTGTTATTTTATAACAAAAGATTAATTTAATTTGTTAAAATTATTTATTTGAAACCTTACATAAACGTAGTAAATTTAATTAGGCTTTTACTGCATGGATGCGCGCCTGGAAATCGCCGCCGGTCGCCTATCCCTCCTTCACGTAGGTGTTATTGACCTCGAACGCAAACGACAAATTTAAGCCAGAAACTCGCGCACAGTTGCTAGCCACGGCAGCGATCGTTCGGCCGCCTTCCGTGGCTTTTAATTTATCGGGACGGGTTCGCTTGCGAAGGTAATATTGTATTTTTTTTCGGATTTAACTTAGTGTTTACTGTTTAGTTTGTAATGGAGGGTCAAGAAGGACAATCTTCTGCTAGTGTAGACAATAATTTAGACTGTGTTTGTGTTGTATGTGGATTATTAAAAAAGGGATTTTCTAGTCGAAACTTCCTAGAAAAAAGTGACATTATTAAGTCTGGTAGGCCAACGGTTCCTATCAATTTAGAGACCAAAGTGGAGAAGTCGGTAAAAAAATTCACCAGACATTTTCATGCTGGGTTTTACGACAAATATGAGTGGTTAACCGGCTGCAATAAATTATCCAAATTATTTTGTTGGCCCTGTTTACTTTTTAATGTAAGTGAGAAGACTAACTGGAACGTAGCCGGGATTACAGATTTAAATAATTTTCACAAAAGTGTAAAAAGGCATCTCAATAGTAAAGGACATTTAACTGCTACTATAAAAGAAAAAACTTTTGGAACAATTCGAATTGAACATAGTTTGGATAATCAATTAAAAATTAGTAGCAAACTGCATAATGAACGGGTCAAAAAAAACAGAGATATTTTGAAACGCCTGATAGACGTTACATGTTTTCTGGGGGAGCATGGATTAAGTTTTAGGGGTCGTAATGAAGCAAGTGGATCCGCCAATCGGGGAAATTATGTTGATCTCTTAGAATTTTTAGGAAACTACGATGAAACAATCAAAAACCATTTAAATGAGTCAGTGCTTTTTCGAGGTACTTCAAACCGAATTCAGGACGATTTAATTAAGTGCATTGCCGATGTTGTATTGGATCAAATTAAATCCGAAATTAAAGAAGCACGGTTTGTATCAATTGCGCTTGATGAAACAACAGATATTACGAATTTAAGTCAGCTGTCCATTGTTGTGCGTTATTTATCAAATGGCATTCCCCAAGAACGATTTTTAGGATTTTTGGACATTAGTGGCGATCGAACAGCAGAAGCTATGTTTAAGATTGTTCGTGACATTGTGACAAGTTTGGAATGTGAGTCTAAACTAGTTGCTCAGAGCTACGATGGTGCTGCGGTGATGGCTGGTCATTTAGGTGATCTTCAAGCTAAAGTAAAAGAAAAGTATGAACACGCCATTTTCGTACACTGTTTGGCACATAGACTTAATTTAGTTCTATCGCAAGGCATGAATAACATAAAAGATTGTAAAATTTTCTTTTCAGCGCTAAGTGGCTTAGCATCTTTTTTTTCAAAATCATCAAAAAGAACACATGCTTTGGATATGCACGTTCAAAAAAGATTCCCAATATTTGCTCCTACGCGATGGAACTATAACGGGCGATTAGTGCAAACAGTGTCTCAGTACCGCGATTCTTTAATAGACTTTTTTCAAGACATTTGGACAAATAAAGAAAAATGGGATGCCGAAACAGTAACTGCAGCTAAGGGATACTTACACTGGCTTCAACAAGACTTTGATTTTAATTTTTTACTAAATATTTTTTCAGAAATTTTTCCTTACACTGACATTTTATTCGACGCTCTTCAAACAAAATCAAATATCGGCTTTTGCATTAAACGAATTGATGAATTTGAAAAAAAAATACGTCAAAAAAGAGAGGAATTTCAATACTTTTGGAATAAAACTCGAGATATGGAGTTAGACAAATCTGAAAGGAAAAGAATTCGAATTGATAGTGTCGGTGACAGAGAGACCACCTATCGTCGACTATATGTTGAAATTTTTGATAATATTATGCAACAACATAAGTCCCGGTTTAAAAATTTTAATGAATTAAAATTTGTTGAGTTATGCAATTTTGATAAATACAATTCGTCAAATTTTCCGACAGAGTCTGTTAATTCACTCAAAATAAATTATGGAAATGTTTTTGACATTGCAGCGTTGCATTCTCAATTAAGTGTCGTATATGAATCAGCTGAACTTAGTGATAAAAAAACGCCTTTGAATATGCTAGATTTTCTTGAAACAACTGGTTTAAATACATCTCTTTGTGAAGTTGCCAAGTTGTGTGAATTAGTTTTAACTATCCCAGCGACAAGTGCTTCAGTTGAACGAAGTTTCTCAGTACTAAAACGCATAAAAAATTTCATGAGAAATTCAACAAGCGAAGACAGACTTTCAAATTTAGCCGTGTTATCAATAGAGAAACAGTGCGTAAAACAATTAACGGAAAATCCTAAATTTTATGATGATGTTATAGACAAATTTGCAATGGCTGATAGACGGATAGACCTCAAGTACAAATAGGTGCCTATCGCGCGTCAAGTGCTTCGGAAATTAATTTAAAATATCGTATTTTAACTATTATAACTTTATGTGTTTTTGTTTGTTTAACAATTTTCGATAGAATTTTAATCGAAAAATGGAATTGGCCTCGGAATTTTCAAAGGTAAGTTTTTAAGAAAATGTAAAAGTGATGTCTCGAAATAGTTTTTTTTTCGATTCATTTCCTCGCCTATAATTGTCACCGCACGCCGCTGAATGTAATCGGTTACATATTATTATATATTTCATAACTCTTTATCAAAGAAATTGGGAGTATCTACATGTGATTTCTAAATAAAGTTTTTTTGAAGAGGCCAAATTTCAGGAAAAAATATGAAATCGTACGATTCAAATTCAAGGACTAATTCCTTCTCAAGTAAAAGTCATTTCAGATAAGGAAATATAAGTATAGTTTCTTTTGAACCTTTTATTGGTAGGAATTTAGTAGTATTGGCTACTTTTTATCTTTTTTATGAGAAAAAACAATCTAGTAGTATTATATCATCTATAGTACTAATTAAGATAATATTTTGAAGTATCATATACTGATACAGTGAGCGAAAGTTATTTATTTCGAGATACTATATTATTTCTAATCAATTATTTTACTACACAATGTGTAGATTATGATATAATAATCAGAATTATTAAATATTAAAAGTTGTATAACAATTATTTCTCTGTATATTACATTTTTAAGATATTAAAATACTTTTGAAGAAAGCTCTGAAGAATACCCACTCTATTTTGCAGTGTGAATGAATTATTATACGATTTTTAATATTAATTTTTTAGTTTTGTTTTTTATTTTTCTTAAAAAAAGCTTCCGTATCTACTTTTTTTGGCATTTAATTAAAAACGTTTATATTTTTAATTATTAATCATCTGCTGATGATGCTAGCATGGTTAGAGGAACGCGCTTTCGGTATTAAAATTTAAGTGATTTGGTGTATTTTGATGAATTAGTGTTTTTTTCCAATGCGCACTTAGTTTTATTTCTAAAAAATTGGCCTCTAATTTGTTTTGGCGTTGTTTTATTTTTACAAGGATATCGGACCTATTTTTAAATTTTTTTTCTGTTAATATATTTGGAAAGTAAATCTAAAACGTTGGTATATGTATTGGTTAAGAATTGCAGTAAATATTAAACTTGTATATAAAAAAAATAGATTTCTGTATTTTTTATTATAATAAATATTCATACTTTTGGTATCTTTGATTTTAATCTGTTTTTTTTTTATTTTCAGGTATGTTGAACATCCACAAAGTTATGTCCATTACTGAATTACTACAGGTAAAATTTTATTAACTATATGCATTAAATGATTCACCAAATTTTGAATAGGAATAATTATCAAAATACAGGGTGTCCCACTAAGAATAGTTCTCGGCTGTATCTCGGAAAGTATTAGCCGTAAGGGCTGCGGAAAAAAATATTTATGACTAAAGAGGCTATGAGAAATTGCTAGAAATTATTTTCCAGTTTGTAGAACGACCGCTAGGGGGCGCAACTGCAACAAAAAATAAGAAAATGGAGTTTTTACACAATTTTGCCTAGATAAGGTGTACTATAAGTAATAGCTTCTTAATCTTCAGTAAATTTTGAAAATTTTTTTGTTAGAGCCATTTTCCCCAAATATCATGATATTTATATAAATATCAAATATCGGATATACAGGGTTGTTCACCACATACGACACGGAGTATTGTAGCTAAACGATGAGATTTTTACAAATTGTAAGTTTGGGGTTCGTTGAAGGACTATTAGAGCTACAATTTAAAAATATTTTTACAAGATACAGAGTGTCTCAAATAAATAAAAAATATCAAAGTTGTATTTTTTTAAATGGAACACCCTGTATATTATTACATTTTTAGTTTCTACGATTAAAATAAAGGTAAATTTGATTAAGGTTTATTATACTTAAACCTTACCGTTTTTGAAATATTTTCAATTTTGTGAAATTGCAGTAAAAATTTTAAGGCTTCATTTCTCCAAGGGTATCAATGTTTTTAATACTAAATATTTAATGAAGTTTATTTATTGATTGGTTATTGTGTTGCAATAATAAAAATAATACTACCTTATACAGAGTGTCTAAAAATTTATTTTAAATAATTATTAGTTTCAAACGGCTATAACTTGTTTAATTTAAATGGAACACCCTGTATATTTTACGAGAATCAGATGCACAATTTAATTGTCTATCAAATTATATTATACCATTTTTTACGTATCTCTTTAAGTTTCCGTAGAAAATCCATTTTCTTGTAATTTAGAACTTATTTATCAATATACCCATGGAATATTAACATTTTAGATTATTTTTAAGGATGTACCAAATTTTTAAAGAGTACTTTATTACTAATTTTGTCGATATAATTCGTTTATTTCATTAAAAAATAAAAAAAAACTGTTTAAATATTTGTTAAAGAGGATCAATTTCCAAGAGGATTCCAGTATTCAAACTACATTAATTGACTGTTTGCGTTGATTAATAATAATTGCTCCAAATACTAAAAAACTGAATTTTGTATGGGTATTAGAGAGTGTGATAAAAAGTAACACCTTAAAAATGATATTTCATTTTTTAATAAATGCTTATTTATAACAACAGAGACTTTAATTTTGATAACTTATTATTATATTGATTTCTGACCCAAATCCACATTTATTTATAATAATTTATTAACGAACACAATTAAGTATGTAATTAATTAGTATATGTGCGGAAATAATGGTGTTATATGTAATTAATGGTATACTCTTTTATAAATATTTAAATAGTTTTCTTTTTGCATACAAATGGGCTAGTAATATTATCGTTTTGCTAAAAACATAATATTACCAGCCTGTACATTTTGTACATTTGTTGCTTTAAAAACAATCTAAAATGTCAATATTCCATGGATATATTGATAAATGAGGTCTAAATTATAAGAAAATGCATTTTCTACGAAAACTTGAAGGGATAGGTAAAAAATGGTATAACACAATTTGATTGACAATTAAATTGTGCATCTGATTCTCCTAAAATATACAGGGCGTTCTATTTAAATTAAAGGAGTTATTGCCGTTTGAATCTAATAATTATTTAAAATAAATTTTTAGACACTCTGTATAAGATAGTATTATTTTTATTATTGCAACACAATAAATCATCAATAAATAAACTTCATTAAAATTTAGTATTAAAAACATTGATACCCTTGGAGAAATGAAGCTTTAAAATTTTTACTGCAATTTCACAAAATTGAAAATATTTCAAAAACGGTAAGGTTTAAGTATAACAAACCTCAATCAAATTTACCTTTATTTTAATCGTAGAAACCAAAAATGTAATAATATACAGGGTGTTCCATTTAAAAAAATACAACTTTGATATTTTTTTCTTATTTGGGACACTCTGTATCTTGTAAAATTATTTTTAAATTGTACCTCTAATAGTCCTTCATCGAACCCAAAACTTGAAATTTGTAAAAATATAATCGTTTAACTACAATACCCCGTGTCGTATGTGGTGAACAACCCTGTATATCCGATATATATCTGATATTTATCCGATATATATCAAGTTTTGATATTTATTTTTGTTTTTATTTTTTATGTAAAACTGCGTTTAGTATCAAGTAAAATCAAGAGCTCAAGCAAATATTTTTATTTCAACTTAATTATTGTTGTTTTGCGCATAATAGGAACAACATTAAAACAAAAATATATAAAAAATGTGCAGAAATTCTAAAAAAAACAGAACTAAAAAATAAACAGGAATTCTAAAAAACAAACAGAAATTCTAAAAAATAAACAGAAATTCTAAAAAATAAACAGAAATTCTAAAAAATAAACAGAAATTCTAAGAAATAAACGGAAATTCTAAAAAATAAACGGAAATTCAAAAAAATAAACAGATATTCTAAAACTAACAACAAAGTCCTAGATCCAATCAATATTATCTTTTTTGTTTTTTTCTTTCTGATTGTTGAGTTTTATTTTTTTATAAATATAATGATATATATCAAGGTATAAATATCATGATATATATCCGATATATATATATATATATATATATATATATATATATATATATATATATATATATATATATATATATATATATATATATATATATATATATATATATATATATATATATATATCATTGATATATATCATGCCAACCCTGCTCATTTTACTGATAAAGTTGATAAATTTTTGTAAAAAAAAGTTAAAGCTCACAGAATTCTTATGTCATTTCCTTTTCATCCTTCGACTAATGCTATCGCTCCTTATTTCATTCCTCCACTCGTTCGCTTTGTAACAATCGCGTAAATTTTTCCGATCCGTAATAATAATTCCTGGCGCGAGGTTTAATCGCACTGTAGAGACATGTGTCAAGGCCGCCGGTGTCATAATAAATCGCCGTACGCACAATTTTTTTGTGCCAACGCACCGTCGACCGTCGCGCTCTCGCTCCGTACCGTTCGTTTCCGCCATAGCTCTCTCTCTCTCATTTTATTTCAGTCGAATTAATAAAAATCGCGAGAGACAACGCACTTGGGTGCTGTCGACGACCGTTGCGAAGGATTCGCCCGGCCTTGGGAACGGCTGTGCCGTAGGAATGTGGAAATTATTAAAATATCGATAGAAATGATTCTATTTTCAAAATTTGATATTGTGATTTTGAAGATTGATTATTTTGTGTTCATTTTTAGGGTTCCGTACCCAAAGGGTAAAAACGGGAACCAGGGAACTAAGACTTCGCTGTCCGTCCGTCAGTCTGTCACAAAGGTCTATCTTATGAACCGTTATAGCTAGACAGTTGAAATTTTTACAGATAATGTATCTATGTTGCCGCTATAAGAACAAATACTAAAGACAGAATTAAATAAATGTTTATAAACAAAAAAGTACCTGCTTTCACTAAACATTATCTTTTAAGTAAGAATTTTACATAGAATCTTTCGAGTCCTCGGTTAAAGCGTTAGGACTTTACGCTGCTATGACTTTGGAACCGTAGTAAGGCAGGTTCAAATCCTAGTCAAGGCGACTTTTTTTAATCGTTTTTTTTTTAATTTTTACATATTTATTATTGATTAATACAATTTTTAGTAATGTGTTTCTTCATTTTTTTTAAATTACTTATACGCGCATTCAAAATTTCAGCTAAATCGGAAAAAAGTTTATAATAATATAGTGTCTAATGTTGTATAGATAATGAATGGTACGAAACCCTTCGTGCGCGAGTCCGACTCGCACTTGACCAGTTTTTAAGGAACGTTTTCACGAGTCAAGTGAATTGATCAAGCAATCACAGGAATTCACCTGGCTTGAAATAGTAGTCAACTGAGATATGAATCAACTCGTTTGATCAGTTGATTGATTTGTCGTATATAGATATTTATACGAAATGAATTGAAGTGAATTGATCAGTTGACACGTGTAAACGTACCTTTATTGTTATCAAAGCCTTGCAATATTGCCACCTCCCATGGCATTCACATTCTGCACATTTGTATATTTAAAAGTTTACAATAATTTTAATCTTCTACACTAATATGTACTTATTGTAGAAAATTCTGCTGCAGTTTGCGTCTAAAATGATACTAGGCATCACGTTGTAGCTCTTATTTCCATCAATTTGTACATCTCCGAAATAGTTAAATATACGGGTGCAGTTTTTTTACTTGAAATCACTTATAAATAAAACAACAAAACATCCAGTATATAGAAGCCTCCTCAAACACAAAATCATCAAAATTTATCTGCGGAAATGCATCTTTCTCTTTTTTCCGACTATAGAGTAACTGATATCAGTTACAGGACAACATGTTCCTGCTTTACATTCTAAACACTTTTCTTGTATAGGTATGAACTTAACCCAGTAGATACTGTAATTTAGGCATCAATACCGTACCGAGAAAAAACGAAAATAATCAAAAATGAACCAACAAACCAGACCGAAACTAACCAAAGCAATCAAAACACGCTATAAGCTAAAACGCTTCTGTATACGAATTCCAATTGCCGAGTACTTTTCAAAGCTTGCTATATTTTACAATATTTTATCAATAAATGAAAATTGCACACTTCCGCAAAAAGTTTTTTTGCGTGCTTATGTTCAGAAAAATTTCTAGAATGAAAAAGAGAAACTTGTTTTCATGTAACTGGTTTCAGCTATTCTAAAGTTGAAAAACTGAAAATTCTGCATTTCCACAGAAAAATTTTCGTAGCACTAAAAAGGATTCCAAATACTAAATTAAAAAATATTTGCCCCGATTTCAGCTATTCTAAAGTTGAAGAACTCGAAAAAGATGGATTTCCGCAGAAAAAAAATTAAGACATACTATTCGAAAAGGCTTCCAAATACTAAATATACAAATATTCTTACATAACTTATTTGAAGTAAACGAAACTTGAGCCAAATCTAATTGATTTTGTACGAAAATAGCTAACAAGTGTGGTGGTTATGAGATATGGGCCAGAAAATATTCAGATTGTACTCGTTGAAATTTAAATGAAAATCATTATTACAAATTGTAGCACTACTAACTATATTTTTTGGCACAATTTGCTGTTACTAAGCACTATCGTAAATTGAGTGGGGGAAGAATGATAACTTATCTAATAGTTAAGTTATTATTCTTCCCCAATTTTTTTAGTGTTCTAACACACAATCATTTATTTTGACAGTTATTTTCAACTTAGCTGAAAGAATAAATCTTAACAATTGCTTGTTCTTGAAGAACAATCTTCAGAACAATGTATACTGCACTACATTTCCAAATTAAAACAACTCAGTAGCGACGCGAATGATCGTTACTTGCAAGTATTTAGGACTCGCCCTGTATATGGAACACATAAACTTTATAATTAGGTCAGGCAAAAAAGGGAAATCGTTTAAAACTATCGATATAATTTCTACATCCTTAGTAGGTATAGTGTGTGCGTTGTATTTTTATAAATATGCCTACCTATATGTGGTATTTTAACGTTTAGATATGTGTGTGACTACGTTAAATAATGCGTGTGGCCTTGATACGTGCCGCCTATCATTGAAAAGCTTTTATTTTAAGGTTTTCCAAGAAATTTGATTATTTTAATGGATTCAGTTCAATATCTAGTAAAGAATTAATCATTTCTTCAAGCTGTCATTTTTGAATTAATAATTGTTACACCAAAATATAAAATACATTTGAAATTAGTAGTAATAAGTTCTACGTATTTTTATAAATTTAACATGCAAAATGTACCTTGATATATGGGCTTATCATATTGTTCCATCTTCGTTTATTTCTTCCTGGTTAACACTATTTTGAAATCGTCCAACTAAACGTTTCTGATACTTCACTGAATCACCAATCTTAAAATGCTGTAACATCATCATCATCATCATTTAGCTTATTCCGTCCACTGCTGAACAAAAAGCCTCCCTTAACTCTAGCCATTTCTTTCTATTTTGTGCCACTTGAATCCAGTTTCCAGCCACTCTCTTAGTATCATCTGTCCATCGACTATGAGGTCGTCCTCTTCTTCTATAGGCCTCGTGTCTTGGTCTCTATTCCACAAGTCTCTTTGTCCACCGTCCTTCTGTTATCCTAGCCACAGATTCTGTGATATCTGAGAGATATCACCGCATCTCTTACTTCGATTTCGTATGGTATGATTGGGTATTTTATCTCTAAAGTGTAATTCCCAACATGGACCTTTCCATTTTCCGTTGCGTGACCTGTATTCTGTGTATGTTCTTTTTTGTCAAAGTAAGTGTTTCAGCTCCATACGTGAGGACAGGCAAGACACTCTGGTTAAAGACCTTTCTTTTTAAACATATTGGAAGATCAGATTCCAAAATCCTGTAACACAGTATTAAAATACTGTGTAACAGGATACAGCATTATAAAATTTTACTAAATATCATTTGACGGCATATTATTTAATTAATAGTCCAAGTTAGCTGGATGTATCATTATGAAATATAATGAAAACTGGACTTATTTCAACATAGTACCTAGTACATACGCCATACAATGTTCAGATTCATATCTGATTCTTCCTACTGCTGTTCTTAAAAGCCCTCAAGTTATCGCAACTATTACAAGTGTTCTAGATCAATTTCCAATCGTTTCTGGGTGAAAGTGAAATAAGTATATAGCAGAAATCATAATTATATCTTGCCTTATTGATTTATTTTGATTTTCTACACAATTACATTCAATTTACATCTCGTACGTGTATCAACAAGAAAAAGATATACTAATTGCGATAAAATGTCTCGTTAGCTTATTATAAAATTATCATGTAGTTTTTTACGTAATTTAATCGACCTCGAAAACATTTATTTTCCATGGTATTTTGCAAAGATTCTTGAATACGCGTGAAAAGAATGAAACCATTATACTCATTCATTTATAATGCATTAATGAACAGGCGTGTTGTAAATTACGAAACACACTTTAGTGTAATGCGGGTCTCTTCCTAAGATTATTAATAAATCTTGGAAAATGTTCGATGCGGTATTTACCTTGGAGTTAGGTTATTCAACTTTTTCGCAGCTCCATGATAAACAAGTGTACATGTGTCAGACTATGATATCCCCTTCGCTTTCAGATTTGTTACTATATTAATTTTTTTTTCTTTGACTTATTTCATGATTGATTACAGCTATTTGTTGTACATACTATCAATTTGAAATAATATGGAAGTTAACTTAACTTTTCTATATTCTATAACTAAGCTTTTTTTTGACATACGCTACCGGGTGCGTCTCAAAGGTGACTCACCCCCTATAACTTTTTATTTTTTCAGACAAAATAACGAGATTTGGTATGTTAGTATATGACATAAATTAGGATTGACTGACGTATTCAATTGTTTTTGGTCACTTCCTGTTTCGCCGGAAATGACTACAACTTTTGATTTTTAAATGGCACTATCGGTATTTTTTTACCTTATTCGATAGAATATGAAATGACATACCATATCTCAATTTTTGACATTCTCACTTAAAACAAAATTGTATTTTAAATTTCAATCTAGGGTGCCATGGCATGGCTATGTTAAAAACACTAATTCTTAATCAAGAAGCCTTGGAAAAATAGATTTGATCGTCTAATGTTTTTAGTGTCTTGTCCTGGCCAGTTAGGAAATACTTAACATAAATCGTATTTTTAATCATATCTCAATTTTTTCAAATGGAACGAGGGTGGCTCATTAGCATATTTGGAAAATGCATTTTTTTACGAATAATTTGATACCACACACTCAGTATTTCGAGTCAAATTTTCGTTATGAACCGCATGTTATAATTTCAAATAAACCATATACGAAAATGTCCATAGTTGACATATGATATGTCATTCTATTCAGAGTGTTATTTTCTATCGGAAATAGTAAAAAAATACCGAGTGAGCCATTTAAAACTAAAAAGTTGTAGTCATTTCCGGTGAAAAAGGAAGTGACCAAAAACAATTGAATGCGTCAATCAATCCTAATTTATATCATATACTAACATACCAAATGTCGTTTTTTTAACTGAAAAAATAAAAAGGTTATAGGGATGAGCCACTTTTGAGACGCACCCGGCATACTAACAATTTGTTAAATAATAAATAACAATTAAATATATGAGATATCGTTATTATTTATATATTTCTTGTACTAATCATTGTTATTGAAGTATGTGAAATAAATATAAACTCAAAAAAAGGCTCACAATATTCAAAACTAATGTTCTACGTCTGGACATGTAAAAAATGTAGAAAATTAGTTCATGTAAAAAATACGGTAGAAAATATAAAATTTTCTACCTACCCAACCCTGAACAGAACTTTCAAAAATGGCAGTTCGTGATGTCGATTTTGTTTCTAGAGTAAACGCCACGAATGTTTCGGAGTGATTCATCTCTTGATGAAGTTAGAATCGACACGCGCGCTATCATTTTTACATTAAAAACGTAAATTTTTACCGCAGACGTAGGTTTTTAAAGCCCGGTCTAATCATCTGCCTGCGCTCCTCCTACTTATTCTAAAATGTTAGCGTGATTGACAAAGACACCAAAGACACCAAACCAAAAACCAAAAACAATTGAATGCGTCAATCAATCCTAATTTATATCATACACTAACATACCAAATGTCGTTTTTTTAACTGAAAAAATAAAAAGGTTATAGGGATGAGCCACTTTTGAGACGCACCCGGTATACTAACAATTTGTTAAATAATAAATAACAATTAAATATATGAGATATCGTTATTACTTTTATTTCTTGTACTAATCATTGTTATTGAAGTATGTGAAATAAATATAAACTCAAAAAAGGCTCACAATATTCAAAACTAATTTTCTACGTCTGGACATGTAAAAAATGTAGAAAATTAGTTCATGTAGAAAATTAATTTTCTACGTGTAGAAAATACGGTAGAAAATATAAAATTTTCTACCTACCCAACCCTGAACAGAACTTTCAAAAATGGCAGTTCGTGATGTCGATTTTGTTTCTAATGTATTTTATTGTAATGTATTAATTCATGGGGATCTATACTCCCTTCCTTGAAAATTTACATATAAAATGACAGCGATCTTCATTCCATAGCCATCGCTGACGCCGTTTTTTCTCGATCATACGGTAGATTAGAATACGACCCTGAATATTCGTTAATGTCCATCCACGAGGCTTTATTTACATTGTGCGTAAATGAAACTGAACTTTAGGTTAATGAATTCACGACTTGAAAAAACCTAATCAAACTTCTGCAATCTAAACGGATTTTCACCTACCGACTTAACCGTATTTATAGAGTATCGATAGATCTCATTAATAGTATCGCAATTAGTCAGTTTGGGGCCCCGAATTCGCGTGCCAGGGCCGGGTTACTGGCCGATCAAGGAAAACGGCGCGGCCTTGAATTTTTATATTTCGACGACGTTATGTAAATTTATGGACTTTTCGTGTCTCCTTTTCTCTCTCGCTCTGTCTGGCATTGGTGCGGTGATAGAACGCGGAACAGAGATTGTAATATGGGTTAATCTGTCGGGCCCACGATAATTGTTTTATTTTTCTCTTAAATGGTCATTTTTTCGTATATAATTTTGAATGTCGTACTTGAGTCATATTTATAATGTTGTAATTAGCATTGAGTTAATAAGGAACTATTTTTAACAGGGTTGACAAAAATCATTATTTTTTAAAGAAATTTAAATCGGCTTTCCAAATAATTAGGGCTTATTCCCAATTAAAGTTCTATTCTAAATGGCTACAACTTCGTAACTTTACCCGATATCGATAACATTAACAATTATACAGCGTGTGTTATGTTTCCACATCGGTATACACACTAGAGGGATCTCGTAAAGCAGAAAAGATACAAAAATGATTGATTTAGAAAATGCAAATCATGTTTCGAAATCTAAAAAATCTCCACGCTTCCGAAGATATTTCTTCTTCTTCTTCTTCTTTTAGAAGATGTATCGCCTGTTTAGTTCCGGTTTCCTCCTCGTCTAAGCAACTCTTGCGAGGTTGACTGCCAACTGTCTTGCCAACGTTTAGGTGGTCGTCCAGTAGGTCTTCTGCCATGGGGTACGTTGTTGCGAATTATTATGGCCATTCTGTCGGTGCCCATTCTATTGACATGCTGGTTCCATTCTCTTCTTCTCTGCCTTATCCATCTGACAACGTCGTTTGTTTGGCACATTCATGTCTACATTTCTCTGTCTGTCCCTCAATGTGTATCCAGTTATCATTCTTAAGGTCTTCATTTTAGTAGTTCGTAGGATTCTCTTTGTTACTGATGTTTCAGCTCTGGTTTCCGCACCATATGTCATCACTGGTCGTATGCAGGTTTTGTATATTCTTGACTTACATTCTGTACTCAAATGTTTGTTTTTCCATATGGGATATTTAAGATGTCCTGATACTGCGGCAGCTTTATTGACTTGTTTCCTTACTTCTTCTTCCAGGAATCCTGAGCTTGTAATTTTGCATCCGAGGTATTCGAATGACATTATCTGATCAATAGTTTTGTTTTTTATTACCAATTTGCACCGGAGAGGCTCCTTTGTAATGGTCATGCATTTGGTCTTATTTGTGGAAATTTGCATGTTGAGTTTTTCTGCCTGTCTGTTAAAAGCTTGTAGCATTCTTTGGAGGTCGTCCTCTGACTCTGCAATAAGTACTGCGTCATCGGCATAGCATAATATGTTTACTTTATGCATTCCCATTCGATATCCTAATCCAGTATTCTTGACGGTTTTTATTACTTGATCCATGATTGTGTTGAATAACAGAGGGCTGAGGCTGTCGCCTTGGCGAATACCTGTTGTAGTTCGAAGATGCTGCGTTAGGGTAAAATTTGTTCTTATTTGGGTTGTTGTGTTTGTGTTTAAGTCCTTGATAAGTTCTGTGAGTTCTTTCGAGAGTTCTTTCTTTGAGTTTCCGAAGATATTTGAAAAAATAAACAGATTTTTTCGATTACGTTTTTATTTAATTTTTTCTATCCCTGTATTTGAAAAGATAAGATAAAAAAAATCATTTCTATTGCTACTTTTTCTGTTCTACATTTTGATATTATTAGATTTCCAATCCGACGTTTCATTTCCGATATACCGTCAACTTTATTTCTTTAAATACGGACCTGTATTTCTTATTTCACTTTTAAAAATTTTATGGCCTCCTAAATACTATGATATTCCCTATAGAGAAAAAAAGATAAAATTTCTGAATTTATTTTACACTGCGCTTTTATTAAATCCCATTAAACTTTTTTTGTATCTTCTAAATTAACTGCAACCAATTAACATACGACTCCGTGGTTAACCAATAGCCAACGGTCGTGTCTCGGTCTGAAGCGTTCCCCAAGCCGGCCGACACAACACAAACAGGGGTGGTCGACCTGGAAAGCAAAAGAAACTTATATTAACAATTATCGCTAATTGATAATAAGCAAACCGACGAGCAATAAAGAAACGGCAAAAATAACCGGCACATACTGTAAATGGCTTTAATTAGCAGTACCGGTCACGACGAAGAGGTTTTAAAGGACCCGTCCGATAGCCTTGCGCGTGAGAAAGAAATGCGTGCTACACCTACTAAAGTACTACCTGTCTGCACCGAATATTTCGGTTCATATAATGTTACCAGTATTGGAAACTGGTCAAAGAAACTTAAAATCTTTTTTTTTTAACTTTTACTAACCCAGATACTAGAGGTGTACGAAAGTATCGATATTTTCAAGTATCGATAGTTCATATCGATATTTTAAATATCGATACCGATTACGTTTAATTTCTAATCTTGTTTTGAACGCCCAGATAAAAATGAACCTCGATTATGTAGTATTCCTTTTCCATGTTGAACACTGTTAGTATCGAAAAATAGTAGGTAATTTATTGAAAAATGTATCGATTTTACAAATCAAAACTTTTTTCGATCAATAATTTAATTTAGCATCAATACTAGGGTTTGCGGAACCGGAGCTGTTTTTCGGAACCGGGAATTTCGGTACCGCGCGGATTTTCCGGTTTTTTTTTCGGTAGGTACTAACTAATTTTTGTTCAATGGTGGTGCAGTTCATCAATCAGAAAGCAAGGGATGGTTTTTCAAAGTAAAATGGATAAAGGATTAAGTAATGAGAAAGTAAACATGAACACAAATAATAAACACAAGCGAAAAGAAAAGAAAACGCATAGGTAGCTTAAAAATTACATCAAACGACATCAAGCAACCTCGAAACCAACTTAACTAAATTAAAAAAAAACCTTAACATTTTCAATTAAAGATGCAAATGCCTGTAAAAACATAACACAAATAAATATAACTAATACATTCAGCAATATTATACTAAATAATAAAATACCATATTTAAACTTCAATAACTGCTAATAAACATTATAGAAACTTCAAAATAACTTCAGACGTAAGAACTGTAAGAGATAGTATCACTACTTATTTAGAAGAGTCTGATTTCGACCGCTAGAAAGTATCAAAACTCTTTCGCACATAACAAAAATTAATTTTTTAATTATTATTACCGAGTCCCGGTTCTTTGATGTCTCAAAAAAACGGGAATTACCGGTACTTTCGGTACCGGAATTTCTCGGATCTGAACCCTAATCAGTACCAATCACTAAACCTAAAATCCTCTTAATACGTATTACGAACTGTTCCATTGTTGATCGCTCTGTACAAGTAAACCTAGTTAAAGTTTTTGGTACAGTCTTCGTTTAGTCTTCAAATTGTGTAGGTTGTTTTATGTAGAAATATTCCCGAATCGCTAATAAAATAAAACCTATGTTTATCACAGAATTCTAACGTGTAATTTACATAAATCGTAATAAAACGGTTTTACTTTCTTTAGCTAGTCGCCAAAATTCACTTTCTGTAAACATTTATGTGTAGGTATGTGGGAAGATCGAAGAGTGTTTTTTCGTTATTTACAATTAGCAGACGACCCGTGTTATAAACATAATGTTTATGACACTGTATTTGACGTGGAGCTTTATTGGCTAAAAATTAAACATTAATAAAGTATTTATCACCTTCTAAATGAATAATTAAAATAGATATCATCGTCAATAAAATAAAAAAAAAAAATATAATTAATGTTTCGGAGAATATATCTCCTCCCTTCTTCCGAGAGGACTACAGTACATAGGACCTTCTATTATTTTTTTTTTCATCGTGAAAATAATAACACAAGTTCTATTAGTCGACTAAGTTTGG
This sequence comes from Sitophilus oryzae, assembly GCF_002938485.1. Classification (NCBI taxonomy): domain Eukaryota; kingdom Metazoa; phylum Arthropoda; class Insecta; order Coleoptera; family Curculionidae; genus Sitophilus; species Sitophilus oryzae. Next base: position 1,965,447 of record NW_022146324.1, on the reverse strand, counting down.
GTTCTCAGGGTTACTGAATAAGTAATAATGAACTGGAAGAAGTAGAGATTGAACGCGTATTAAGTGAAACTGGTCAGTATATTCGTACTTTCAGTGAAAGTGAAAGCTAGTTCTACTTATGTTCATTTTGGCAGTGAACACAAACTGAAGTGTGGAAACGTATTTTTTTCATTCGTTTTCCAATTTTTGGGGAAATATTGACAGTGACTTCCAAAATTAATTCTTTCAGTATAGTTTATGATTCAGTATAGTCACTAAATAGCAATGGAGAAGTTTGTCTGATTTAGTTGCATTAAATAATCGTTTTCTATTATTTGCAGCATCTATCGCCACCTAATCCAAAATTCTCCGCCCTTTTTCAACACCGACAGTTACTCGAGCATGTTTTTTTCCTAAATACCCAGTTCATCCTCACCTATTTAGACCCGATCCTAATTATAGCTATTCTAACCTAGTTTCCTACGCTTATACCGCCCGTACCCCTCCGCCCCTCTCCTAGTTCTAGCTAGCCGACGAGCGTCGCGACGCTCGGGACGTTGACTCTAGCCGGTTCACGCGAGCTTATGTCCGGCAACACCGCCGCACGCACTCCACCGTCGACGCCGTGTCAAGGTCACCGCCGAGCATCGCAGCGTGTTCACTACCCCCAAGGGGAGCGGGTGGGTGTTCTACCCCCCGAAAAATGGGTGGCGGGAGCTTTTTGGGGACTCGTCTGTCCCACAGGGTCGGATTAGGAGGAAAGATCGAAGAGCGCGGGGTATCGGGGAGGGGGAGGATAAATTGGATTTTCGGATATAGAGGGTGTTTGTTTGATTTTGAGGATTAGGTTTAGAGACTTTGGCAATAATTAAGAAATAAATAAATTAGAAGCTAATGAATTTTCGTTCTTCTTATGACATGCTCTGTATAGAGCGTAGGTGTCAGTTTTTCACAAGTATACCGGGTGCGTCTCAAAAGTGGCTCACCCCTATAACTTTTTTTCTATTTTCTTCAGATAAGAAAACGAGGTTTGGTTAGTATGAATTAGGATTTATTTACGTATTCAATTGTTTTTGATCACTTCCTGTTTCACCGGAAATGACTACAGCTTTTGATTTTTAAATGGTACCCTCGGTGTATTTTTACTTTATTCGATAGAAAATGACACTGTGAATAGAATGACATATCATATGTCAACTTTTGATATTTTCGCTTTAAAAATCGTATTTTAAATTCAATCTAGAGTGCTATGGCTCTATTAAAAACACTAATTTTTAATCAAGTAGTCTTGGAAAAATAGATTTGGTCGTCTAATGTTTTTCTTGTCTTGTTTTGGCCGGTTTAAAGATGCCTAAATCGTATTTTTAATCATATCTCGATTTTTTCAAATGGGACAAGGGTTGCTCATTAGCATATTGGAAAAGCATTTTTTACGAATAATTTGATACCACACACATGGTATTTCGAGTCAAAGTGTCATTATGAACCGCATGTTACAATTTCAAACAAACCAAACGCGAAAATGTCAAAAGTTGACATATAATATTCAGAATGTCATTTTCTATCTATATTTATAAAAAAATACCAGTGTCATTTAAAAATCAAAAATTATTGTTGTCTTTTCCGATGAAACAGGAAGTAACCAAAAACAATTGAATATGTCAATCAATCCTAATTTATGTCATAAACTAACATCAAATCTCGTTTTTTTGTCTGAAAAAATAAAAAAGTTATAGAGGTGAGCGACTTTTCAGACTCAACCGGTATATATTGTTTATCTATTATCTCACTCATACTGTAAAACTTGATTACTTACTTCCCCTCTACACTGCTTACCTGATGCTAATTTTATTACAAATACACTCAACCCTTTCATCTATTATTGCTTTTTAATTGATACATACCTTTTTTTAACTCAAGTAGATTTTGGTTAAGTAACCCTTCTTTTTATGTCTTCCAGACAGATCCTAATTTGCATTTGAAAAAACTCTGAATATTTTAGCTAAGAGGCTCCCCATGTTTTTTTGCCTATAGTAATAAAAACACCCTTCTTCATTTTACTCATCATTTAGCTCGTCACTCCACCCAGACAGAGGGGAGTTTAGGTCATATGGTTCAAGACCAGACGAAAAAGATGGGGTAAAAATTTATGTGTATAATATTGAGGAAATATTTGGTTCATTTTACATTAATAAGTTAAGGCATAGTAAAGTAGGTATTCTAAAATATTATTATATATACGGGATTTGATTAGACACTGATTAGTCTGTTAATCAAGAATACAGCTACTGCTGCTTCCCTGCTCGCCTTCGCCAAACCTCTATATCCAGTGGATCCAGTTCTTCTAGCTCCCTGATGCTACCGCTTGCCGGATTGTGGTGTTCCATGACCTTCTTGGTCTACCTCTTCCTTCTTTGTGGAAGACTCCACTGGAACAGTCGTTTCGGCCATCGATCTTCCGGCATTCTTAATAGATGGCCACACCCTTTCAAGCTTCTGATCTCTACTCTATCTATAACTGAATCTGGAGCATTCATTCGGTGTCTTATTTCACTGTTATTAATACATATCACACCAAAATTTGATCTAACCATTTGTTGGTTCTAAGAGAGAGATGCTGATCGCACGATAACTTCAAAATTTCAACGACATGATAGTCAATAGTGAAGCGGCCTTTGGAATTCTAAAATATTCATTGTTGGTTTTTCATCTCACTCTAAAGGTTGCTGTTGGTTACGATTGAAGTAATTTTATAACTTTCTGGGTTGCATAATTATGATGAATATTATGAAGTCTGTCAATGTATTCTTCTGCGAAAATTTTCGAAAATGCGTTGGTCTCTTTTTTTGGTAATCATGATATCCACGAGTTTGATTGGTCTGACTGGGAAGTTGGAAACTAATCCTGAAAAAAATCAGCCCAATGTCAGCTTTGGTGACTTCTTAAGATTTATTGACATTGAGCTGATATTTTCAGGGTTTCTTGATTAAAGTTTGGAATAACCACGGTAACTTTGCTCTCGACAATATAAATTTTCAAATTTCCCAGTCGGACGAATCAAGTCCTCAATTTCATGAGTACAGATGAAGGACCCGATACATTTGTCATAATTTATCGTAATTCATCGGACTCATCTGTAGGCTACCCCAGACTACAAACAATGTTATTTATATGTTAACTCGTTTCTTTGAAGTTCAATTCCTTTTATATTGCATTTACCATTGCAAAAGAAAAAATTATACGTTTTCAAGAAAAAACCACGCTTTAATTGGACTAACAAAAACAAGCATGACAAAAAATCAGGGGGTTGGTTATTTTATATCGATAAATTGGGGCGTTTCCATTTTAGCCGTACCATTTACATCGGCGAGACAGACGTGGGGTAGGTCATGGTTTGTAAGCAAACACGGGGATGGGGTCAGACAGCCGCAGGATGGGGCAAAAGGTTGTTTGGTTTGTTGGGAATCGATCATCCGTTTAAAGTTTCCAAAATATTTCTCGAATTTATCGAAAATAAACCCCCAAAATAAAAAAAAATCATTGTTATTGTTTTCATTCTTTAAATCATACAACAAACACAATATAAACAAACGTAGGAGTGCGATGAGAGGTTAATATGGCTCACTTAAATATCGTTTTATCAGTGCCATTCAAATTTTATTTAAAACGTGTAAAAATATAATGTATAGGGTAGACTAAATAATTTGTAGGTTTTGTGTTTTACGTTGTCAATCAGTTGTTGTTAAAATATATGTATATTTATTAACAAAAATATCAGATTAAATTACTGAAACACTAAGTGTAACTGAATAACATAATAGAATAACTCAGAAAATCACAAGAAATCCGCAAAAAATCAAATAAAAAGTGTGTCAAATAAAACGTCAAACAGAACTGTCATAAATGGAGATGTATGACTTCGATTCTCTATAGCATTATACTCCTTTCTTAATCATATTCAAAGTTTTCATTGAATTAAGAATGTTTCGAAGGCTCTGTATTACATACAATGTTTACGTGCGATATTGATGTTTACTTGGCCCAGACAGTTTTTTTGGTTGTTGCTCTAGATGGGGTAAAGATTAATAAAAGACCCCCTCCCTGCCAGACGCCCATTTGGGCACATTTACCCTGACGAGACGGGGTGGGATAGGTCATGATTCGGAACCAGACAGGGGGATGGGGCAGACAGACATACAGCGAATAAGAATCGGGGCTTGTTCCAACACCCATTGTCGATTTCGGATGTTGCAAGCTTGTTGACGACAGTGATATAAAAGAATACCTACTTTTTTATTTTTTTCGTAAAACAGTACTTTTTTATTTTGGAGATGGGTCTATCGTTGAATTTTCTGGAACTGTTTTCCTAGGTCATATACCATAGCATGTCAATGTCAATCTTGTAGTACGGATATCTGACTGACCTAATGATCTGGAATGATTGAAACCAATCGATTTGACAGTTGTCATTTGTTTTCTATATTTTTGTTTACATTTCGATTCAAGTATTTTCTATATCATCATCATCTTCAGCTTATTCAACCATTTCCAATTATGGTGGAGCCTTCCTCACATATTTAGATACTCTCTTTGTAGTTGAGCCCATTGTTGTCTATTGTTGGCTATGCGGGCCCAAGTTATCCCTGCTAATTTCCTAATATCATGGTCCCATCTCAGGTTCTTCCATTCCTTGGTCTTCTTCCAGGTCTCTTATTTCCTCGTGGGTACCATGCTGTAATTTTTATGGTCCATCTGTGTTCGTCCTTCTTGCCAGGTGTTCTGCCCATTGCCACTTGAGGGACTTGATTCTGTGGATGACATCTATTACTTGCGTCTTTTGTCTTTTGTTGTATCTATTCTATTCTTTTACGGTCTTTCTTGGTTATTCCCCGCATATTTCGTTCCATTCAGTGTTGTGCGAGTGCCCATGTTTCGCATGCATAAGTCATGACTGGTAGTACACATTGATCGAATGTTTTCTCTTTAGATAAAGTGGAATTCTAGATTTGAATATGTTTGAGTTTTTCTATAAGTACTCCATGGTAACTTAATTCTTCTGTTGATTTCTGGTAGTAGAGATCCTGAGCTGTTATTAATTGTCCCAAATATTCTTCTACTATTTCCAGTGTTTTGTTATTTATTAAAATGTCTTTTCTGTTTACTAGTTCGTTGTATATTACTTTAGATTACTTTTTAGTTACTTTACTTATTGCTGGTTGTATTTAGTTCTTAAATTTGTTCTTGTAGTTCCTCTGGACTATTGACAATTAGAACTATGTCATCAGCGAATCTTAGATGGTTATTTTCTACATATTTTTATATATTTCTAGATTTCAATATGCATTCTATTTTCCCATTATTTTCTGGTGAATTTCAATTCCATAATGTCTAGTGTTTTGCAGTGGCCCATCAATTGTGGGAGTTCCAATATTAAAAATTAATTTCTGTATCATTTTTTTCAGCCGATCTTGAGTTATACATAAATGATAATTAACCCGACTCTCTTTTATTTACATTTATTACAAAAATTTAAATTTAAAAATAAAACTGAATGACAAAGAATTATCGATTTCGAAGGCTACTTCGACGCCGTTTTTTTTCGATTATACGCACAGTATAATATGATTTAGGGTATGAACTGAAAACGTTTTTTCACATGATTTCCCACAAATTCAACGACCTTCGAGCGAGTGATAAAAATTCCAGGCCTACGAAGTGACGTCAGGTTTCGCATCTAATCAGGTTTAAGTTTAGAATTGGCGTAGTAGGCGAGCCTCCCGAGGCGTTGTTGCCGATTAAGTGCGATTTTGCATATAAATGACAGCGGCGATTTTAAAGAGCGTGCGATAATTTAATTATAATATAATATTTTAAGACGTATGTACCTACCTTTCTACGTGAATTCATCCTCGTCATGTTAGAAGTTTGTGTAATTTTGTCTTAAAAATTAACAGGTACTATTACGAGAGTTCTTTGGTGCCGGTGACACTACTACCTTTCGATCGGAATTTAACTTTACCGTCAGATTGAACTTCGGTCTGAGCTAGAGTTTAAATGTCCTGGTGTGTTATTATAGTCTTTGTTTTATTTAAGTTTAAATTTCTGAATTTTCTTTATTGGAGGTTGTTTTTATGTATTTGTTAGGACCTCTGCCGTTAAGCATTTTTGTCTTTTGGATTCTAATTAGGTACTAACGCAGTAAAACTTTTCAAAAATAATAACTTATTTTTTTATTTTTTTTCTTCTTTCTGATTCATACATACCCAACATGTTTGACTTTCGATCGAATTCAATTAGCTACATGGTTTTTCTGAAACCTGCCCTGCATCATTTTAAAACTTTTCTCCTTTCCGCTGTCTAATGTGACAACGTCGCAAACCCTCATCCTTCACGTGCCGAATTTGGCGGACTTTCCAAGGTCGCAGACGCGACTGGCGCCATCTTGGAAATCGATCCCGTCGCGTCCTTGGCTCTGGCGGCGGGAAATAGCATCCCCAAGGGTGAGGGTGGCACTAAAACTACCCCCGGGCCCCCCTTTACCGCCCCGGGGCACTTTACCTACGTCGGCGCGTGTTACGACGAGCAATTTTGGCGGGAATTGGGAATATTCGTTTTATACGGTTATTTGTCTGCGACCTTTTTATTTATTTTGCAATGACACGACATGGGATCGGATAAGGAATGAGAAAATATTCGTGGAAATGTAAAAGTGTGGGTTCTAAAAAATTTATCAGTAAGTGACATTAATAGTACAGTGAAACTTTTTTGGAATTCCACCATTGCATTCCAAGTTTTTCTTAAGCTTAAAAATGTTAACTATACAGGGTGGTCCGAATTGTATTCCGGAAACTTCGGCAGCATATCAAAATTCTCGTGTCAAGAAACTCCCAGACACCAATTTTAATCCAAATATTAACGTTACTGCAGAAATTACTTGGAAAAAATCGAAATAAAAATGAAACTTCTACACCCTGTATCTCCGAAACTAAGCATTTTCGGACATACATCTATACGAACATTTTTACTTATTTTTATCTGCAGAATATGCTGCCGAAGTTTCCGGAATACAGTTCGGACCACCCTGTATAGCAGACCTTGCAGTCGAACATTTTTCTTTTTAGAACCTCTTTTAGTGCGAAGTGGTACAAGATAGCTTAATAGTCGTAAAAAACTCATCGGAACTTTATTAGAATATTTTGAACGGGAAAGCGGTAGTAACGGCCCTTTATGTCCCTTAAGTGCTGTTAAGAAGGTGAGTTTTGTTGATGTAAATAATAACTGTTTATATATTTATAATTAATTTATTTTTGTTTCCTAAAATATTTTGATAAGAAAATATGTAAAAGTGGGCAACGCTGTGCAAGCTTAATCACTTGACTTAAAGTATATTTGATATGAACCATAGAAAATACTTGAATCAAAACATTAACAAAAATATAGAGAACAATTTATAACAACCGTCAAAAAATATATATATTAGTTTCAAATTAACATAGTTATTATAATATCGTATCATCCGAATCAATATATATCCAAACATACTGTTCTGTTTCCTAAATTTTTATCTTTTTCTAACTCAAACCGTCATATATAATTTCGTTCTCGTCCTTCTTGGATAAGGCCCAAATTTTCCGTTTTTCTTTACCCTTGGCCCTTACTGCAGGATATGCCGCAGGATATTATTTTTTGCCCAGAGAAAAACATGGAGAGTTTTTGTAATGCTTGCGATGTAGAGGACCGAAAAATTGACGATTAAAAATAATGGTTTTCTTATAGAAGTCGATTTATCGATTAGTGTTTTAAACACAGCGTTAGGACGGTATTTTGATTCATATTTGATTCTTGTCAATATAACTCTCTTCATATTATTATACCAATACCAAGAGAGTTATTCAAATAAGTGAAAATAATTGAGAGCATTTATTATCTCCAATTTTAAAGGAATTGCCAAAATATTCAATTAGAAAAAATCTCTAAAAAATATGAGCTGGGTGTTCATTTTTATTTGTAGATTGTTCCAAATATAGCTGAACATTTCGAAGTGTAAAAATTCCTGTAACTATTTTTATTTAAAGTTGCAGTATTTTATGTCAATATTATAAATGCTTATGTCAATATTTGAGAATTTAAAAAATTCAGGTGGCGTGAATTTCAAAATTCACATCACTCTTAGTTTGTTTTTCCCATTGATTTTATAATAAACTTGCTACACTATCTATAAATGTTTCTACTTCACTCCAATAAGTACGCTTTATTACACTCTGCTCTTATAATAAATGTACTTGTACTATCTAAAAAGGTTTCTGCTTCAGACGGATTTTTCTATTCAATAAATTTTCTCTAAAGTACATAGATAATAGTGTATCCTGTACCAAGTACCAATAGCTGCTTTACGCCCATATTTTGTTACATCACAATTTCACATGACGTTGTATCAACGTCTATTTATCGAAAAATGTAAACTAGATAGATAAAGGAACTAACTATTCTACGTGGTCTGGTTAGGCGCCATAGGCTGGATATAAGTTTCGCAAAACCAACTCTAAAATATATGATTCCGTCGTTTGCGTAATCGGTCCTTGCCCTAAGATTATTGAGATCGAGGTTAATGAATTGTACCGAATTTTTCAAATTAATTTATGGTTTGTTTACAGTTTCGTTTACCTGACAAACAAGCCTCCGCGGAGCCATAAATTAAACAACCTCACTTACATAGTTTTAGCTATAGTTGACTTTATTTTTCGTTCGATAGTAGGAAAAATAATGTCTATACTTTTGTGTCAATATATTAGCTTTTTTCATTACTTCAAAATTTGGGTCTTGTAGATTGTATTGAAGGGATGAAGTTAATCACCGCGATCTCTTATAGATTTATTGTTTCCATCTTTGGTCAAAGCCAGTAAGCCAATAACTGTATCAAACCAAAAAAAGCCAATAACTGTACCAAAGTTTATAGCACGAATGGTTGTCGTCTCGGCGCACTCAGTGATGAGGTGTCTGGTGTTTCCCGGTGTCAAACGTTTTCACATACAGTTCGCCGGCAGTCCAGAACTGTCTATTTGAATATCGTCAGTTAAAATTTCTCCATACACATACAGACCGTCGACAGGTCTGAATCTGCAGATTACTTAAATCTCACGGCCAACTGAGGTGTATGGCGAAAAGCCGACAGTTGTAGTCGTACGTCGTAAGTTTTGTACTGTCAAGATGAGCGATTTTAGGGCGTATTCCGTTGCTTACCTTGGTTATGGTTGTATGTTCCATTTCTATCGGTTTCCTGAATGTTTTCTTATTACGGAACACGGTTCCTGAAAAAATCGGTTATAACTGTCACCAAACTAACCAGCGCGAGAAGGTAATCAATGTCATTTATGTGACAGAAATCAAGCAAATATTGGAAGTTCGAGTGAAATTCTCATTTAATTTCTCAAATTTGTAATAATATTTTGTATTTACATCGAAAAGCAACGGAGGTAGGCAGTAAAGGTAAATAAATTTCATTAACTAAATAGAATTACTTTTTAGAACAATTTAAACTTATTATGGAGCCATTGTTTCTTAAAGTCAGGAACGTTTTAAAGAAAACACGAAAAACAAGACAAATAATCGTGAATGTTTTGTAAGCTATACAAATATAAATATTGATTAGATTTGTTTATTTATTATTGACCTGTTTTAATATTGGACCTGCAAATCTTCACTTGAGCTGTCTAACGAGTTTAACAGTTTATTAATTAAATACTTTTCAATATTAAACTCCATTGAAAAGAAGAAGCAAATGTAATAGCAGAGAATAGGTACATTAAAAAAGCATAAAAGATAAATTTTATAATAGAGGTATTGAAATTTAGAACTCGTACCTCGAATTTGTAGCACCCTGTATATGCATCCAATTAATCCTTTAACGTATATTCTCACGATAACGCCCCTTTTAATCAAATTAAATTTCCATGTTCATTTTTACTTTCCGTCGGTTTCTTCTTCATTAATTAATTTCGAAAGTTCGTTATATACCTGAGAGAACGAACGTTGCCTAATATTTAACCGGATAGAAGATGGAAGAAAAGGAAAACCCGACGGACTTTCTCCAACTTCGTCGGAAAAACCCTAAATTATATAAAAGCCCTAATGCCTTTCGTGTTTCTATCATAATTAGATTCATCTGATATTCCGGGTAGAGAAGCAGCCCGTGGAAAAGTTAGTAAGCCTCCGAGAAGAACGAAAAGATTTTTATTTTTCGTTGAGAAGGTTTTTATTTGTATAACTGTCAAAAATAATTAAATTTTCGTGTTAACTAAAGATTTTTGAGAAGGTTGATTATTTTGAAACAGCTTAAGTAACAAAATACCTTGTTAGATATATTTTTTAATAGTTGAATGGTGTATTTTAGCCTCGCAAAAACAATGATGACTGATACATATACATTATCAACTTTTTGACAAGTTACATTGGCTTATTATTGCCTAGTACAATAAATCGCACATTTGCCAGGCTGTTGCTCTGATATAGAATATGCTCTGTCCTCTATCGTTTCTTATTCTGATTGACAAATTCTACATAATATGTCTTCGTCCTTCACAGCTTTAGATGCCTATCGCAGTTGCAACGCCCTGGTAATAGACCCACTTTAATTTTGACAGTCTCTTTGCTTATATCTTATTTATCTTTGCTTATATCTTATATCTTATTTTTATAAAGGCTTGTTGCATATATTAGATTAACCTTCAATAAAGTGAATTACTTATATTTTTGCAATTTGTCTCTTTTGCGTATTTTTTCGAATGTTTTACTATGACCTTTATCACCTCACTCTGCCCTGCTGATTTTTTCAGACTTCTTATTATACCAAGGTCATCGCTGCCTTAACATCACTCCAAAATAGATACCAAAGATATAGGCTTGTTACTGAACAAATACACTCGTAAATTTCATCCCCCTTTTTCACTGAACTGTTATATAGCACGGTACTATCAATTTCACCCCTGAATATTGTTTTTCACGCCTTAGGCAGCATCCTTTCTTCCAACCCGACAATAATTTACACTCTCGCCGTTGTTTTTCTATGATCCATCCCTTCCTGTAAAAATACCATGAATCTTATCAGGTGTCGCAGTACCACCCCTCAGTTACAGGAAATGGCCTCGGCTTTCACATAGGGATGGAGCGGTACTTTTAGGTATCGATAATTTTACTTATAGTAGTTGTAGATAAGACAATATTGGTAACTGTGTAATGGATCATGGGATGCTACAGATAAATGATTGGTCTTTAGTTATGTTTAAACTGTTAGTATTATTCATATTCTCTTTACTTTTACCGTTCAAGAAGGAATTGCTTTAAGTATGGACCAATCACACACATAAAACCACTTTCAAAAAATACAGAAAAAGAATTCCCGAAAAAAGAAGCACTAAGTTAGCAGACAACAGATCTAAGAGGTATCTAGGTAAAATTACAGCATTTTCAAAATCATCCTGTAACATTGAAACTAAAGTGTTCATGACAACGTGAAACCCGTAAGTTTCTTCTTTACTAATAAGTCAGGGATACTCTGTTCAGTCCAAGAATGGCCTTTGATGCTTGCATGCTTCCAGCCTATTCTTCAAACTAATTGGTTATCAAGAGACTTTATAAATTACCTGGTCTAAAAGTATCGATACCATAAGTACTTGATATCGAAGTAAACACCGTTTCATCCCTACTTTCACCCGCTTGCTCTGGAAGGCGTATCGCGGGGCAGGTACTCGCAACTAGGTACAACAATAACGAAAGCAGAGAGAGTGTCTTGTACTATTTCAGCTGAATTTCTTTCAAAAGGCTCAATTTCTCCGAACACCTGGTCGTGGCGTCTCTTTTTCTTTCACCTGGTCGGGCTATGGTACAATGAAAATCTGTACCAAATGGTTCATTTTGTTAAGTTTGTGTCATCAGTTAAAAACGGGTTCTTGAAAGAAAAAATGGTTTAAAGAAATGGGCTATATTATAAAACGCAAACCTTAATAATTCCAAAAATGAATGATCATTTATAAAAGACAACCTTCAAACTTTAATGAATTAGAAAACACGAACTATAATTAAGAAATAGTCAAGAAAACACAGAAAATATCGTTGGGAATATACTAAATTGCAAAAATATCAAAATGCAAACAAATAACATAATCTAAATAAATCCAAAATGAAACACTTTAAATTTAAAGTCATACAGTAAAGCAATTGACAATTTCAATGTGACTGTTTCATGACAATATTACTTATTAATACCACCACAAAAATTCAATAGCTGAGCTTCTAACACTATTTTGTCTTATTCCACTTATAAGTAAATAATTACAGTAAACACTCGATAGTAATATTCAATAAAGACACGGTAGTTTTTCGTTTGCATAAGTAATGTAGGTATTCACTTTATTGAAGGTTAATCTAATATGCAACAAGTCTTTATAATTAATAAAGTAAATACATACAACACTATACGATTCAATCATGAGTGCACAATCATCAAAGCCACTGCTTTAACTCGTATATTTTTCTCCAACAATTATGTATTGAAATAAGTACAAAATAATACATCAAAAATCACTACAAAACATTAAAATCCGTTTTCTTTGATGGGGAACGAAGTTATGTGCATATAATTAAAATACAAACAAGATTACTTTTATTCAGAATATGTCCTTAAAATCAACATGAAATTCGGTCTCTTGAGGATTTAAATGGAATTTTAATATACGTTCCCACGCTCCAAATGTAACACTGAAGATGTTTATATAGTCTTATTGTTTGTTAACCTTTAATCTGAAAATCGTTTGTATCCAAAGAATAGTTACAGATTTAAATTTTGTTCCGCTATTTGTGTATCGATTTATCTGATCCTTGTGGTAAACAGTTCGTTTGGGAAATTTTATTCTAGCATTTTGAACCTAATTTAATTATTGGGTAAGTGTATGTTACAAGAATAATTTGTTTCAGCAAAAAATCCAATGGGTATTTCCTAAACTGCACTAACAAGAAAAATCTACAAATTTGAAATAGTTATTTTTATTGTAAACACTGCTGGCGTTAAACCTAAACGGACGCTTTTTGTCAGAAGTTGTGTTTACAGTAATAAACCGGGTGCGTTAACAAAGAAAAAAATGCTTAACGTTTTATTTTGCCGTCGTCGGAAGCAAAAAAAATATAAAGAATCAAGAAAAAATAAATTTAAAATATTTACGTATTGAACTGTTTTCGAAACACGTTACTTTTTAAAACAGATACGTCTACAAGACTTCGTTGACGTTCCGTTAAAATGACATTATATTAAGTTAAACTTCAAAATTAACAATTACTGATAACAATTACTTAATAAGGTAAAACCAAAAGCCCAAACTTTATGTATGATTATTTTTGCGGTTCATACCTATGTTATGTTCTTTAAAATCAAAGAAGCGATTGGTATCACATTCCTAATAATTAATTTTTTTTCCAAATCTCTCATGAATCCGCCACATAGGTGTGACATAGGTATAGACATTTTTAAAAAATAATTTGTTTTTAACATCAGTGCCAATCTTGTTTTTGTTTGCTTTTATATAAGTTTTATTATTTATATCTATTTTTAAGGTGGTGATGATGGCTGGAATTCTTTTAACAGTGGTTTGGACTTTGTTTTGATTTAAACATCAAGTTTTTAAATCTATTTTTCCACGGCTCCTTCATTAAAAATTAGTGTTTAACACAGCCATGACACTTCAGATTGAAATTTAAAATACAATTTTTAAGTGAGAATAGGGAATAACATAGGGAACATAGGGAATAACATAGCCAATATGGGGAAGATTTTGCCATAGTGGTCGCCAACCTCAACGGAGACGGCACCTAAGAGGAGGGAGGAAGTGAGAATGTCAAAAGTTGACATATGATATGTCATTCTATTCAGAATGTCATTTTCTATCGAATAAAATAAAAAAAAATACCAAGGGCGCCATTTAAAAATAAAAAATTGTAGTCATTTCCAGTAAAAAATGAAGTGACTGAAAACAATTGAAAACGTCAATCAATCCTAATTTATGTCATATAGTAACATACCAAATCTCGTTTTTTTTTACTGAAGAAATAAAAAAGTTATAGGGGTGGGCCACTTTTGAGACGCGCCTGATATAGATTTGTGATACCCCGACATAAATGTGAAATACCAGAAAAATGTGTGTAACGTTCTCCTATTTATATATGCGCTTAAAACTATTTATTTAAGAAAAGCGGTCGTCATAATGGGTCCACTTTTTTTCCGTCTGCGTCTGTTGTCAGCGTCGTTAAGTCAACCCGACTCAAAAATAAAGCGTCTTTGGCGGCACAAAAATACTAATTAGCGTTCCGTCACTATTCTCCTATTCCTAATTCTCTGGAAGTCGTTCATTAACATTTTGGCAGACTAGATTTTCGACGTCTAATTTTGGACTAGCAGGAAACAACCATATTACTTTTTGTAACAAATAAATGCAGCAAAGAGGATTATTTATTTATTTTATTTACAACCACATATGTAATACTGACATTACTGACTTTTAAAAAATTTGAAAGTGTCAAATTATCTACATTTCTTCCATTTCCCTCACTCGGTTTTTCTTATTTCTCGCCTATTTAATTAAGGAAAATATTCTTGTAATATCTTTATTAAATACTTATCTAACATCAACAAAAATAAACAAAAAGATTTAACAATAATAATTGAAGATTTTAATACATTTATTTGTTGAAAGTAAAAATGCTATTTTAGACTTCTTTGGCTTAAAACGTACATACTGGCGTTTTAAAAAAGCGACGAGTTTGAGATATTTTGATATGTCAGTCTTTTCCATTAATTCTAGCATTGTCCATGTCATGCTGTACGTAGCCCAAAAAGAGTAGATGGCTTTTTGCCTTGTCATGTCGCTAAAATATGCCATCAAGACTGTCTCCGAAGCAATATTCTTAGCATTTCTTTCGGCACACCATTTTCGTATACTACTTTGGAAGTAAACTGGCTTCTGCTCTTTTGCAGCTTCTGTAAGTTCTGGTGGAGGACCAATATTAAAGTAGTCTTCATTATCAGAAATTTCCGACAACATTCTGGCTTTCTATGTTATATAAATTTGAAAAAGCGAACGAGAAATTCAAAACTGTCACTTAGTTGTTTGTTTTTGCTGTTGAAGGTTTGCGCCATAACAACCACTAGTACCGGTAACTATAGATATGGAAATGCCAAAGACAAATTTCCGCATATTTATTTTTTTTCAAAATAAAATACTGCCCCTATTTTTAATTAATGATGTGGTTGTAAATAAAATAGTATACAAATCTCGGAGGAAAGTGTTCATTATTGTCTCGAGATTCAGTTAATATCCACGCTACGCGTCTCGATTAACAATATGAATCTCTCGAATAGTGATGTTAATATTTCGGAAATTTTTGATTGTTGCAGGAAATTTCGAAACTTTCAGAAATTTATGAAATTTTAGGAAATTTTACAATTTTACATATTTTTTGTTGATACAATAAAGAAATAAATTAGATAGACATTTGATACCAACATGTAAATGAAAAAAAAAAACAATAAACATAATATTAGTTGTTATATTTTTAATAAACAATACATAACTCATAAAAGTCATAAACATAACACTTTGTACATAAACCATGAACTATGACTATGAACTTAAAAAAAAACAAAAAATCACCAAATATAAATTTAAAAAACGTAAAACACAAATAACTGAATTATTCTATTCCGGAATACTTTCAGGCGCCGAGCTGGTCCCATCTTCATAGGGTATTATAGTAGTAGTAGTACTGGCTTCGTCAGTTTCTATTTCCAAATCAGATATATTTGATGTATCATCTGGATCTGATTCTGAAGGGTGGACCTCTACCTCTATAGGTTCTGGAGGAGTTTCATGTTGAATATTATGCTCCATATCCACTTTTTGTTTGTGTAGTAATAATTTATTGTTATGAGCTAAGAACATTATTTTGCCGGCTCTTTGTGCAGTTAAGCGATTCCTTTTTTTAGTATGGATAAAACTGTAAGCACTGAAATTTCTCTCAGTGGCTGCAGATGACGTTGGTAAAGACAGTAGAGCAACAGCTAAATATTTCAACTGAGTATTTCTATGCACTTACGATTACGACTTAAGATTTGACGCAATAATTTGTTACATATGTAAAAATGGCTTCTTTATTATTGACAAACTGAGGATGTTTGTTGGTGATATTGTTGATATGTTGATAAATTCCATAAGCCATGTGTTTTTCATTGTTAAGGTGCTCTTCCAGGAAACAGGGGTCCAAGAAATTCGCGGCAAAATGCATTGGTTTCAGAGCCATACCTTTTCTATTTTGTACGGCGGAGAAGCATTATTTTTCTTCTGCTTTTAGAATAGGCATACTTTCGTTAAATTTTTACTAAACCAAATTTCTTGCAAAATGCTGATTTTTGCGAATATTCGCGATTTTGGGACCGAATATTTCGGAAATTTCTGAAATTTCCTGCAAAATTCGAATGGAAATATTCGCTACCAACGTCACTACTCTCGACAGTAATGAAACACTTCCCTCCTCGGTGTGTAATATACTGTAAAGCAACTGGTTGTTTTAGGAGTGTTAGGGAATACATAAGTTTGCAAAATGTTTATTTTTAACAAAAAATGGCGTGTAATGCCATCCGTCTCTATAAGGCATCAATATAAAAATAGTATTGGACTTTTTATATGAAAGCTAGTTTTTGCAATCAGTTTGCACATCTTTAAAGACATTTTCCGCAAGCCTGAGCTTGTCTAAAATCTACGAGCCCAAACACAATACGCGCTAGTTCTTCTTTAAGTCGTACACTGCCTCGCCGAGTCGGTCCAATTCTAATCTAGGCAGCGGCATCTTTTCGCACCGCTTGGTTCCCAGAAAGGTCTAGTCCTCTCGTTGGAGACCCTTTTTTTCGCAGGTACCCGAAAATTATGAAAGATATCTACGGCGAAAATCGGCGAGGTGCCGCGAAACCGGCCCTACGGCCTTTTAGGTACTCTCTAGCTCGTCTTTGCCCGATGGTAATTACGTTTTTGTAAAGAAATTGCTAGTTGCAGAGAGAAGCTTTTCTATTGCATCGTTTTTAATCCTTGCTGAAGAGAGAACAAAAAAGGTGGTTTTGTTGCGGATGTTTGTTCAAAACTTAAAATCGGAATAAGACAGATGGTTGATCTTAAGGACTTCAAATAAAACCAAAATAACGTTTGCAGTTCCAAATATTACATGTACTTTTTTTTTGTACGACAGTACCTTAAAATATATACTATAGACACATTTATTGCATGTTAGGCATCATCAGAATTTGTTCAGGCGATCATGCTTTGCATTTTGTATTATGGCCATAGTAATTGCCAAAGTGCCAAACAAATATTTTATAAACAGTATTACAAGTATTTCAAATAGATTTAGTTCAAAACACGGCCTCTGTACCTATAGAATTATCACGATAAAGCTTCATTCAGAACCTCGCAATTAGTGGTTTCAATTAGCGAAGAAGTTTGTTCCTTTAATTTCAATGTATGCATTCAGAACGTCAAAATTAGTGGTTGAAATTTTCAATTAGTAGAAAAAGTTATCAAACTTTTAACTTGTCCACTAATTATACTTCAAGATTTGCGAGAATTAGAGATTATTTTATAAGGGAAATATTAGGCTTTCTCTATGAATACCAAACTGACCAACCAAACCAAACTGCCCAACGTAAGCTGTTGCTAGGATATTCTATTAATTTCAATTGTTTTTTAAACATTGTGAATGATCGTAAACTAAAAAGTATAAAGTGTAATTGAAACCACTAATCTATTATACTAATTGCGAGGTTCTAAATTAAGCTTAAGTGTCATATATGTAAAGATTGAGATACATATATGGAGAGTTGCTTAATAATTTTAAACGACAGTGACATTACAAAAAAACACTATTTCATAAGTGTTTTGAGTAGGATCACAAGCAAAGGCATGCATTTAATAATTTGCAGCTAAAATTGCTGTAAATCGTTACTGTCTTCTTCAAAAACGAATGTCTCCAACAAAAAAAGAAGCTATTGAGACTAACCGAAAAACATACTATCGAGAAAAGAAGCACCTTAATGATAAACTTTCTGCAAAGAGTTTCAAAGAAAAGCGAAAATTTTATTTTGGCGAAAGTTTTTCAAACTTTATTAATAATATAAAAAAAAATAAAAAACTACAATTTATAATTACAAAAAGAGCTTGCTAACTAAAACCGGCTCACCAGAACAAAATATATTTAATTTTAAAATACATGAAAATTTTAAGGTGTGTAAATACCAGTAATAATTGTGAAAAAAAACAAACCAAACAACTGGTTCGTCCACATTCTATTCCTGTTTGATTTAATTTATTCTTCTCATGTTTATTGTTTGTTGTATTTCTTCTGGTGTTTATACTTTTCTAGACACCCAAAACGAATGATCATTGCAAGGCCATTGACCACAGGTGTTTAGAAAAATCAAAGATCGATTTTGCGATTTCGCACTTTCGGCACGCTGTTCACAGTGGACCGAGTCGATGGATAGTTACGGACATATTTTTTAATACTAAGTAGGAGGCATGCAGTTATGGAGTCATACAAGTAGGAGTCATACTGACATCGAAATCGAATTTCCTATTGCAAAAAACACCTAGACACCAATTTTCGTCCAAAAATTGATGTTAGTCCAGAAATTATTTGGAAAAAAACGAAAAAAACAGAAATTTAGATGAACTTTTTTACTTCTTTTTATCTGCAGAATATGTTGCCGAAGTTTCCCGAATACAACTCGGACCACCCTGTATACAAAAATAAAATTAATTTCCTAAAATGTATGCCCTGTTTCTGTAACTACACGTTGCACCGGTCCACTGTACGCCGTACTTATTAGCTTGAGAAAAAATTAGCGATCGGCTGCCAAAATCTGAAATTGTTGACCTCTCTCCTTGTCCGGCGGCTAATTTTTTTCACGCAGCAGACATACATTCGAAAAATTGCGTCGCCGGGTTCAACAAACGCTTGATTAAAAGCGAGGGGGTGGAAAAATACGTAACAAGCAGTGGTTCAAACATCATCTGTCATGTATCACCTTTTTCTCTAAAGATTAATTAATTAGTAGACGCTAATTCCGTGTAAATGGCATCCAATTAGCCTAAACCAATATGATTCATTAAATACGCTAACTTTAGAAGTCCATAATTGATTATTATCTAACGTATCAAAGTTTTTTTAGATATTTTTCTTATCAAAAAACTTTTTTCGTACAACTTTGTCAACGGCAAGTTAATTTAACGTGCCCAATCGATGCTACGAAATTGGAAGTAGAGACAATATAACGAGAAGGTAAAAGCATGGCGGTTATTTTTTTCAAATAACAGAGGCTAACATTCTTAAGCCATTGTTGTTATAAACAATGTTGTTTAGTAGCTTTAGAGAGCTAGGAGTTATTTTAATTGAATTGCAATATAGAATGCAGTAATTAAAAAGATGTAAATCTTCTTTACAAAGTGTCGTAAAATCTTACTTCTTTACAATGTAGGCGTAACTTGTAAATAAGAATAAACTCGCCGTTATGTCGAAGCGTAGTATCAATAAAAAAACTTACGATTGGCTGAAAAGGCAGACCGTCCAGTTTATTTCCTACCGCAGCGATGATTCATAGACATTCTCCATATCTAATGATATCTATATCCATTCTGCTGATTACATTTGGGAATTGGTGTTACATCAGACCTTATGCCGATGCCGGGTCCAGACCAAGCAGACAAAACGAAGAACAGAAACATTCATGTTTTACGACAAAATTGCGTCAAATCCAATACATTTCTGCGACATTTTTGTCTCATTTTTGTTTTGTTTCAAAATTCGGGACTTTTCATTCCGTCTCGAGTCGGTAAAGATCAAAGTGTCTATGTTTTGTTCGTATATTTTACGACAAGTTGTTGGCGCAGTGTGGATATAGTGTGCTGCCAACAGTAGGAGACCAGTGAAATCACACATGTAAAACTCATTCGCAAGAACTAAACTTTTGACTTTGTTGTACTTTTGTCCTTGCGGTGTGGACAGTGGACAATTTGTCTCAAGTTTATCTTGTCAGAATTTCCCATTTTTTGTCGCCTTGGTCTGGACCTGGCATTAAGATGGAACGAAGATGAACCTCATAACTGAAGAACTCGAGATAATAATACCACTGTACTTTTATTACATGCATATACACGGGATTTGATAGACATTAGTTGTCTATTAATCAAACATACAGCTGCTTTCCCGTTTACCTTTGCCAAACCTCTCTATCCAGTTCTTCTAGCTCTCTGGATGCCATCGCTTGCCTGATTGTGTTGTTCCAAGAC
Source organism: Sitophilus oryzae (assembly GCF_002938485.1). Taxonomy (NCBI): domain Eukaryota; kingdom Metazoa; phylum Arthropoda; class Insecta; order Coleoptera; family Curculionidae; genus Sitophilus; species Sitophilus oryzae. The sequence continues at coordinate 1,945,093 of NW_022146324.1, read as the reverse complement.
TTTCTTGGTTTACCTCGTCTTCTTTATGGAGGACTCCACTAAAACAGACGTTTCGGCCAGCGATCTTCCGGCATTCTTAATTTCGGATCTCTACTCTGTCTATAATTGTCTCTGGAGCATTTATTCGGTGTCTGATCTCTATGTTGGTAATTCGGTCCATTTTCGATACGCCTGCTCTCCTTCTGAGATTGTGCTGTAAGTATCCGTTTCATTTCGGCTGTTAGAGCCCATACTTCGCAACCATAGCACACCACAGATTCAACCAAGATTTGTTTAGCCGTTTTGATTTTTTTAGATGCTGATCCCACCACGATGAATTCAAACATCCCACTATTCTCTTGCCAGCTTGAATGCGGAGTTTAATTTCGTCCTCTCCAATGCCCTGTTTAGTTACGATTGACCCTAAATATTTAACGTTGTCGACCTGTGTGACCTCAGTATCATCGGTGATCAGTACTTCAAATACGGCTATTGACTACACTATTGACTACCATCAATCACTATTGGCTACCAGTAGTTAGCAGTTAGCTACTAGTAGTCACTGTACTTTTATTACTAACTGTATTTTCGACTTGTTTCTAACATCATCCAAGATTAAACAGTTTCTAATTTTAATTTGGTTCAATCAAAAATAGCTAACCTGTTTTTATTAGCAAGAAGTCTTTATTGAACATCTTTGTAAAAACTTCTTCATCGGCAAGCTAATTGAACGTGCCGAATCGATGCAACGAAATTAAACGAGATAAGAAAGATGAGGAGAGAAAAAAACATGGCGGTTTTTTTCGCCAAATAAAAGAGGCCGACCATCAGCCGAAGAAGACGAGGAGGCAACGCAACGGGCAAGAGAGGAGCCGTTACGGGGTCGCCCCGCGCAGGAATGTGAAAGGCAGCGGGAGCAGCGAGCGGCAGGAGGAGATCGACCTCGACGCCCATCGGGACGGGGGCATTCCGCGGCGTGGACGCGTTCCGGCTGAGGTTAAGGCCCCTGCGGCCGCCGTCTGCACTCGTCTGCAGGAAATGCCGATGCGCGTCGGCCAGGTATTATCGGCAGAGCCATCGCCGGCCGTCGTGTTATTTTGACGCGGGAGAATAATAATATAGGTACCGCTAATTCGGAAAACTGACCGAAATCCTTTAAAACATAACTGCATTAGGGTTTCTGGAACCAGATCTGTTTTTAGGAAGCGGGGACTTAGGTACCGCGCCTCTTAGGAACCTCAATTTTCGCCTTAGCGCCTCAAATTTCCCGGTTTTTTCCGGTACTTTCGGTACTGACTAATTTTTGTTCAATGGTGGTGCAGTTCATCAATCAGAAAGCAAGGGATGGTTTTTCAAAGTAAAATGGATAAAAAATTGAGATTTTTAATGAAAATCATATTGTGTCATGAGAAAATTAACATGAACATAAGTAAAGAAAAAAGTATAGGTAACTTAAATTTCACATCAAACAACATAAACCAACTTAACTGAATTTGAGACAAAAATAGCCATGAAATATTAAATTAAAAATGCAAACATCTATTAATACTTAGCATATATTTATAGGAACTTCGAAAGAGAAATGAAGCAAGAACAATAAGAAATAGCATCATTACTTATTTAGGAAAGTTTGATTTCGACCGCTAGAAAGTATCAAAAGTCTTTCGCACGTAACATAAAATATGTTTTTATTATTATTACCGAGTCCCGAAAGTACCGAAAGAACTGGGAATTAATAATTTCGAGTCCCGGTTCTTTGATTTCTCGAAAGAACCGGGAACTCCCGGTTCTGAACCCTAAACTGCATAATACGTTTCCTTTTACAATAAGGCGATGAGACACACATTCAGTGCTCTTGTAATCTAATTGTTCTACACAAACCATGTGTCGTCTAAGCAGCACAACATAGAGTGGTGGGAAGCCTTAGAAGCCTCGAGGAATCACGTTGGAAAAAACGTAAACTTAAAGAATCCGTTTTTGGCAATCCCAAATATGGAAATTTTCGCAATATTTAGCATTTAGGATTTAATTGACGATGTTAGTCTAAGAAGATATTTTATTTTATATTCATCATTGCCTACCACTTTGAAACAAATTTTTCCAACAAACAAATTCAATAGGTTGCATTTTAAGTTTTTACAATCGCTTGTTTCTTCGGTTGTACTGGACACGTCGCAACCATTCCATTAGAGGATCGAAGAACTGTTAATACCGAATGGAATACAACAATTTGTTTTGAAACGGTCTTCGATGAAATAAGGAAAAAGAACAAAAAACGTCGCATCGTTCTTCATCGCGACAATGCCAGTTCCCAAAAGCACGTCAAACAACTAAATATTTGAAGGAGAAAAACATCGAATTAATGTCTCATTTGCCCGTATTCACGCGATTTATCGCCTAATGACTTTTTCCTATTCCCTACTGTCAAACAAAAAATGCGCAGACAGCGATTTTCGTCACCTCAAGAAGCTATTGAATACTTTCAAAACCATCTTTCTACGATATTAGCTTCAGAGTGGCAAAAATGTTTCCAGAATTGGTTCGAGCAAATGCAAAAATGTATAGACCTTAAGGGCGAATATTTCGAAAAGCAATAAAACACTTTGTTTTGAAATTCGTTTCTGCTTCACTTTTTGTAAAAACTTACTTACTTAGACTTATTTTCTCGTGTATCTGTAAAATGCGTTATTACTAAAACATCTTAGTAATTAATTGTATAGGATATATTTGTACCAAAAAAAAATATTAATTATTAATAAGGACTTGTAATAAAGTCATCTGTCCGTCAAAATTATGAATTTCGTAATACTACCTGGAAACGATCGAACCGAAAGTGGCCGCTATTAAAACTTTCACCAATTAAAAATTATCGTAGATTAATTTGCGATAATTCTATCTTAACGATATCGAAAACTCGATAATAACATAAAAGTGTCTTGAGCCTACAGAATAATATTAATATACATTATACATCTTTTTCGCCTGTATAATGATATATACTTTGACTCAGACAGATAATTGCTGTAATTGGGTAGGTGGTCAATTGCTTTTTATGTCTGCGTGTGAATCAACGAGCTCTATGTATCGTTTTTAACAGTCGAATTACGTCACGATAGCCGGAATCGCGTCCTGAATCATTCGATAGTTGGCATTGTTGAAATTCCGATACGCTCCAGTAGCTATATATTCTCTAGCCCAATTATATTATTTATTATATTTGTCAATATGTGTATATTAGGGTGCGCTAAAAAAATTTTTTTCCATAGCAACTGTTAAAATTGCCTTATATCTATCAAAAATAGTAGATAACATAGTACTTTAACCGCCAGGGTAGATTAAATGATACTTTAACAGCGAGGATAGGTTAAAAACTTTATTTTTTCTCGCGCGCTTTTAATTGCTTACATTTTTAAAAATTGTTGTATTCCTTTTCATAAGTTATTCGGGATTTAAATGGAAGTAGTTTGGATATGACGTTTGTCGCATCGGCGTGTCTGTTGGTAATTTACTTATTTCGTTTTGAGCCATTTCTGGTTCCAATTCAATCAGCAATCGACACGAAAGAGAATTAAAAAATATTGACTCAAAACTGATAACTAAAGAGACAGCTTTATTTGTCAAATTACATAGAAACCAACCCCACCCCTTAGGACAATATATATAAATAATAATTTCTGAATATTTTTTAAAACGTAGGTAACTCGTTATGGAAAAAATATTGTTATAGTTATTTTTTATACAAGCCGATAAAATACCATATTATCGGCTTGTATAAAAAATAACTATTTTTGGTGCACCCTAGTGTGTATAGTATATATTTTCGTTTTTCTCCATTTGTATTGCAAAATCATCAATGGGAATACATATACGTGATATTCAAAAGCCACCATGACGCCGTCATTTTCAATTGTAACGTAATCACAAAGCATTAATTTTATTTAATTATATAACTACGTATTTACAGGTATTATTGCTTGTATATTAGTGACGTCAAGAGGGTCCAGAGGAGGCCTTATTATAGATACCGGACAGACAAGAGCCAAATGCATCTAATTATCATCATTATCATTTCAAACAGCACTATGACGCCGTTTATTTTTCGATCATACGATGCTTTATATATAGACCTATACAAATATTTGTTATTGTTTATTTGGTAATTACTTTTATCAAAATATTTTACTATAACTGCGCATCTTTTATTAATTACATTATACAACACCAATCACCTTCAAAATGAAATATTTTTATTTTTAAGTGCGTATCAGTCATTTTGAAAGATTGAGACCGTCCTTGTGTCATTCTTTTTTCTATATTTGACATTGTTTTCGAAAAAAATCTCCCGAGATGATAACAGTTTAATACGCGTGCTTAATTATGAGATTTATTCGATTTTTCTCACGGGTAAACATTGTGTTATCTACCTATGTTTTTTTTATTGAATTATCAGGTGCAGACAAATAGGAAGTAGACATGAAAAGTTTTATTATTTATTATCCTACGAATTGTTTGTTCGATATGTTGTCGAACTAATTTATAGATCTATCTTATATTTGCAAGGACTTCACAAATGCCGCATTTTTTACATATACCTACTTTTATGTACATTTATATCAAAGGATTTGTGTTTTTCTCTTAACCTTTGTTTGAATTATGACATATTAATTTACTACGAAATTCGCTGCACGTAGTAAACATTTCTTATTTATTCATTAATTATCGGATGCAGATAAGCTATAAGAATGCAAACAAAATAATACTATTACGTAATATTTGTTATTATTCAAGTGCACATTTTTATATGCACCGAGATATAAAAATAATTTATGGATTTGTTATTATGTATTCTTTGTATTCATTAAGTATATAAAGTTATATTGTTATATAGAGGACCGAAAATATATGAGGGAATTTAAGAAGGAATCGAAATAACGTAATTTATGACTTACCCCTCCACCCTTAGAGGGTACTCTTCCAACTTTTAATATAAACTAAACTTAAAAGTTCGTTGCTTTCTTTTTACAGTCAAATATAACATCTTTAATGGTATTATTTTTTGAGAAAGAAGTGTGAAATTTTAGAATTTATTTAATACAAAAAAATATTGTTCAAATTAAAAAATCCTGTCCCTGAACCATATTATTAATGCTTCTTTAAACAATGAAGCACTGTTATTTTCTATGGTAATTAAATCATCCTCGGTGAATCACGAAATGCAAATATGTTATGTTGTTCTTTGATTATTCATCGTGATCTCCAGTCTCGATCATTCTTAACTAATCTCCTTTTTTTTTCTTTTACAGAAGAAGAAGAAGAGATCGACGTGGTCTCGGTGACAGACAAATTCGGCTCGAATGCCAGCCGCATGGTACTATCCTTGCCGACCAACCCATCCCACACCGACCGGCACAATCTCCAGAGAAGAATGGCAACCGCCATGTCCAGAAAACACATGGGCGACGGCATCAAGACCCTACTTCCGGTCAGAAACCCCGTACCCAACGGTACCATCGCCGCTCCCAAGCCCGGACGCGTCGGTAAAAGAGGCAGAGGCACGCGCACCAACGCCGGCTACAAGCGCAGAAGAATGAACGACACCAACCGGGAACCCACCGACAAGCGCCACCTCCACAACGACATGGAGCGGCAGCGCAGAGTCGATCTGCGCATCGCATTTGAAAATTTGAAATCAGTGGTGCCCGAGGTGTCCGGCACCAAGAAGATCGCTAAAGTGAACATTCTGCTGCAAGCGGCCCAGTACTGCTACTATTTGACTGGGTCCAGCGCCAACTACAACAAACAATTGGAAGATTTGAGAAAGAGACAGGTGTGGCTGCGCCAGAGGGTCTCGCAGCTGCGCAGAAACCTAGCAGCGCGTCGTTGAACGGCTGCGCGGAACGAGTTTTCGTCACTGTCCTGCACGATTTTGCATCTACGTTTGGTTTGGAGCGGTACCGAGAAGCGGTGAAAGTTTTTAGTGAATTTTCTAGCCGGATTTTTTTTATATATATTACCTATAGATCGATTTTTACGATTAACTGTGATTTAATTATATAAAATTTAAAAAATATGGGGAAAAGAATACTATTTTCGTTTTTCTTTATTGTAACTTTGTTAATTTTAGGTCGTAAGGATTTTTATATAGAATGTTTTTAATTTGCATTAGTTTACTGACTTATTGTTTTTTTTTAATTTTTTGTGATGAAATGACATACGATTGTGATACCGCTATAATCCTATTTATTTCTTTTTCTTCAACTCGAACTACCATAAGTCCAATTAACACACGTATACAGACAAATAACATGACAGTTGAAATAGTTATCAGCTACGCGTAGTGGTATTATCGTAACCAATGAAGTTTAAATAGCAGAATTCAAATTGAGCAAGGAGTTAAATTTATCAACTTTTTTGTTTAGAAACTTATCAGTTTTCTAAAACTCAGATTAAATTTAGACTACTAAATAAATTTGACATATTGTTCGTTGGGATTTTTGTCTAAAATCTAGAGTAAACTTATAATTTAGTAAGATATTAGTCTTATCTGAAGTTTACACTTGAATATATTGGAAATACATTACATGCATATAATATGCATAAATTATTTAACTATAAAGTATTCATCTAAATATAATATTAAATAAATTAGTTAATAATTATAAAATTAGAAATTGTTGAATTATAGTATAAATTGATATGAAATTTCAACAAAAAAAATTGCTAGGGGATATCTCATATTTAACTCTTATGTTATTTATCTGTATAAACCAACATTAAAACACGACAAACTGCAATCTGTGCTGTCGGCTATATATCTTTTTTTTTTGTAAAAGTTAAGTCTCGAAATTATTTCTATTTATTTTTCTTTTTGCAAATTTTTTAACCGATAGTTTGATTGCAACGACACAATAGAACCAGTTTATTTTTTCAAATTGCCACAGTAAGTATGTACATTTCCTTTTACAAATTAACATATCTTTCTATGTAAAATGTTCACTGCGATATCTGACACAAGCAGAAACTGACAAGGATTTGGTAACTTAAACTAGTTAGCGATATCCACGTCAAATATACATACATTTTCTGTGATAGGAAAGAATGTTGTATATAGTTCTGTTATATTAATTCATTCAACGTTTTGGATGATAAATTTGAAGTGAATTCTGCTTAAGTTTAATCAAAGTGGCTGTTATTATTGGTGCGAGATGCGCAGATTCGTTTTGGTGTTCTATATCAAAATTGTTTTCGCGCATAAACATGAAGTATACTTTCGAGTAGTTATGTATAGTATGTTTTTTTGGAAGGAGAATATTTAGATAATGTTTTTTTTTTGTTATTTTTTATACGTCAGATATCGCAGTAGTACGCTGTGTGAAATAAATAGTCTCTATTCTGAAAACTTTCAAAATATTGAATATGCGCAGAACAGATTTTTTATTTTCGCGCCATTTTGTATTTTTATTAGTTAAGGATTTATTTACGCTTTTTAAAATTAATGTAAATACTGTTTATTATGGTGTAAACATTTTATAATGAGAAAAAATAACTAAATTTAGGCTTGTAGAGTTTTTTTTTAATTTTTTGTGAACGGGTAATAGTAATTGTACCCGTTCCTATAAGTAGGATGTTTTAAATTTTGTTGGTTCTGTATATAGGCCCCGATCTTTCTTTTTTTATGTATATAAAAAGAGAAAACATTAAACGATTGTTTATTTTTTTCGTTTTGGTTCAGTGACCGTGTTGTCTTTGTCGTGGTCAACCTTCAAAACGCTACTCTCCAGTGCCATACCAGTGGCTCTACGCATTGGATTTCAATTCCCTTTTGTATATGTATATAAATTAAGATAAAACATCTTGATTATTATTAATTAACTTTTTGTTAGAGTGTTTAATCGTCGACACCGCAGTAGCAAGGTTTTTGAAGGTGCCAAAACAGCTGTGTTGCTCAAATGTGTCGATTTTTTTTATTTTTAACATATGAACCGGTCAAGTGTCACTGAAAATGACACGATCAAGTCAAGAAAGAAAATACAACCAACATATTTGTTTGGATAAAAAGAAATTGTTAGTATGTTATTGTTCTAAATAATAATTGCTCAGTGACAATTGGCCGAGTTGTGTGATTTATTCGGTTTCTTATTATTTTTTATTATTAATATAAGTGTTTCTATTGTATACTATTTCTATTTTTATTTAGCTGTAGTAGAAAATGAATTAATAGGGCGCCTGCGCACGAAACAGCTGTTTTTCCCAAGTCTTCCGCGCAGGCGCCGAGTTGCATAAGAGTCGTGAGATAAAGAGAATTGTTGTGTTCATAATAATTATACAGTATTTTATACTTTTGATAAAATATTAACTAGAACAGAAAAACGAAATAATGAAAAATAAAAGTGAAAAAAAAATTAGAAAAACCGAAAACGACAAAAAAATCTTATTTAAACTAAATGTGATAAATTTTGAATAAGACGAATAATTCTTTTCTGTTTTTGTTCTTTTACTATTAAAACAAGCTCACCTGAATTTAGTTTCGTTAAGATGAAGATTTTTTTTTTGAAACAAGATTAATTATACACGTAAAAAAGTAAAAAGTTTCAATCTGTACCTGCCGCCTGACCTCGCTGTTAACCAAAAATAAAGAAAAAAAAAGAAAAAAAATATATAGTTTATTACAAAATAACAGGAAAATACCGAGATATATTTCCCGCTTTATAATCGTCTTGTTAGTAAATACAAAAAATATATACATATATTAAAATATACGTACATATGTGTATGGAATATATGATGAATTGAACGAATCTTTTGTAACAGGGCAATTCTCTATAAGCTTAGCGACATCTAAAACATATTGCTACTAGCTAGGTAGCATGCGTTGAAGCATTATGAATAATGGTTTTAGCCCTAACTTGTTATTTTGTACTTATATTAAAAGTAATTTTCTAATTATCATTTATAGTTATACATACTATCATTTATTGGACTTTTTAGTTCCTTTAAGATTTACAAATAAATTTTTGCTTGAGACATTCGTTTTTTACTTAAACTTTTTTCCTATCCCTTCCCCTCCCTATAATAAAAAATAATCAAATTAAAATATAACACAAACAAAAAAATAAGATAAAATGGAACAAAATGTGGAAATCAAAGACAATAAAGAAATTTGAGTATAAAAAACAGTGAAAATAAGATAATAAAAATAGCAAAAAAGTAAAAACAAACAAAAAACTTAAAAACTCAGAAGAAATAGTTCTCAATCTTTCTAAAAGACATTACAAATAAACAATTTCTAATTTAAATAACATTTTTGACATTACAGAAAGTATATTAGATAATATTCATTTTATAGCAAATCATAAATGAAATGTCAGCTGTTACTGAGTTTAACAACAAAACGATTTTTTTCTAGTTTCCTATAAGAAAAGACCCAAAATTATGTCACCAAATACAAAATCTAAAATATTACTGATTCTACTAAAAAAGACAAACTAAACTAAATTTTAAAAAATGTAAAAATGACAAGAAATTAGGCACAATAGGCAAAATAACTAAATGCCTACATGAGCCACATTAAAGCAATTTTGAATAAACATATAATTACAGTGTTAGTGATACTACTAAAAAAGACAAACTAAACTAAATTTTAAAAAATGACAAGAAATTAGGCACAATAGGCAAAATAACTAAATGCCTACATGAGCCACATTAAAGCAATTTTGAATAAACATATAATTACAGTGTTAGTGATACTACTAAAAAAGACAAACTAAACTAAATTTTAAAAAATGACAAGAAATTAGGCACAATAGGCAAAATAACTAAATGCCTACATGAGCCACATTAAAGCAATTTTGAATAAACAAACATATAATTACAGTGTTAGTGATACTATTAAAAAAGACAAACTAACTTAAATTTTAAAAAATGACAAGAAATTAGGCACAATAGGCAAAATAACTAAATGCCTACATGAGCCACATTAAAGCAATTTTGAATAAACATATAATTACAGTGTTAGTGATACAGATGAAAATATATGCAGGGGACACAAAAGGTAGACTTGTTACTCTAGAAAGGTACGTAAAATCCAAATATTTTAAAAGTAATCTTCAATATACAGAGTGCTCAAACTATGCGCGGCCAAATTTCAGGAGGTGATTTTTCATTAAAAATATGGAAAAAAGTTTCTATAAATAGAGGTCTGGAAATGCATGGTTTTAAATATACAGGATGTTAAGAAAAAAATATTTTTTTTTGTAATTATCTAATAGCCGACTTTCATCACTGTCAATATTACTTCTAATAATAGCCTAATTTAGATGTAATTAAATTTAAATTATTAACTTCAGTGGCGTCCCAGAGGACACCTTATCCAAAAAAATAAGAAAAAATGTAGGCCACTGACTTTTCTTACAATTTTTATTTTATAGATAAGGCAACTAAAATCACCACCTATACAGGGTGTCCCAGAAATGAGTGCAGATATTTTAACTGGTAGTATAGTTCAACCCCAGAAACACGCCTATGAGGTTTTTTTTGCGAAAAAAAAATGTTGAAAATTTTATATTTTTCTTGACATTTTCCGGAAAATGTCGAAAAACTTTTGAGTGCCACTGTTCACTCCCCGGGAAATTCGTTTACCGGGCATAGAGAGTGTCGGAGAGAATGCAACGTTGCCACCTCCTACCATACCCACATTCTGCATGTTTATCTATAAATTCAATTATTTTAAGTTGCTACAGAAAAAAATACGAAAATTCATTTTATTCATATTAGTGTAGATTGCTCTACTAATTCTAGAGAAACGCGCAATATTTTAAATACTTTTTACAGTGGAGTAAACTGAAAAAATAAATCTTAACAATTATAGCTTCTTTTTTCGCCATATTAGGAAATATTTTCAATCGTTTCAATAAACAATTATAACCTTTAATGCTTAGTTAGAGCTTACCCTTTTAATGAAAGTTTTTTATCCAGCACATATATACGTAAACACATACACACCAAATATCTATTAAACTGAACATCACAAACCTATCACATGCCTATCACTTTTAAAATATTATTTAAAATTTTTCACATGATAATAATCAAACACTAAACTCATAAATACAATAAAAAATGTAAAAAACTTGCTTTAATAACTACTCATATCCGGAGGCTGATGGTAGACAGTCCGGGGTTTTCTTCGACATTTCTTCAAAACCGACACAACCCCGACAACGATTTCAGAAAACACTGAAGGAATTACAAATTACAAATTTTTATTTAGAAATTTTTTACCTTAGCGTCCTCTACTGGACTGATGTATTACTATTATGGGTCAACGTTTTGGTGGTTGTATAAAGATAGATAAATCAATTTTCTAAATGTTTAATGTATGGAGTAGGGATATCCCAAAAATAAAATAAAAGTACAAGAAAGAATTAAGGTAAAATCAAAGAATATTCTACGTTATCTAAAATATAAAAATATGGGAAGCCCCGACAACAATCTGACACCTGATATCAAAGTGATAAACAAACATCGGCGCATGCGGCAGCGAGCACTTACACTTAATTTTTCATTGCTAGATGGCCTTTTACTAGGGATGCACTGCAAACAAATATTCCAGCAAAACTAAAGTGTTTTTTCTTATTCTAAATTCTAACAAATAAATAAACCTGTAAAACTGTATAAATAAAATCGGTCATCGATTTAAAAAAAAAGATCGATTATACCAAAAAATCGTTTGATAAAAATCACGTCGATTTGATAATAATCGATTCGAATCGTACATCCCTAGTATGGTGTGTAGTTTAAGGTTATGTTTAAGGTTAATCGTGGGTTATTAAACTCGCACAAAAACAAAACAGAAAACAACAAAAAACAATGCAAACAATGCCAAATAAACCTGTAAAAAAGTACTTTTATTATTCAAAATGAAATATCATATAATTCAGTTGGTATACGAATATTTTTTGATTTATTTATAATGTTTGGTGTCAAAAATATGTGAGAAATGAGGTAAACAGTTTAAATGTCTTAATAAATTCGTTTTTAATTTATTAACCTTTCAGGTATCTACCTAATGGTAGGAAGAAATTAATTATGTAATGGTAGGAAAAATAATTTCACTTTAATTATGTATTAGAAAATCAGTAATCTTAAATTAGGATGCATCAATGGAGAAGAAGGCAATTGTAATCACAATACAATAATAGATCTACAAATACCAAGCAATACATTAAATCAAAAATCTCAGTAACACTGTTATTATGTACTCCCTGTGGTCTTATTAAGTATAAAGTTTTGTTTTACATGAAAATAATTATCCCATTTAATTATGCATTAAATTTTAGTGTCAGCTTATTGATAGCTCGATTACCAGTCAAATAGTTTCGATGTTTTCTATACTATGAAGAAAATTTGATCTGATTAGATTAATTCAGATGTAAATTTATGTTATACGGTAAGATATTTTTAAACAAACCAAGAAAGTTCTCTTCGGACAAGTTCTGGTCTGAAATTGCAAATATTAACGAAAAAGTTATACATGTAGTTTTCTATTCATAAATGATATTATTGATTTTATTCTAGGTGAATGTATCGAGTCATATATTATGCAGAATATATTGAGAAAATGGTAAACTAACTAAAAGTGCTAACAAAATTTCTTAGGAAGTTATCGATATACCTAATTATTAGAAGCTGTAACAAATGTTCAAAGAGTCAGAGTATACTTTATTAGAAGTGTGTTAGATAGAATTATACACTTTAAAGAAAATATCTTTTATTATTGCAGGTAATGCATATTGTGTAATGCATATAATATGTGAAATCTATTATTACATACAAAGATTGAAAATTATTTAAACAGCTACCTGTATGTTGTCTCACAATCTCATTTAGTGAATGGGTTATTAAAAATTGAACATATTTACACACAGAATATTGTGGATATGGATATCTGGAAAGCATGTTATAACCATTTTTATTTTTAGGATTTATGAAATGATTACATAAATATACTAACAACAAATTGCAATGCATCTGTATATTAGAGACAAAGATGAAAGAGAGTAACAAGAATATATGTATTCAAAAGAAAAATATCAAGACCATTTGTAGTAATTAAAATTAAAGAATAAAATACATAAAATGTACCATATGATCGAAAAAAAAACGGCGTCCAGTTGGCTGGGAAATGACGATCAATGACATTTCCTATATAAATTTACATATAAAATGACAGCGACCTTCATTTCATAGCCATCGTTGACGCCGTTTTTTCTCGATCATACGGTAGTTTATGTGTGAACAAATTCTCATTTCATATAAAAATTGGAGCTCTATCTAGAGTATATTTGAATATAAATGTTTTTATGTATTGGAAGGGGGACTGTAGTTTTCAAATATAATAAAGAAAATAGACTAAAAAAACATGTGTGTAAGTTCTTTTTTAAACTATTCTGTAGTTACGTAAATGTGTTTCAAATAGGTTGCTTTTCACAATAAAGTCAATACACAGTAATTATGCTTTACTTTTTCAAAACACACTCTTGTTTTTTATTATCAGAGAGTTATTAATATTAGAAAATTTAGTTACATGAATATAATAGGAGTAAATATTATGTTTCAAGTTTCAAATAATTAGAATATGATATGAGTCATAATAGCTTAAATATGATTGCTAATAAAATACCTAGTTTATACACATTTAGATATATCTCTTTAAATATAAATTAGTATTGCCACCATGCGATTAATGGGAAATACAATATGGTCGTGAAAAAAAACGGCGTCAGCGATGGCTATGATATAAAGATCGCTGTCAATTTATGTGTAAAATTTTATGGAGAATGTCACCGATTGTTATTTTCAAGCCATTCTGGACGCCGTTTTTTTCGACCATACGGTATTTCTAGGTATGGAATTATGTCTCTAATATGTAGTTAGGTAATTTTTTCCATTTGCCTATTGTTAATTATAACGTCGTCAAACTATAAAATTTGCTATATTTTTTACTTAAATTTTTTTAGTAGGTAATATCAGAACATGTTTTGAATAGTTTAATTAGTAATAAAGCTACTAATATGTTCAGTTATTTTTTTTTCTATAAAGCTTTTTTGATAAAAAAATAAGTATACCTGCTAAGACGTTAAATTGCCTGAGAAATTACGATCGATGCCATTTACCATCCACTTTTACACAATAAAATGCCATCGATCGTAATTTCAAAAGCAGAAAACTTGCCGCCGTTTTTTCCAATGAAATGGGCGGTGGGGAGAAAATTACAGATTCCTGTATTATATTAACGTCATTATTAATGGCATGTACACAAAGCATGTACGATGTACACTATTAGAAATCGATCTAATTTCTAATATTATCGAGCTTTTAAAATTCGAGAAAGTGATCGGAGATTGTGTTTAAAGTGTTGTGAAATGTTCGTTAGTGCATATTTTTGTGTCGGTAATCGGTATCGGTATAGGCAAATCGCGATGGAGTATACAAATCCGAAGAAGGTGGATATGCTAAGAGCATAGGTACTTTCTGGCAGGGGAAAGCGCTGTAGAAGCTCGGAGACTTATTCCGAAGAGTATCCGAATAGATAAATCCCTAATGCTCGAACCTTTGTAAGTATGGTTCAGCATTTGAGGGATTTCGGAAAAGCAACGAAGAATTGCTGCAAAACGTTAAAAATTCCATGCTCAGAAGAAGGAGAGCATCTATTGGAAATGGAGGTCGTCATTTTGAACAATTATTATAATAGCATGCAGTCAAGAAGCGAAGGGTATACCGGGTGGTGCATCATCGTTGGAAATATAGGATATCCCATGCAAATTTTGAACTGTCGAGATATCGGATCCCCTTATGCAAATTTGTAATGTATCTTTAAAAACCATTTACGATTTAGCTCTAAAATTAATAGGGGAGCCAATATTTCCACAGTTGAAAATTTGCATAGTGTTGTTAAGTATTGTAGTGAAGTGATGTTATTAAGTGTAGTGTTATGTGCAATTTTAAGAGTGGTAAAATGGAAAAAAAAGAAAGCTCTGCAGTTGTATCTCTCTGCTATAGGGATATCTTGTTTATTTGGTAAGTTTTTTTTTCTTTTAGTTTATTTTGTGGAATGTGGAAAGTAGGGCTACTGGCGATCACCCACTTAAAAAAAGTAACGCACCTCTGCAGAACCACTTGGGTGGTGTGGGATTTTGCAAGTACTTTTTAAGTCTTTCTAGTCGATGTGGCAACAGCGGGCGGCGAACAAGCTGAGATCCGCGAGATCTCTCCCCGCGCCGGGGGATCCGCGAGATTCCCCGGCGGCTCTCAAAATGTCGCAATTTTTTTTTTAAACTTTCAAAGTTAAATAACTCGGTTATTTTCAATCTATTTTAAAAATGGTAAAGAGAAAATATGTTTCTTTTGGCCAGATCTACCACCCCTTAAAATATCTGCACTCATTTCTGGGACACCCTGTATATGACTGACAATCAGCTATAGTTATTAATGCGTCTCTTTTGAAACTTTCATGTCTCCCTTTTCCTATTCTATTTTAAGTCAGTTTAAAATAACATAAATCTAAAAATTATAAACAAACACACATAGTATATAGCATTAAAAATATACCTAGTATTCGAATAGTATTCGTTATTAAGAGTCTCGTCATAATATCATAATATACCCTAAATATTCTTCAAATATACTATCCTTAATAATATACCCTTAATTTTCTTTCCTGAATACAAAAAACGATTGCAAAAAGACGGGGCACTATATAAATGTCGCAAAAAAAAGATTTATAGAAACGGCAAATAAAATTGAAACCTTTATTCAAGAAAGCATACGCTACAGATATCTTAAGATCAAAGAAAAGCAAAAAATATTGAAATTGATATCCTTCCTGTCTTGTCGTTATTTGAGTTTCTGGTTTAGAATTTATTACGTTTATAAAAACAGAAAAATATATTGAGTATTTATGGGAGAGATTTTTCTATAATAAAACAGTTTGAACGTGATCAAAAAAGACTAATTTTACCGATAAAATGACAGCGACCTTCATTTTCATGATTTGGACACATTTTTGACGATTGATCATCGATCGATGTTTTGTTAGGATACGCTTGTTATGGTTTTACTCTTTTTACACCGTATGACCGAAAAAAACGGCGTCCAGGTGGCTTGGAAATGAAGATCGATGACCCTATATAACTTTACATATAAAATGACAGCGATCTTAATTTCACAGCCAAGGCTGACGCCATTTTTTATCATATTTTATTAAGGTCGTTTTTATAAAGTTTGAAACCAAATGATACTATTATTTAGAGGTTATCTAAAAAAAATGAAAATCCCGACTTAACCTATTATATAACCGATCCCTCAACATCAACTTACCTCTGCGTTTTGTTCATTGTTATGTATACTAAAGCCTCTTATACGGCTGTGAGACATGACGCTTAAAGTGAACACCATGAGACGGTTGGGAGCTTTTGAAATGTGGATCTACTGTGGAAGACTCTTGAAAATAACTTGGACAGATCATGTACGCAATGAAGATGTTCTTGGGAGGCTTAACAAGGAAAGAGAATTACTGACCAAACGAAAGACAGCATACCTGGGTCGTGTAATGCGCAATAGTAGAGCAAAGCTTCTCAAGTTAATTATAGAAGGAAAGGTAGAAGGCAGAAGAGGACTTGGGAGACGCAAGCACTCTTGGTTGAAAAACTTACATTACTGGACTGGACTGCTGGACTCACACGAACTGTTTCGAGCTACACAGGATAGACAGTGTTTCGCCACGATTGTTGCCAACCTTCGTTAAAAGATCGTACTATAAGAAGAAGAAAATGAAAATCAATAAGAGACAAAAGTGTGTTTGGGAATAATATCTAGAAGTACATCGCGAAATTAAGTATTTTATGTATATACCCTGCTGCCAAGCGAAACCTTGGGTCGGCGTTTACATGTATAGAAGTGAATTGCTATGGCAATCTAGTAAGTCGGAGAGAGCAAAAATACGAAGTATTTATTACATAACCACTTAATCTGACGCTATATTTCATGTTCCTGGGAAAGAACAAAAATCAACCAGAATGTTGACTCCCAAAATGCGCGCGAAACGGTGGCTAACCTAAAAATTCCTTTATGAGCGGGTAACACCTGTCAATGTAACGGCGTTACCGGTTTAGTCAGGGCAGGTCAGGGTTTAGTTGAATTCTGACTATCGCATAATAGGAATATTTCACATAAATACGAATTTCAAAAGCAACAAAGAACAAATAAAAATAAATTATTAATAAAAATTATAAATTATATAATAAGGAGAAATAAATACATATTAAACAAATGCATAGATTGTTTTATTTTAAATACTGTATTAACCCATCTTAAAACAAAACTTATTACCTACCTACCTAATCATAATTTTATTATTATAATGAGCCCCATTTATCTGGGTAACATTGTGTTCAAGCGAAACTTTCCCAGCATTAAAAAAAACATTTTTATTTTGATAATGTGTACCCAAAACGCAGAATGTGCCTCTAACAAATAAATTCAGGATTGTAAACTGTTACACTTTAGAACGTACCTATAGGAACGCAATTCGCGTAATTTCCCAGACCATAAAAACTTCTAAGAAAGGTGTAGGGATGACCACGGGTTTTTGCCAACCAGTAAAACGCAGCTCAAGGGTTCGAGTAGAAAGTTGACCTTTAATTAATTGGTTTAGTTTATTTTTTAAAATCACGATCTCTACCCATTTCCAAATTTTTGACTACGCATGTATTATCTGCCTACCTACTAATTGGAAAAAAACCGCTGCATAAAAATTACATGTGGTAGTATCTATACAATACAAACTTTACCTTTCGAAATAACGTATTACGCTCAGTCTGTAATCACATACCTATCAGATAATAAAAATACTTATTCAATATAACTCTGACAACACCCTGCGAAAGCGTTTTAATCCGGCCCTGAGTGTTACCCGCTGCTAATATGGCGTCGCGATTCGTGAAACGTCATCAAATTCGGCAGAGTCGGCGTTCTGGTTGATTTCTATTTTGTGCTTGTGGCAAGTGAAAAAATGCGAAAACATCTAGAAATAATAAGAGAAAACAGCAAATTGGTCGAAGGAATTTATCTTTATCATTTACTCTGATAAATTTTGAAATAAACTTTTCAAATTTCAATCCTTCATATTTTCTCAATGACTCGACCGATTTTCAAAAACGAAGCAGGAAAGTATAGATAATAGAAAGCCCTTTTCATTGCGGTACCACTTGACCCCCCTTCCCATTTTAAAAATTGGGTGATGATCATTTTTGAGGCAAAAGTTGTCCCCCTCACAAACAAAATTGACGTGTTTTTGGATTTTTGAAAAAAAAAATACTCTAGCCGTTTTCGATGGGCCACCCCGTATATGTTACGGTTAAAGTCCGATGTCCGGTTAATGTCGACATTAACATGTTAATGTTTGGGTTAGATTATGTTTTTGGTTGTTTTGTTGTGTGTTATTCTCGAGATTAACCGGGTAATGTCGACATTAACCGGACATCGGACCTTAACCGTAACATGTACTAGTGATGGGTTGTTATTTAACTATCTGTTATTTTATAACAATTATTTAGAAATAACATAACGCAACCGTTACTGCTTTTAAAAAATAACAGATATAAAATAACCACACGCAGAGATCGAGTGTTCGTGAAACGAAGTCGGCGCTCTGCACCGCCACGAAATTCGATGCTGCTCGAAGCAATTCCAAAAAACAACTAGTATGGATGGAAAACCTATTATTTCGACAACCATCGATACAGGCGGCGAGATACAACGGACAACGGAGTGGGGTATGCGCTACGGCGCGGCGCGTCGTGTTGGGCTGACAACAGCTTAAAAATAATAGGATATAAAAGAAGCAGCTTTTTTGAAACAGTTGCGGGCATAACGCCTGGCTGTCGAGATAACAGGAGTGGGAAAGGAGCGCTGCTGCATCGGTCGATTGTCGATGGAGGCTCGCAACGGGTTGGAGAATAACGCATCAGTTGTTTTAGCTATGTTGTTTTTTTACCTGTTACGAGCATAACAGAACGGCGTTCGAGATAATCGGAGGTTTGAAACAGGTTGGAGAATAACGCATCAGTTGTTTTAGATACATATTGTTTTTCAACCTGTTACGAGCATAACGGGCGGAGGTCGAGATATTATGGCGCTGTATGTTTCAATACTTTGTTATTAAGTTTCAATATTTAAGTATTTATTTATTCTGAAAAATTTTCAGAATAATATTTTAAGATTTTTTAAAAATGTATACAGGGTGTTTTGAAAAATCTGGTCATTGATTAATCACGATCCTGCTTAAAGCCCTTGACGTAAAAAGCTGATTTTTGGAAAACGGATTGACTTTAGGGTGTAGAGGTGCGATAAGAAGGGATTTTTCGAAACTCAAATTCTAAGGGGGTGAAACCACCCTCAAATATTAGAATATTTTTTATTTAAAAACTGGTGAGTTTTTCGAAAAAACTCTTAAACACGTATATTTTATTTTGTTGTTTTACATATTTTGAGATTTTTACAAAATATATACAGGGTGTTTCATAAAATATGACCACTGAGTAATCACTATTCTGCTTAAACTGCTTGACGTTTAAAGCTGATTTTTGGTAAACGGATTGACTGTGGGGTGTAGAGGTGCGATAAGGAGGGGTTTCTCGAATCTCAAATTCCAAGAGGGTGAAAACGCCCCTCAAATATTACAATATTTATTATTTAAAAAACGGTTAGTCTTTCGGGAAAACGATTGGACACGCATAATTTATTTTGTTTTTTTACATATTTTGAAATTTTTTAAAAAATAATACAGGGTGTTCCAAAAAGTTGAGTAATTGATTAACCACGATTCTGCTTAAACTGCTCGACGTTTAAAGCATATTTTTGGCAAATGTGAGAAAATTTTATCCAGTTTGTATGTTAATGGAAATTCTTGCTTTGCTTTATCATCACCATTACAAATTAATAATTCGATGCGAACGAAGTCGCGGGTACAACTTAACAAGTATAGCTAGAGACGTGAGAAATATAAAATAAGAGACGCCCCCCGATGCGCAGTGGACATCCCACAAATTTGCTTCAATCAGATTTTTCGTAGCGTAACTGCATCTCTCTTCCGCCGAATGCGTTCTCTCTCTATCGTGTGCGCGACCGGTGCTATCCCCAAGTCTCTTCCTATATTTGTCAAACTGTACATGCTAGTTTAAGTGTAAAATTAATTCGAACTCTAGTGTGTAGTTGGTTTACTTATGAAGAATATACTACACATTTTCTTATATTGCTATTTTTTGACCGCAAATGGTAAAATCATAACGAAGAGCTTCTCGCCCGTCGAGTGAGATGCACCCTGTACACTGCTACGCAATTCAGAATCTACGCGGATCGAGGGGTAGGGCGTAGGTAGATCGGAATTTATAGATATAGACGAGTGGCGGCATTTTGGCTTTTTTATATCGCAATTTGTAAACAGCGCTTATTTGTAAACAACCCCCGTTTTTAGAGAGGTATTTTAGATAACAATCGATATTTAGAAATGTTATGACACCCTGGAAATACTACCACCGAGCACGTCATTGTTGCAACTGCGTTAATACGCCTGGCGGTGACCGCCTCATATTCTTTCAGATATTTAGCAATAAAATAAAGAAACCTGTTATTTTTAAGCTGTTATTTTAAGCTGTTTTTTATAAATAACTATAACAGTTTCAACTGTTATCTAAAAATAACAGTTTTGCCCATCACTAACATGTACATGAATACAGTGTTAACTGGATTTTTCTTGAATCCTATTGGTTAGCGTAAATTATACACTGATAAAGATTTCTGTTCCCAGAAATAATATACGCGGTTACAGCTGATCACTCGTCGTATCACGTATCAAGAATTGTAAAATATACACGGCTATAGTACCACGCAAAATAGTATACACGGTAGCAGTTTGCCATTCTGCAGCGTGTATGATCACGCCATTTCCAATTTCCTTTTCTCTTTTGTTTTTAAAAATGGTATTTATATATAAAATGGTATGGCTTTTTAGGTATTTAATTTAATTGTGAACTTAGATAGGTATCTACTCCGATGAAGAATGTGCCTTCAGTGAAGAAAGTTATAGTAATGAACACGATTTTACTGTAGTTGTGCGAACAAAATTTATTGAAGAGCTACGTGAGAATTATGGTAGTTTTTGTGATAAGTGGATTCAAAAATTCTCTACGCAAACAAAAACACAATGGATTGTGCGCAGTACGTGGCCTAAATTAAAAAAGTTACTCTATCGAAAGAAATTTGTTTGCCACTATAACAATTTTAATAAACTTCAAGGAACGGAAAGAAAGAGATATAATTCAACAAGAAATAAAGGGAAACAATGTACGGCTGAAATTGATTTCAAGATTAAAAAAAATAATCGAGGGACAATAAAGAATGATCCATCCAACAAAAGTTGCAGGATTTTTTCCATATTATCTTTTAAATAAATTAAAATAAACAAATGCGCATTGCAACAATACGAGGAAAAAATATGAGAGAGAGACGATGGATGCAGTAAATAAAATGGAGACTGAACTTGTAAGAATTGTGGGAATTGCAAAACTATCGAAAAATACGATACTTATTACCAAAATACAAAGTCCCTACCGCAGATAAAAACAACTGGCCAGTTAGAAAAATGTTTTATTACGAAGATTAAAGAAAACAGAAAGGGAAAAATGTAAAGAAAACAGAAAGGGAAGAAGAAAAGTTCGGTCTGATTTCAAATGTGACAGAAAACGGATTCAGAGCGGAAGACCTTCGAAAATTGAAGGAAAAACAACCAAGAAGAGAAGTCACAAGTTAATACAAAACATCAATGAAAATGTATCGCACGCGAAACAGCACTAGTTTGTGTAATATTAAGATTTTTTAAAACTACTTTTTGGTGATAAAAACTGATGAATGAATTTTGTATTAACTTATTGTTTGAAAAAAGTTATAGGAATCTACTACCGTGTATATATTTCGCTGCGAACACTGCAATCGTATATGCTCGTTCATTTCTGCAGTCTGCACTGTGTAGTCGTGTAGATTATCACTATGAACACTGGAACGCTGTATGATTACCAGCAACCAATAGCGCTCCTTAAAATACTCTTGGGCGGAGTCTGCACTGTTATCGTGTATATTATACAAAATCGCAACCCGGATATGTTCGGGTAAATCTGGATGTATGGAAACCCTAGTTGGTAGTTGCAGTCAAATCTCATTTATACCCTACGTTATAAATACTTTTCAAATTACCACTGTATTTATAAGAAAACGGGCCATTTGAACGCGCAATTTCTTCATGGCTTCTCGACGGCTATTTTAATGCCGCCACACTACGTAAGCTCGACTATAAATCGCTAAGTCGAAAACGCAGCCGAAGATAGTTGAGCAATTACATCACGACGGACGCGGCGGCAAATGGGACGGTACGACCCCATTTACATACCCACTCCGCTTCATTCATAATTTATAATCGGCTCTAATGAGCTCTCGCGGTTTCTTAAGCCGCTTGGCGGTACGGGAGGATTGGAAATGTACCGGGTGCGTTCCTAAATTAACTTAAACCGTTGATTGAAGGAAAAAGAAGATGCGTTACCTTAAGAGTCTATTACGCTGTACTGTTCGGGTCGCTCTCAGGGGTCGGGTAAAGCGGGTGTGTGTCCAAAGGAAATATGTATTATATTTCAGAAATATGCCTAAGGCTTAGCCCGATCCTGTCGCGTTAAACCACACCCAAAATTCCAAATACTCGTGCTTTGATTAAGGTTTGCCGAGCTTCACCATTTGCCAAAAAATAGCGAGCAATTTGTTGCAAAATCATATAAA
This sequence comes from Sitophilus oryzae, assembly GCF_002938485.1. Taxonomy (NCBI): domain Eukaryota; kingdom Metazoa; phylum Arthropoda; class Insecta; order Coleoptera; family Curculionidae; genus Sitophilus; species Sitophilus oryzae. The sequence goes on along the minus strand of NW_022146324.1, from coordinate 1,922,233 downwards.
TTATATATCACTGTAATCACAAAACTTTAATCTATTTCCTTATTATAATGGAATTTTAAATTATGTCTATTATTTTTTAGAAAATTCAGCCAAACATAAGTAATATTTTGTTGATGTTTGACCGTCAAAATCTTAAAAATAAAGAAGTTGTCTAAAAATGTGCTACAATACAATCGTATAATCACACAGCTCGGACAGTGTAGCGTGCCGCTTTGATCTTTTTACGCTCGGATTTGCGATTTGAAAGAGGGAGAACACTAGAGCGGCGAGCCCCCTCGCCACAACCAATAGCCGCGTAAGCGGCAGTCAGCCCAGAGATGTATTAAAAAAAATTTTACACGTGACGTAAAAAATTATTCGACTGGTGCTAGGACATAATTTAGATACACGTTTTTTAAATTGTTGACTTTAAATAAATATGTATTCTCAAAGAAAACATTTAAAAAACAAATTAATTAATTTATTTCTAGAAATAACAGCAAAATGAAATAGGTACATTGATTACTTATAGTTACTTACGAATGTTTCCAAATTAGGAGCTTTCGGTTTTTGTTTGCTACATTTAAGTTCTTATTAATATTCTTTAAGGTATTAATAAATTAACTTTTGCGTATAATTTTAACAAAAAATACATTATAGGAAAATTTTGACAAGGATGGTTGAGTTTAATTGTCTGAAATAATTTAACGAATTTACATAATATATTTTCATTTAAGGAAAGTTCTTCAAAATTATTCTGATAAATTTTATAAAAAAACTTTTTTAAAAACAAGTTTTTATTTAAATACACTAAAAAGAATAAAATAAACTTTTTCTTTAAAACTTTTATTATGAACTTATAATGTCATTACACAATTTTAATATTAATATATAAAAGCTTGCCGCGAGATTTGAGTGTACAGTTGCACTGATAAAAATCTGGTACGACAACTTTATCTTGTAATTCCTGGTCTAGTGGTCTATCATAACACAAACTTTGAAAATGAGACAGGGTAGATACAGGTTTTAGTTAATTTAGTTGTTTATTGATGTAGAGAAATCTCGCGACAAGCTTTTATATAATATTAAAATTGTGTAATGGCGTTATAAGTTCATAATAAAAGTTTTAAAGAAAAAGTTTATTTTATTCTTTTTAGTGTATTTAAATTTAAATAAAAGCTTGTTTCTAAAAAAAGTTTTTTTTGTAAAATTTATTTTCTACTTTTTAGTTATGCTGGTTTCTCAGTGCCACACATTTAAACTCAATTTTTTTTTTAAATAACTTTCTATGGACATCCTAATAATATGTATATCGATTTTCATTAAAAAAGGAGAACTTAAAAAAAACGCCAGATGTCAAATTTGACAGTTCAAATGTGAGACAAATAAAATGAAAACCGACTATGGGGTAGGGGGCATCCAATATATCGATTTTTATCAAAATCGGACGAATTTGAAATTTTTTTGACAGCTGTCATATTTGACAGTTTCAAAATTTTTTTCTTTCATTTTAGCCCATGGCCATCCTATATATATATTTTTATGAAAATCGGTTGACTTTGAAATTTTGACATGTCATTAAACTGTCATTTTTTCAAGATGGCCGTCCATATATTTTTTTCATACGTATATACCCACAATATACCTATATATATAATTTTAGCCCGATCCAATCATAAATAGAATTTTAAAAAATCAAAAACCTCAAAAATGCCGCCATTTTGACAGCTCTCAAAAATTCGGGTCATGCCTTGCAAAAAAGTATTGTCATCGGGTCTGAACCTACATTCCAAATTTCAATCTCCTACAATAAAAGGAAGTAGTTCTAATTTAGCTTACAAGATTTGCCCCGCAAAAACATACATACATACATAGATAGTTACATACAAAGCTTATAAAAATAGCCTCCAATGAGGACACTAAATAAAAAAATGGTCACTTGGCATTAGCAAGCCTCCAAATAAGTGGTCTTTATCGTTTTGAAAAGCTCTAAAGTGTGAATACTTTTGAATTGAACATTAATTTTGAATTGAAAATTAAACAGATTATATTTTGAATTATTTCCATAATTATTTGTGTAACCAGCAGCCGCACATCCCGGAAAACCTTTTCCCATTCCAACAATAAAAATAAAATTGAAATAAAAGCACAAATACCTATGGTTAAATATAAGAGAAAATCGAATTAAAATCTTCCGTAATACGGCCCTACTCGTCACCGGTGGAGGTTATGCATCGACTGAATGAGGCCATGAATGAGGCTGACTGTCGCTCGCTTAATTCAGTTAAGCATCGTCGGAGTGGGGCGTTTTAAATTCGAGCGTGGGAAAAATTGGCGAGTGTCCAAGCTATATTATTCTGTAAGCTGTGGTATAATCCTTTATCTTTAATTTTCTTCTTCATTTGTGTAATAATATTTAGCCAGTTTTACATAAAACTTTAAATCCGAACGCTTATTTTGCTACTTTTTTCGGACTAGTGAAATGGACTCTTAAAGGCGCGTTTTTAAAAGTCTAAGTGAAGTGATCAAGTCACAGGAGATCAATTTTTTTTATTTTTTCTATGGAGGTGGAAGAACGTGGGAAACAAGGGTGGACTCCCCCGATTGAGCCTACCCACTAAAAAAACTCCCCGTGTCTAACACCACTCATGCTGCATGCTGGAGACCATTTTCGCATTACTTCAGCATGAGGGCTGCCCTCGCTTATTAGCGTTGCTTTTCCCTTTTTTATACTGTGTGTTCCCCATTCTTGAGATATAACGAGTTATAACTCATCATACAGTCTCAGAGCTAATGACAAAAGCCAGTATCTGAGACGGCTCCACAGAGGAGAGCTGCCACCCATCTTCGATATCAGCCCTACCAAAGTTTATGGCACGAACGGTTGTCGTCTCGGTGCACTCAGTGATAAGATGTACTGGTGTTTCCCCATTTTTCCACAGAATCTGCAATCGCCGTTGTTTCTCAATTCCAATCTACTGAGATGTTCGTTGAGGAGACCTCCTGTTAAAAATCCCGTGACAATCCGAATATTGTTTTTACTTAAATCAAGGAAAAATTTTCTCGGTCGTAAGTTCTGAGGAACTTTTTCGAGTGTCTTAGACCGTTGGAGGAGCTGGAGATTAACATTCCAGGTTACGGATGGAGTATTCCAGGTTCTTCAGTTCCGCTTGGAAAGCAGAACGGTTCTGGTCCAGTTAGTGGAGTGTTCGCTCCTTTTCTAGCGAGATCATTTGCTTTTTCATTGCCTTCTATCCCTTGGTGAGCGGGCACCCAGTGTAGGAGGACTTTATTTTATTTGCCTAATTTGTTCAGCTTCTCTAAGCATTCTTTGACAAACTTCGAATTGATGGTTACTGAGTTTGTTGCTTTTAGTGCTGCTTGACTATCGGAATATCGTCCAGCACACATGCTCTCCAACACTGTGAATATTTGTCTAGCCTGCACCTCAAAATATTTCCTCTATTGATCCAATGTGGACAGTTGAACAGAGTATATGCTCAACATCGTCCTCCATTGTACAATATGAGCATCCATGACGGAAGAGGGATTGCGTCATAAAATAATCAACTTCTATGGTCCATTGGTTTAAGTCCCGAATTATCCTGTAAGTCTATCTACCAGTGTTGGAGTTGTCCCATTATAGTTTCCATGCATATAGCAAGTTTTCCCGTGCCTCTTGTTTATTTAAACCGATATATGTTTCGTGTCTTTCTCGCAGAAATAGATGAAACGGAGGAATACCTGCTATAACCAAGGCTTTATCTCCCGAGCTAATCCTATTCGCATAACATATCCTGATTGCTGCAACCCGTTGCAATCGGACAAACTTTTTTTATTTTGGACTTTAGATGTTGCTTCTATCCAGACTGGAGCAGGGTACTGTAGTTGTGGATGCACTTGTAGTCTTGTAGTTAGCATAACTTTTCTCTTTAAAGCCATTGGACCTCCACATATGAGTTCAGCTAACTTGAAAAAATATTACATGTCTACACATTTGATATCAAAATCAAGCTTCTGCTAGTTGCCTAAAAATGGTGGCAGTGCGTAAAGCAGTACTTCAAACTGCTAAAATTTTAAAAGTAGAATTGACAGAATGTTTATTGCGTAGAAAAACTAATAAACTAAAAGAATATGGGCCAGAAAATGAATTAGGCGCAGGACTCCTGATGGTGCATCCAGTAATTGAATACTTAAGCTACAGTTATAAGATACTAGAGATTATAAAAAAATTCGATGCAAAGAAGGGTAGGTAAAAGTTGCATCCAGAATTAAAAGGCAAGACACATTAATGCGTAACGCTATTTCTCCTCGGTTTAAGCTAAAAATTATTATTCTTTCCCTAATTTTGTATTTCGGATTCTGTGTTCCGTATATACATTAATATATTTTCCATGAATATTATAATAAACTTCACAGAATTTTCTTCTGACCCCCTACTGGCCATCACCAGTTTAAAAACACCACTTGAAAGCCAAAAGTTAAACCATAGTCAACTGAGACATGTATCAACTCATTTAAATGTCGCCTATAGCGAACAGTCGATGGGAAACTTTAAGGACCTGCAGGACTGCCTGGAAAACTTGGGCCAATCCTCTATGTATATTACCTAGAGTTCAGGGGTTGGAACTAGATATGAGTAAAACTGCGATTGCGATTTTTAAATAGCTGCGACTGTAACCTGCGATTGCGATTTTAATATTTAAATACCGTTATAGGAATTCTATTGAGAGTGATATTTTCTATAGAGTAAAGTAAAAATTACCGAGGGTGCCATTTAAAAATCAAAAGTTTTAGTCATTTTAGGTGAAACAGGAAGTGATCGAAACGAACTGAATACGCCAATCAACCCTAATTTATATCATATGCTTACATACCAAATCTCGTTTTTTTTATCAGAAAAAATAAAAAAGTTCTAGAGGCGAACCACTTTTTAGAAACACCCGGTATATTATTGATATTGGTCCAAGAAAATAATATAGTCTGTCCAACGAGAAGATCCTTGACAGTGATAGATGTGTCTGTCATTTTAATTTCGAAGTAGTTTATTTTATTTTACAAAGAAATAAGTTGGTACAACTGGAACGCATAGCAGGATATATTTAAAATTTGATTGACAAGATGACAAGTGATTACTTCAAAATATTGTGAAAAAAACTGTATAAAACTGAAAAAATGTAATTGAGTTATTTTATTTAATAAAAACGGTATGTGTTAATACAAAACAAACAAGAACAAGACACTACATACCAAAAAATATATAAAAAGAACTATTATTTACTTTCAAGCTTTATGAAACTACCCGCATTTATGATTATATTTATCAATATAACTTATGTACAAATACAAATTTGTAATATTCCACAGGAATAAATAAAACAACATAGGTAAATAAAACAAACTATTTTATTAATAATAACACCTACCAAATTTTATACCTTGAAGGTTGATTAATTATCTTTAATCTTAATTTTTTTAAACCAGTATCTACCTTTTGACATTATTTTTCTGCAGTACTAAAATCCATTATTTACCTATCGTGTGATGTCGATATTTTACAGCTACTCCAGTTTTTAATATGTGTTTAGTTTGATCCTTCTACCATATACGAGATGCACTTATCTACGACGAAATGGTATACAAACTTTATCGATGGCAACTTCATTGGTGTAGATATAAGACTTTCTGCCTGGGCAGCGAGTATTAACCATAAACTGTGCTCTGGGTCTACAGTTAATTTTCACTCGATTTTTCCTCCACTTGACTTCAAAAGACACAAAACACACGTAATAATACGAATCAAAATGCATCATCTTCCAAAACGCAGGGTATTTAACAAAAGTTGACACAAAATTATAACCTATAATTTGGCAAGACTTTGACAAGCGTCAAAAATGACAAAAATCTAAAGGCGAGTTCATACGCATCGGCGTTCGTTTGTCGTTCATCGTTCCGTCAAACCAATAAAATTGAAATACGATCTGTCATTTTTTAAATAAACCAATAAAACTGGTTAAAAACAACAAGACACGACGTATGACGGATTTATATTTAAACCCATCCATAGATAACTTAAAAATTATTAGAAACTTTTTTTAGTAAAATAAATAGATTGGTATGGGACGTCATCTGCTTTTCTTCTATCATCGTCTGTCGAAATCTTACCTGAGAAAAAAAAAACAGAGTATACCTTCTCTATAAATAAATAAAATCAAAGAAAACATTCAATTGCAGTTTACTAAAAAATGCTTCAATGGAACACAAAATTACATTCGCAACAAAATCGCAATTCGCAACTCCTAAAATTTCAAACTCGCAGATAGAAGGTTATCACGGTCCTAGTTTACAAAATCACAAGCGCAAGAGCATCGCGAATCGCAACTATAGTAAGATTGGTTGCCTAAATCGAAACTCGCAAATAGAAAAAATCAGAGTCGCACTGTGTTATGAGAGCAGGTTGCGATTGCGATTTTAAAGTCGCTGCGATTGAATCGCAGTTTGCGATTTGTTTCTCATCTCTAGTTGGAACCTTTGGTGTCATCATCGGCAGTTTTAGTAATCTGCTGATGCTAACATGGATAGCGAACCTCGCGTCCAGTGCAAAAGTAAAGTGTTTTGGTGTATTGTGAATTGTGATAAACTAGTGTTTTATTTTCTTCTGTGTATAATAATCCTCTAAAGTTAGTATAAATAGAACAGTATCAGTGAAAAAAAATTATGGTTACAGAAATAAAAAAAAGTAACCGAACAGAATTTTGGAAAAAAATCAATGGAATTTATAATGGTGTTTTAAAACTATAAATAGCACCATATATTTACTCTCATCACTATCATCATTGTACAAAGAGATCTTTAGGCACCTTTTCAATGCGTTAAGCCTTTTTAGTTAAAGTGAACTCTTATCGCGGCTGTAAAAGTCAGTTATGATGAAAATGAGCATGGAAAATTCGAAAATCTAAGACAGATATGGCTTAAGAAAACCAGTCTCACAAATACGTAGAGTATGTATTAGCGCAAAGGCTTAGGCTCGCGCTGGTTTTTAACATAGTACTATTATCGCTTTTATTATAACAAGAACGGTAAATATTAGATAACAACAGGGTCTTGTTAGTTTGTTACGTGTATTCTGGCCTTTGGTGAGGTAATGAGGAGCTACTTTCGGAATAAAAAACAATCCAACAATTAGCATTTATTCATTCGAAAAAGATAAAATCGTTAGAATATACCGCTCGATTGAAGAAAAAAACGGCGTCGCAGTAACCTTTTTAGAAAAATAACATCAGCGGTAATCGGTAATATCAATTTGTATCGGACCCACCCCTATAGATTTTTAATTAAAGTTGACATTGACAAAACAACTTGTTAAAAATACAAAATTCTCCCACTGTCTATTTTTCATCATTTTGAATTTTTTTACAAGTAAATTTTTATGCTGATTTTATTTTCATTCTCATACATAGGGTGAGTCTTAAATAAGTGCAAATATTTTCAGGGCTGGTAGATCTCAATAAAAGCAACAAAAATTTTTCTTTACCATTTTTCAAATAAGTTCTAAATAACCGAGATATTTTCTTTTGAAAATTAAAAAAAATATATTTTTCGCTTACATTTTGAGAACCACTGGATATTTTCTGGGTTTTCTTTCTTGTAAATTTAATCTACTGCCTATGTTGTTATAATAAGATATTATGTTTTTTAACTAAAAATTTAAAAATCCAAATTTTTTTTCAAAAAATTCCTAATTTTTAATATTTTTTTTTCGCGAAAAAAACCTCAGAGACAATCAGGACCCTCAGTATCGAAATATACCTCCCCTAAAATATTTGCACTTATTTAACCCTCACCCTAAATATATTTTATTTCTTTATACTCGTATTTATACAGGATTGTTCACCACATACGACATGGAGTATTGTAGCTAAACGATTAGATTTTTACAAATTGTAAGTTCTGGGTTCGTTGAAGGACTATTAGAGCTACAATTTAAAAATATTTTTACAAGATACAGAGTGTCCCAAATAAATAAAAAATATCAAAGTTGTATTTTTTTAAATGGAACACCCTGTATATTATTACATTTTTAGTTTCTATGATTAAAATAAAGGTAAATTTGATTAAGGTTTATCACCCTTAAACCTTACCGTTTTTGAAATATTTTCATGTTTATGAAATTGCAGTAAAAATTTTAAGGCTTCATTTCTCCAAGGGTATCAAAGTTTTCAATACTAAATATTTACTGAAGTTTAATAATTATTGATCAGTTATTGTGTTGCAATAATAAAAATAATACTACCTCATACAGAGTGTCGAAAAATTTATTTTAAATAATTTCTAGCTTTAAACGGCAATAACTTGTTTAATTTAAATGGAACACCCTGTATATTTTAGGAGAATCAGATGCACAATTTAATTGTCCATCAAATTGTGTTATACCATTTTTACCTATCCCTTCAAGTTTTGGCAGAAAATGCATTTTCTTATAATTTAGACCTCATTTATCAGTATACCCATGGAATATTGACATTTTAGATTGTGTTTAAAGTAACAAATGTACAGGTGTTAAAAACGATAATATTACCAGCCTATTTGTATACAAAAATAAAACTATTTAAATCTTTATAAAACAGTATACCATTAATTAAATATACCACCATTATTTCCGCCCAAATATTAATTAATTACATATTTAATTGTGTTAGTTAATAAATTATTCTAAATAAATGTGGATTTGGAATCAGAAATCAATATAATAATAAGTTATAAAAACGAACGTCTCTGTTATAAATAAGCTTCCGGCAATAAATGCAACAAAATTTTTAAGGTGTTACTTTTTACCACACTGTCTAATATACATACAAAATTAAGTTTTTTAGTATTTGGAGCAATTATTATTAATCAACGCAAAGAGTCAATTAATGTAACTTGAATACTGGAATCATATTAATTGGTCCTTTTTTACAAATATTTAAACAATTTTTTTTATTTTTTAATGACATAAATGAACTATATCGACAATATTAGTACCTGTACCCTTTAAAAATTTGTTACATCTTTAAAAATAATCAAAAATGTCAATATTCCATGGGTATATTGATAATTGAGGTTTAAATTATAAGAAAATGCATTTTCTACGAAAACCTTAAGACATAGATAAAAAATGATATAATACAATTTGATAGACAATTAAATTGTGCATCTGATTATCATAAAATATATAGAGTGTTCCATTTAAATTAAAGAAGTTATTGCCGTTTATAGCTAGTTATTTTTTAAAATAAATTTTTAGACACTCTGTATAAGGTAGTATAATTTTTATTATTGCAACACAAAATCTAGTCAATAGAAATACTTCAATACAATCTTTGGTTTTAAAAACTTAAATACGCCTAGAGAAATAAAGCATTAAAATTGTTACTGTATTTTGACAAAAACCTAAATATTTCGAAAACGGTAAGATTAAAATGCGGTAAACCTTAATCAAATTTACCTTTATTTTAAATCTAATAATATACAGGGTGTTCCATTTAAAAAAATACAACTTTGATATTTTTTATTTATTTGGGACACTCTGTATCTTGTAAAAATATTTTTAAATTGTAGCTCTAATAGTTCTTCAACGAACCCAAAACTTACAATTTGTAAAAATCTAATAGTTTAGCTACAATACTCCGCGTCATATGTGGTGAACCACCCCTGTATATTTTGGTCACTTCCTGTTTCACCGGAAATGACTACAACTTTTGATTTTTAAATGGCATTCTTTACTTTATTCGATAGAAAATGACATTCTGACTAGAATGACATATCATATGTCAACTTTTGACATTCTCGCTTAATAAAAAAACTTATTTTAAAATCAGTCTAGAGTGCCATGGCTATGTTATAAACACTTCACACAAGTTTTTAATCAAGGAGCCTTGGAAAAATAGATTTGATCGTCTAATGTTTTCAGCTCGGTTTTCAGTGTCTTATCCTGGCCAGTTAGAAAATGCTCAAATCGTATTTTTAGTCATATCCCAATTTTTTCAAATGGAACGAGGGTGGCTCATTAGCATATTTGGAAAAAGAATTTTTTTTAACCACAAGTTATAATTTCAAATAAACCATAAATATGCGAAGATGTCAAAAGTTGACATATGATTTTGTCATTCTATGCAGAGTGTTATTTTCTATCGAATAAAGTAAAAAAAATACCGAGGGTACCATTTAAAAATCAAAATTATAATAGAAAGTGGCCAAAAACAATTGAATATGTCAATCAACCCTAATTTATGTCATATACTAACATACCAAATTTCGTTTTTTATCAGAAAAAAAATAAAAATGTTATAGTTTCGTTTGGTTGTGACGACTCTTGAGAAACACCCGGTATATTATGATCGTGGCCCTAGAAAGTAATGCCTTCTCTATAGATAAATAATATCAGAAAGAAAATTCAATTGCAGTTTACTATAAAATGCTTCAATCACAAAGCAACAATACCCAAAGCAACAATACCCAAAGCAACAATACAAGACCACAAAGCAACAATACCCAAGCAACACAGATAGTAGCAGGTACGTTCCTGGGACTACAAAAGCGACCACCAAGGAGACTGCCACTATCGACGGCTACGTTGCCGCCACGTAGCCGCCACATAACTGTTACTAAAATGGGGAAGAATTTAGGGTAACTTGGTAGTATACCGGGTGGTCCCAGGAACTAACTCTGCCACTATATTTCGTAACTATAAAGTGAAAGGGTAGTAGCGGCCACTATCCTGCTACGTAGCGGCCTGGTCGCCCCTACGTAGCCGCCTGGTAACTGCTACTATATAGTAGCAAAACATTCTTCTAGCGACCTCTACTTTTAAAAAACGTTTTAAATAAAATAATAATATTATTTGACAGCCGCGGTGCATGGCCATGTTAAAGTCAAGTTAATAATGGCGTGTTATGTTTATGAGGAAAATGATGGTTTTTAATCGCGTATTTCGGACACTTCCAGGACTAATAGAATAACGCACGTCACTTTACTGACAAATATTACCGAGTTAGATGGAAATATTTTAACGCGCCTTCGAATTAATTCAATTTTATAGATATTTAAGGACAAAAAAATAATATCAAAAATATTAAAAATAATATTTCTTAATGCACGAAAGTGTGGTCGAGTTCTAATTGGAAAAATAAATGCTTAAAGTACTATAAAACTTGGGAAAATAAAGAAAAAATGAAAATATATTAACAAATAAATTTAATTAAAAAATGTCTGACAGTAAAAAATGGCTGACGCACACTTCGCTACGATAAAGTTGGGCTCTTCCCTATGAAGTAGCAGGGACTACCCACTTTTTACTTTAAAAGATCCGCTACTTCCAGTGATTAAGTTGTTACTACCCAAAAGTTACTTTGTAGTATCGGTTACTATTTTGGAACTTTGTTATTCTTAAATGTATTTAAATTTTGTACACTATGGTAACTACTGGAACTAGAAAGTTACTTTGAACACCCAAAAAGTCGGACAATCAGGCATTTTGTGACAATATAGTTCCATATATTTTTATAAAGTTCCGCCTACCTCTCATCTCAAAATAATTTAAGAACACTAACTTTTTTTCTAGGAGCCTTGGAAAAATATATTTGATCATTTAATGTTTTTCGTGTCTTGTCCTGACTGGTTAAAAGATGCCTAAATTGTATTTTTAATCATATCTCAGTTTTTTCATATGGAACGAGGATGACTTATTAGCATATTTGAAAAAAGCATTTTACGAATAATTTGGTACCACAGACTTGGTATTTCGAGTCAAATTGCCGTTATGAACCGATGTTACAATTTCAAATAAACCATATGAGAAAATGTCATATTATGATATGTCATTCTATTCAGTGTCATTTTCTATTGAATTAAGCAAAAAATATTGAGGGTGCCATTGGGTGCCATTTAAAAATCAAAAGTTGTCTTTCCCGGTGAAACATGAAGTGACAAATAACAATTGAATAAAAAAAATGATGAATGAGAAAATCGAATTTTTACTTTCACCCTAATCTGATTTACTTCAATTCCAGTCTCCAAAATCTCATTTAATCCTGTTATAAAATCATGTAAAAATTCTTGTAATGGAGGTTTTGACTCGCCACAATAAATAGCTGCCACCTTGGGTTGATCGCAAGGATATTCATGCATTTTTAGGAGTATCGGCCAAAATTCTAACGGAGAACTCTTAAATGAAGGCAAGCCGTCAACATTAAACATTAGAGACACCGATTCTAGGTTGGTCTCTTCGGATAAACGTGCTACTAAAATCTTCCAACTTAAAAAGAACTTAAATCTTCCTTACTCCATTGTACCAAAATTTTCCATTTCTTATTGGAACAATGGCACAGTATCTCGGTGTACTCAATAAAGTCCTGCTGTACTCAATAAACTCCTGCTGTTTCCTGGCAATGATGTTAAGCCTTCATTTTTTAGTATACCAAGTAAAGCTTGATATTCATGCATCCGTTGTCCGACGATACGTTGATACGATATTAATTTCATTGGTTGTATTTAAAGGCTTCGATTGGTTAACCGTTTCTAACCAACCGAAGTCTTTAAATTCAACCAATAAAATTAATATCGTATCATCATATCGTCGGACAACCGATGCATGAAAATCAAGCTTAAATCTGTTAAAGCAATGCGGCTAATTTGGTGTTTTAATGCCCAATGCCTTAGTTCCTAACTTATGATACGTTCTTCTCTGACCTCTGTTTTATCAGTGGTCACCAACTCGACATTCCTAGAAAAATGCAGCTATAAGAACTTTACAAATATATAGAAAATACGACAATTATACAAAATAATATGTATATGAATTTTCAAAAATAAATTTAAAATAATTTATTGTCATATCAAAGCCCAGTCATACTTCTCTAAATTTAATCCAATAAACCCTTTATCCTGGTGAACTTATTTAGGAAATTCCACTAGCAGCGTACTGAACAAACAATTTTATTGATCTTTATTATTGTGTACCGGACAGGATGGGTAAATACGCGATCTGCTACTATAAAGTAATATTTTTTAGTTTCTACAACTTTATAGTAGCAAGACGTCAATAGGAGTATAGTACCCGTTACTTTATAGTAACAAACCATAGTCGCAGCTACTATTTTGGGACCAACAATTAGTACCCAAATGCCTCGTCACTTTAAGACCCAAAATATAGGGTACTGCGACTATTCTGGGACTAAGCATGGAACTATATAGTAACAAGTACTTCATACACCCATTTTAGTAGCACAGGCTGGTAGCCGTTCCGTATTTATTGTCACTATGTAGATTTTGTCACTTCGTGGTAACAATGAAAGGATTTGCGTAGTCCCAGTTACTAGACGCAACTACCCATTTGCTACCTTAATTTTGGGTGTTTAAATTCCAAATGACTAGTAACAGGGTGGTAACAGATACTATCCAAAAATACTTTGCAGTGGTATTACCGGATATAGTGACAAATTAGGTAACAGGGTGTACCCAGGAACTATGTTTTAGTAGCCAGTCTTAAACCGAAGGGATTTGGAACTATCTGTGTTGCTTGGGTATCGCAACTCCTAAAAATTCAAACTCGCAGACATAAAGTTATCACGGTCCTAGTTTACGAAATCACAATCACAACAAAATCGCAAATCGCAGCAAAATGAACTAAGTAACTATAGTAATATTGGTTGCCTAAACTGAAACTCGCAAATAGATGAAACGCAAATCGTAACTAAAGTAATATTGGTTGCCTAAATTAAAATTCGCAAACAGAAGAAATCACAGTCGCAGTTTCCTATGAGAACCAATCGCAGGTTGCGATTGTGATTTCAAAATCACTGCAATTGAATCGCTGTTTGCGATTTTTTGCTCAGCTCTAGTTACAACAGTCGAATAATATTGACTAAATAATTTTAACGAAAAAAATACGATATTGTTTGAAAAACCCCTTCGAAGAATATCAAAAAATATAATATTTTTTGAAAGACCCCGTATTATTTATGAAACCTCTGGCACAGAGATTATCCTGCCTGTATATTCCCTTCTAATATATTTATTAAGCATTATAAAAAGGTTATTATTAACCGAAAAGCATGTTCACATAATTATTCCGTCAGGGAATTCACGGCGTCTAAACGCGGTTCCGGGAATTTCTGGAATATCGTTGAAAGGAAAGCGGTCTTATCAGCCCTTCCGGTTTAATTTCGACATATTTCGACCCTACAACACGATTAATACCCACAAGGTCTCCCGTACCAGCATGATACGTGCACGTGACCCAAATAATTCCCGCTATTTTTCAATTTAGAAGAAATTTAATATTTAATACGTTTATTTTCAGGTGAAAAATTTTTAACCGCTTTAAAATATCGTATGATCGAAGAAAAATCGACGTCACAATAGCCTCTGACAAAAATCATTTATTAAAAACTAGCGTGTACCCGCGATTTCATTCGCGTCGAATTAATCATTTGTAATGGTGATGATAAAGCAAAACAAGAATTTCCATTATTCAAACTAGATAAAATTTTCTCACATTTATGTCAGCATGAGAAAAAACAATATGGCTATATTATTTTATAACTTGGTAATATTTGAGAGGTAGTTTTATCTCGTTGGAATTTGACTTTCGAAAAATCTGTTTGCCAAAAATAAGCTTTTTACGTCAAGCAGTTTAAGCAGAATCGTGGTTAATCAATTAGGTACCCAACTTTTTGGAACACCCTGTATAATTTTAAAAAAATCAAAATATGTAAAAAAAACAAAATAAATTATGCGTGTCCAAGCGTTTTCCCGAAAGACTAACCGTTTTTTAAATAACAAATATTGTAATATTTGAGGGGCGTTTTGGACCCTCTTAGAATTTGAGATTCGAGAAACCCATCCTTATCGAACCTCTACACCCCACAATCAATCCGTTTGCCAAAAATCAGCTTTAAACGTCAAGCAGTTTAAGCAGAATCGTGATTACTCAATGGTCATATTTTATGAAACACCCTGTATAAATTTTTTAAAAATCTTAAAATATGTAAAAAAACAATATAAAATATACGTGTTTAAGAGTTTTTCAGAAAAACTCACCGGTTTTTAAATAAAAAATATTCTAATATTTGAGGGGTGGTTTCGCCCCCTTAGAATTCGAGTTTCGATAAATCCGTTCTTATCTAACCTCTACACCCTAAAGTCAATCCGTTTTCCAAAAATGGGCTTCTTACGTCAAGCGCTTTAAACAGGATCGTGATTAAGCAATGACCAGATTTTTCGAAACACCCTGTATACATTTTTAAAAAATCTTAAAATATATGTAAAAAAACAAAATAAAATATACGTGTTTAAGCGTTTTTTTTTCGGAAACTTGACCGTTTTTTAAATAAAAAATATTGTAATATTTGAGGGGTGGTTTCACCCCCTTGGAACATGAATTTCGAAAAATCCCTTCTTATCATCAACCTGTATGCCAAAATTGAGCTTTTTCCGTCGAGTGTTTTGAGCAGGATCGTGATAAACAGTGAGTCAGTCACTTAAGGATTTTATATATTAGTATAGATAGAGTTGTAATTAGATATAGATAAAGTATCTCATAATTAAAGGACATCGAGTTGCCGAGTCATCACCTCGAAAGAGAAGGGAACCTTTCCAGACACACAAATCTTTTTCCAAAAAAATATTTTTTAAAAAAAAATTTTTAAACATAATTTTTACTCAATAGAAATATAAATTACAACCTTCTTAAGGCAACTGGCAGTAAACGCCATCAAAAAACAAAGAATAGTAGGGGCCAAGTAAGGCCCGTATTTATAGTTGCGTCTCGAGACGCCAAGACGGTCTTGGGCTCTTGAGAGCGGAATCTACAGAATACACGAGCAAACGTCATTTTGGAGATTGCGATTTTCATTTTGGAGATTGTCATGTTGGATAGTTTATGTGATCTGTGGATAGTTTCTTAACCTAACTTTTTTAGTAAACAAAATAAATCCCTTGTAAATCCGTTTTGTTTGATTAAACAGTTTTGAATATGTTAGATGAGTTTGAGGATATTTTGCACCATGTGGAAGAAAAAAATCGTCTTCGAGTTCCAAAACGATATATAAGGAATGCAGGAAATCCAATATAAAGATTTAGCTAGGGGAATTTAAATACCGATATAGGTTTAGCAAGGCTACAATTACAGAAACTATTTTACCTCTTGTAATTGAAGACTTGCAAAAACCTACCAATCGTGGTTTACCTATTCCCCCCGTTATTCAATTATTAATTTGTTTACGGTTTTATGCGACTTCTAATTTTCAGATAGTAAGTGGAGACTTGCATGGTGTTAGCCAACCTACAATAAGACAGATTATCAAGAGGGTGTCCATTTTAATAGCTGAACATTTGAGTGAATTTGTGTGATACAACCATAAATGGTTGAACAGCATTATTATTCCAATGATACTGGCTTCGGCTTGTGCAGATGATGACAACAAATGGGATACATATATTAAGAATATAGAAAGAGCTATAAATACATCTGTGAATAAATTCCCTGGCGAAAAAAACACCTGAATTATTATATGGATATATTCCGATGAAAAGTACTCGATTACCTGAAAAATTGAGAGAAGAGGTCAAAGAACATATAGAAATGGAACAAAGGAAGTATAAAAAAAATTATAGGCTAGCAGACTAGCAAAAAAAAGAAGAGAGAAGAATGTCATCTAGACGACAAGAAATAAGGAAGCAGTAAAAACGCAATAATCATAGAATGTGTATTGTGAAATATTATTTGAAATAAAACTATAAAACATGGAGTATCGACTTTATATAGAGTGGTCAACTCAATAAGAATACAGAATTTACACCAAGCAATAAAATCTTGAAAATTATAGGTTTATACGGTGTATACATCCAATATTGTATATTATGTGATATATTTATGTAAATATTCATGATGAAAATAAAAAGACAATTTTTTTAGTTCTAATGTATTAGTGGGAAAATTCTGTGTAACCAGTTAAAACAAGCACTTAGCTGTCTGGTCATAGTGAGCGTAAAACTACTAAGAAAAAGTATAGAAAAACAGTATTTTTAAGATAACTAATAGACTATAAGAAATTACTTAAAATATGTTACATGTAAATATATAAACACGAATAGAAAAGTAAATAAAATTATTATATAGGTACTATATAGTTCCCTTGGAACATCACTTAACATATTACATAATTACTAGATATACATATGTCAATACAATAAATACATTAATTTGGAAAACGTTGAATAAGATTTCTTCAAAAATCTAACCCTCTTCCTTTTTATTTATAATTGGAATGTGTAAATTAGCATCTTCAAAATTATCTAAATTTTCCCTTAAACCAATATGAACAACAGCTGTTGCACAAATAATAGCAACAGTTGTTTTGTAAACCTCGGACACATGGAAGATAAGTCCCAAATAGCCTTTCACATTTCGCATTCTTCTATGGGCAAAGTTATACCTGGTTTCTTGTTGATTACTTAGCTGTAGAACAGGAGTCAATAGAAATGGCCTACATCTATATGCATTGTCTCCAAGAAGTAAATCAGGAATATCACGCCTTTCCATTAGCATTCTTAATTACTTCGATCGAATATAACACCTTGACCCTGGATATCCAACTATAATATCCATAATTTCCCTTTTGGGACCTGAACATTTAGACTAAAAAAACGTTTGCGATTTTGAAATACTTCCACATTATTACATTATTCTTGATTATCTATGGTTTATTGTAGGTTGGCTAACACCACACAAATCTTCATTTACCATCTGAAAATTACAATTCGCATAGTATTCATCAGTCATCATAGTAATTAAATAACGGGAAGAATGGGTAAACCACGATTGGTAGGTTTTTGCAAGTCTTCAATTTATAAGAAGTAAAATAGTTTCTGTAATTGTAGCCTTGTAAAAGCAATATCGGCATAAATCCCCCCTCGCTAAACATTTCTATTGGATTTCCTGCATCCCGTATATATCTTTTTGGAACTCGAAGACGATTTTCTTCTTCCACATGGTCCAAAATATCCTCAAACTCTTCTAACATATTCAAAACTGTTTAATCAGACAAAACGGATTTACTTTGTTTACTAAAAAAATTAGGCTAAGAAACTATCCACAGATCACATAAACTATCCAAAAAGACAATCTCCAAAATGAAAATCGCAATCTCCAAAATGACGTTTGCTCGTGTATTCTGTGGATTCCGCTCATAGACAAACTAACAAAAGCAAGACTTTTCAAAGGATTGAGGAAGTCGAATTATTGTTTTTGCGCTGGCCAGTTGAGTCAGAAATCATCGCGCAGTCGCACTCGTCAAACCTAACCTAAATAAAACGAAAAACGTTTTTGCCTTGAACCATCCTTGAACGAACTGTTGAATTCCTGATTTTGCGTTTTGTTTGGTTATTACTATTATTTTATTAGCGTACAAAACGAAAACAAATAATTTAATACATTTTACATTTATGAAGAACATAATAATTACTGTGATTATACATATTATTGTGATTACATCCTAACGTAGACAAAACGAAGGTCCTACAAATTGACTGTAAGTTATAAGAATCTTTATCTTTTTAATCTTTTTATGATTTGAATTTTCGTGCTTTATATTTTATAATAGACTCGAAATGTTAATATTTTTGCAAATTCTTGTGAAAATGTGAAGTTTATGTTTTTGTTTTATATTTGAAAAGTTGTATATTTTTAAGATGTTTCTTGTTGTTCCTATTATTAATATTATAATATACATAATTATTTTTTGTACCTTTTGAAGAATAATGCTTTTATTTCGTTTACCATAACTGTTGTTTTTTATCATCTTTTTGTTATTTTAATAAGAGGAATACGTTTTCGTTTATTTAACTTTTGTTTTTATATCTGTTATGTCCAGAAATTATTGTTTATTTTACCGATGGAAATAAATTTATTTGATATTAATAAACGCTTTTTAATTAAACATCCTTGTCTAAAAGGCTACTACAAAATACACAATCCATAAGTAAACCGTCCTCGTCTAAAAGGCCAGTTGACGCAAGCGCGGTAATAAACTCTTATCAAACTTGTTACCGTTTTGCAGTACAGCGTTGACGCGTCTTGCTTTTGTTAGTTTGTCTATGATTCCGCTCTCAAGAGCCCAAGACCGTCTTGGCGTCTCGAGACGCAACTATAAATACGGGCCTAAATGACATCTATAGTGCTTGATATCGCCGAAATTATCATCGATTGTCATTTCCTAGCCGTCTTTAATGCCGTTTTTTATCGATCGCGTTTAGTTTTTTAATACACTGATTTGCTTTAAGTGATGTGCTTATTTCCTTCGTTTAAACTTTTTTTCCAAAACTAAACAAATATATTTTTAGAACGATATATTTAGATCATTTATTTAAATATCATAGTATATTTTATGGAAGAATTCGGTCTATTTTTACTTAGTCTAGACGGATCATACTCAATATTAAATAGTCTATTTAAAAATAAATTAATTGACATTTAAAAACATCATTATGTTTGCTTAATGGCACTTTTCTTTTGACTATTTAACATAATGTACTTTAATAATTACTATCTAATAATTGGTTAAAGATACTGTGTACGAAAATATAATTAAATATAGCCTCCTCTTAGTGATAATTATGACTATTAATATAATCTAATGATGATATGTAATTGTTGAGGATCTATGTAGGTATTTCTTGAAAAAAACTGGGTATTTTTCCCACTGAATTCAATTTAAAAAATATGAAGTTTTTCATAAATCAGTTAAAAACGGATTGCAACAAAAAATTGTTAAAATTTCGCATATGTTTTCAGCCATACCCAGCAAGCAAGTAAAATCAACAGGAGAGCCAATATTTGGACAGTTTTAAATTTGCATGGGATTTCCCATGTTTCCAAAGCTGATTTTTACCTAAATAGACAGTAATTGTTAATTTGAAGTGAAACCTTTAAACCTTAATTTGAAGTTTCCCTTTGTTTTTCTACATTTTATTATAGGCGTGCAAAAATATTAACCGAAGATTAAGATTTTAACATGTTGTGGTGTGGGCGCAAACTCAAAAATAACGTTGATGTACAGGGTGGGTCAAATTCGACGCTTTTAAATGGAAACACCCTTCTCTATAGGAGATAGACAAAAACTAGTATCGGTGTTTGTTTTTCAGCTCAATTTTTGTCAAAAACATGATGGTGAAAACCGCATATCGATATCTGTTACCGTTTCGGAGTTACGGGGTGTTTTTCAAAAATATGCATTTTTAACAAATCGCTGTAACTTTTTTGCTATAGAAAATTTTGTATTTTTATGAAAACATCTCCAAAGCACCTTTTTACGTAGAATTTAATGGTTTAAGTATAATTTTTTTTAAAATTAATAATTTAAGAATTATCAACAGAAAATTTGATTTTTTATATGGTACACTCTGTATATTTTTAATTTATTGAAAATAATTTAAAATTACATTTCCAAAAATATAACACACTTGATATTTTGCTCGATTCCTCTTCGAGATATAGAGTATATAAAAATTCGCCCGCTTTAAATAAGTAGGCTTTGTACGGCACCGGCTGTAATGCAAAGAAATTCTAGCTGTGAGCATCAATTAAAACGAAAATAATATTTGCTATGAGAGATGCAGAATTTTATAACAATTTAAAATATATTTAACCAACATCAAGACATTTAAACTATATCTAATAACGATAAAAATAAATAGTAAACCAAGACATGAGATTTTGCTATAGGTGTTCGACAGATTAATCGTCTTCTGTTATGGACAGACGGGGCAGTTTTTGAACATTTCTCGCGGAAAATGCACATTTTTGAAAAACACCCCGTAACTCCGAAATGGTAACAGATATTGATATGCGATATATCATCATGTTTTTGATGAAAATTGAGCTCCAGACACCGATATTAGTTGTCGTCTATCTCCTATAGAAAAGGGTGTTTCCATTTAAAAGCGTAGAATTTGACCCACCCTGTACACTAAATATAATTCTCTTAAACTAGTAATATTAATATTAATCCGAGTTATTGTAGATTTAGCCAATACATTCACACTTTTAATTTCAAATTAACACTTTGGAGTGTTCTTGAAACGTTGTGTTGTCACTACTAATAACAAAACAATCGAAGGGGTCCTTGACAAAAAGAACGCTAAACAATTTTCTATTTCAGTTGATATTCCGTAAATTTCCTTACAGATAATTATGCCATGATGCTGATAATTATGTCAAAACCTTTGTCAAAACCAAAACAGGGACAGGGATAGAAGTATTTGGGCCGAAAACTAAATACTCCGAACCAATGGGCACCTACCCCAGTATCCTTCAGGCAGAAATCTACACCATCGAAAGATGCGTACAATTAATCTTAGATAGGAACTATCAAAAACAGGATATAGCCATCTTATGCGATAGTCAAGCAGCACTAAAAGCGATCAACTCAATAACCACTAAGCGGGGTTTACATTGGTCAAGTTACTTGATTCAAGTTTACTTGAATCAAGTAACTTGAACGTCACTTGAACCGTGTAAACACTTCTGCAAGTGATTTTTTCCTCATTCAAGTAGTGCTTGACCCCTAGATTCAAGTGTCAAGTAAAAGTTGAACATGTTTGATTTTTGGAGTCAAGTTGGCTGCACTTG
The DNA here is from genome assembly GCF_002938485.1 of Sitophilus oryzae. Taxonomy (NCBI): domain Eukaryota; kingdom Metazoa; phylum Arthropoda; class Insecta; order Coleoptera; family Curculionidae; genus Sitophilus; species Sitophilus oryzae. The sequence continues at coordinate 1,900,584 of NW_022146324.1, read as the reverse complement.
AAACAAGTAGGAAGGTCTCTTGACCAGTGTAAACACACATTCAAGCTCACTTGCTTCAAGGATTAACCTAAAAATCTAGTGTCACATTGAGTGGTGTTGTTTTGTTGTTGTTTATGTTAAAAGCATCTTTATTTAAAAATGAGTTCAAAAAGTGTTAAGTGGACAAGCGATCAAATTATTGAATTCCTGGAGGTGTATGAAAACTATCCTGTACTGTGGAACTCGGGTTTGAGTGAATATAAAAATAAGAATTTAAGAGATGCCGGATTTAAAGGTTTGGTAGACAAATTGAAAACCAATTTTCCCGACATCACCTTGGATGTGGTAAGAGCCAAAATAAAAGTAATCAAAACCATTGTCAGTCAAGAATGCATAAAAATTGCGAAATCCAAAAAATCAGGTTCAGCTGCTGATGAACTGTACGAACCTAAACTTAGTTGGTTCCATGCAGCAAAGTTTTTAATGGGTTGTTCGTCCAGCAGACCTTCTACTTCAACTCTGGTAAGTAAAAACTACATTTCTTTATGTCTACACATAATTTATTAATAAAATGCTTTCATATACTATAAGTTACATATTTACATACAAATATATTGCAGTAATAGTATTTTAACTGAGTACCTTCAGCATACAATATACAGGAAAGGCTAACATATATTACAATTGTAAAAACATTGCATTTACGCAGGTTAAACTGTATTATTACCCATATTTAGTTACAAAGTTAAAGGCTGTTCGATGGTTGATCAGCACCAATCCACTTCCATTGCCACGGTAGTGACCCTTCTTTTGAAGAGAAGAATTTTTCATACTGCTCTCTAAACGATTTGAGCTCACGTTTGTAAGCATTTGTCGAAGTCAGTTTCGATGTCCTCAGCAGACATGATGTATTGAGAGTGGTGCGCCATGTGCCTGGTATGATTGTGCATGTTGCCATGTCTCCCACATCTACAGATGAAGGATGAAGGTAATATTTCCCTGATGATTTGCGTAGCCAGTTGTGAAGTGCACAACAAGTTTTGACAACCAAATCTACAGTTTCAGGAATCAATGCAATAGGCCGTTCGAATACTCTAAATCTAGCAACTAAAATGCCGAAAGCATTTTCCGAAACTCTACGAGCTCTAGAAAGTCGATAATTGAATATTCTTTCTGAAATTGTTAAGTTGCGTTTGCTGAAAGGTTTCAGTATGTCCTTTCTTAGAGGAAACGCATCATCTGCAACAATAACGGCATTCTGTGGTAAATTTAGGGTGTTACGTTCCATTGCAATGTTCAATGTTGATGCTTGAAAAACTGCACCATCATTTGACTTTCCATTAGCACCGACATCTATGTATAAGAAATTGTATTCGGCATCAACTAATGCGAACAGTATGATGCTGAATGTACCCTTGTAATTGTAGTAATTCGAACCGCTCTCAGCAGGGCACTTTATTTGGACATGTTTCCCATCAATGGCTCCTATGCAATTGGGAAAGTTCCACTGCACTTCAAATTTGCGTTGCACCAATTCCCACTCTTCCTTTGTACTTGGCACCTGAAAAAAAAATGTATTGCCACAATTTTTTCATAATATTTCTATTATTTTGTACAGTTATTCTGTTTCATTTCAGGATAAGGAAATCCAAATTCTGCCTACACTGACTGACGCATCTGAGACTGACGATATAGAGGATGTGGATTCTCCAAGTTCTCCAATTGTTCAACCACAACCAAAAAAAACTAAATCTCAAACACCTGGAATGCAGCCTCCACGCTCCAAAAAGCAAAAAATATCCGAAATACATGCTGTTGAACACATAGTTGATAAACTACATGCAATATCACAAAACGTTAAACCAGCTGGCAAAAATGGTTCTGTGAGACACACTAGTGATGAACTGTCTCATTTTGGAGAGTACGTTTCAGCACAATTGGGGCAATTAAACCCAATTGATTCTCTTAATGCTCAAAAAGCTATCCAAGACATTCTTATAGCTGCAAGAATCAAATCATTGAATCGAAACATGCAAATTCACAGATATTCTTCACTATCACCAACCATAGCTACCTCTGTATCTGGATCTGACAGAACTGATGTGGAAGATATTCATTACCAAGACAATTCAAACGACTTACTTTCTCCTGCTTTGCAAACCAGTTTCTTACTAGAAACCGACAAAGAACAAAATGATTCCGACAATTTTCTGGTCTTTCAAGAAATTGTTGTTGACAAGAACAATTGTAATTATGAAATTATTTAAAAATTAATTGACATCCTACTTGTAACAGTAAACATAATTATAAAATATAATGTGTTTTTTGTTTACCTTAATATATTCTTCGAGTACTTCGTAAACCGCTGCCAAAACTTCAGGTAGGAATTTGCTGATTGAACTTTTTGGCACTCTGTATAGATACTGCAAAGAAGCGAAACTGTCACCAGTAGCTAAATACCTTAAGGTTATTTCAAGTTTAGTTTTTGCCGGTATTGCTAGCCTGAACATTGTATCCTTTTTTTTAATCTTCTTTTCAACCAAAGTCAAAAGTTCATCAAACCTTTGTGGTGTCATTCTTAGGTGGTTTCTGTATGAATCCACGTCCTCTACAGCTAATTCTCTGAGTAAGCTGTTTGAGGCTCCAAGAATTAATCTACGACTAATCCAACTCCGTACCCATACTCTTCCTCTTCTTCTTTCATTTTTTCTTAATGCATTTACTGTAACATCGCTTACTAATGGTACTACCAGTGCAACGACTTGACGGAGAGCATCAGCTATATCATCAGGAGTGACGGCCATTTTCACTGCAGACAACCAAAACAATCCCTCCACTTGAATTCAAGTTTGCAAAAATCGTTCATATAGTGTAAACACCAAAATTGATTCAAGTTGACTTGACTCAAGTTAACTTGATTCAAGTAACTTGACTAATGTAAACCCCGCTTTAGGGTTTCACTACTTCACTTGACTTTCAAGTTACTTGACTTGACTTGACATCAATTCAAGTTCAAGTCAAGTAGTACAATTTCAAGTACTTGAAAAGTCAAGCAATTGCTCACAACTACTTGATTTTTGTCAAGCTACTTGATTACTTCACTTTGTATTAAGTTTCATTTGATATTTTTAATCAACCACAAAATCCTGCAATAATAAACTTTATTGAAAAAACTCTAATGTTAACAAGAATCGCGGACGTCTGACAAAAGCCTCGTCCTGTAGGCACTTGTTCCCAAAGTTGTGTTGATTCAACTATAAAGGCAAAATTAAACCATTTTTGTATGCAAACAATTTTGATATTTCATATTAGTATCACTTAATTTACAAATGTCACTTTGAATTTGCTGATGCGTCGTTTTTTAAAAAGCAAGGAAACCATACCAAAAGGTGGATTATGATTCAGTCAAGTGCTTTATCTACATATAGTAAAATTATATAAGGATTCTTGCGACTTAACTGCTGATATAGCAATTTAATTCTACGCTGTGTTTGTCATAATGTGGATCAACCTATAGTAAAGTAGAAGCCGGTAGTACGAGAGCAGGTTGATCCACATTATGACAAACACAGCATAGAATTAAATTTCTATATCAGCAGTTGAGTGGCAAGAATCCTTATATAATTTTATTATATACCTATACTGCAAGAAATTTGTTTTCTATTCTACATATAGTTAGACCATATCATAGGGATTATGGACACATTTCATACTTGTTACTTCTACGCCGTTCGTTAAGGGTCAAGTATTTTATTTTCATAAGTGTCAAGATTGACCATCGATATTTTTCAACCAACGCGACGTTTTATCAGCATCCATAATATTAAGTGATATTATCATCGATGTCAGATGACCGAGGTCCAATCACTATTATAGGGCGCGCAGTGCGACAAGATGCAATCAAGTAATATCAAGCAGCTTGAAACTGCTTGATATCAAGTCAAGTAGTAACGATTGAAAATCAAGTCAAGTCAAGTATTTTCTAAAAACATCAAGCTACTTGACTTGATGAATCCCTAGTAACCATCAATTCGAAGTGGGTTAAAGAATGCCTAGAGAAGCTCAACAAATTAGGCAAAGAAAATAAAGTCCTCCTACTCTGGGTGCCCGCTCACCAAGGGATAGAAGGCAATGAAAAACAAACGATCTAGCTAGAAAAGGAGCGAACACTTCACTAACTGGACCAGAACCGTTGTGCTTTCCAAGCAGAAACCAACTTAAAGCGGAACTCAAGAACCTGGAACACTCCATTCGTAAAATGGAATGAGAATCCTCCAACGGTCTAAGACACCCGAAAACATTTCTCAGAACTTACGACCGCGAAAAATAAAAGATTTTCATGAATTTAAGATTTAAGTAAGAACAATCTTCGGATTGTCACGGAGGCCCGGTTCTGTGATGGCCAAAAATATCTGAACCTCAATTGGTAGTATTAATTAGAGTTTCCGGAACCGTACTAAAATATTTTCGTTCAATGATTGTGGAGTTCGTCAATTAGCAAGTAAGGGATGGTTCTCAAAAGTAAAACCGATAAAAAATTCAGTTTCAAATAAAAATAATATCAAATTATTAAGTCATGAGAAAGTAAACATGAACACAAACGAAAAAAAACCGATAACCCAATAAGTAGCTTAAAAATTACATCAAACATAAACAACAAAAACTTAACTAAATTTGAAAAAAAAACTTAACATTTTCAATTAAAGATGCAAATGCCTAGAAAAACATAACACAAAAAAATATAACTAGCAATATTATACTAAATAATAAAATAACACATTTAAACTTCAATAATAATTGCTAATAAACATTATAGAAACTTCAAAATAACTTCAGAAGTAAGAACAGTAAGAAAGAGCATCACTATTTATTTAGAAAGAGTTTGACTCAGGTAATAATTTAAAAATTGATATTAAAAATATCCGATATACACATCCAACTTTTCATAAAATAGGCAGTTTTATTTATAGACATTCCACGTAAACGAGGTCGAGGATAACCACTAATAATTAATTAAAAACACGAAATCAATGTCTAGTATCTTGATATCAAATCAATTCCTCGAAAAGTTATAATTATTATATTTCAAAGGGACCTATTACGACCGTGTAATTTTTTGCCGCTACTAGACGTTTAAACCTTGATCTTTGGCTATTTCTCACCTCTCCGTGAGTGTCTAGACAGACAGACTATTGAAAAAATTAATGGGGAAAAAACCAACCGTTAAATTTGCGAAACCTTGCGAATTCTTCAATTTCGGGCACGCACAATGCGTAAAATTCGCTTTCTATTAATTTTCGAAGATAAAATAAAGGAAATAGTTGGTAGTTCTACGTTTACCATAAGAAAACTTTGGTGCAAATGTACGTAGATTGTGTTTGTTGTTATCTATATAATTTATTGCAGTTGCAATGCCGGGAATTACTAAACGAGGGAGCGTTATCAACTGAATGAAACCAAAATTGCGGCAAATGAGTTAAAATAAAGTGGTATTTTTGTTTAAAAGATATTGTACGTCCGTAACTCACTAGCTTTTCGCATTAGCATAATCCTATAAATATATTATTGTTACATTCTTATAGGGTGAATATGCCAGTGGTCGAGCAGTTTGGTCGGACAAAAAAGATGAGTTTAAATTGTTGATTAAATTTTCTTTATTGATGGCATGGAAATGAAATTTCATAAAATAGATAATGTGGTTACTGGGCGTCACGTTAAATATAAGATTTTTTTTCATTAACCTACCAATGATTTTAACCAGTGGCGGATACAGAGGGGGGCCCATGAGTCCCGGACCCCTCCATAAAATCTATAAATTGTGTAAATTATTATTCTTTTTATTTTGCTCCCCCCCCTAAAATAAATTCCTGTATCCGCCCCTGTTTTTAACTATTTTTTACGGCCGGGTAGCTATGCCGCGAAACCGTCCCATTATTAGACATTGAAAATAATACAGGGTGTTTCTGGGGTTGAACTATACTAGCAATTAAAATACTTGCACTTATTTCTGGGACACCTTGTATAATATGAAAATGTTTTCTAGATAATCTATATATATCTATTCTCACAGTACTTAACAAAGTACTAAATAATATAATAGTACCGAACCAAAAAATGTGTTTTTCTTGGCTCGTTCGTGCATATCAGTCACATATCTACTAACTATTATCTCTACCATTTATACTTATTACCAACAAATTAAACTAATATTCAAGTTTTGTCCTTAACTTGCTTAACAGACATGAAATTTTGAAAATTATTATTTTTTTTCAAGACAACTATGATGTTATAGCGTAGTAGTATTAAAAATATGGGTAAAAATAGAAAAAATTGGAATAAATCGCAAACTATTAAAAATAGGTATATATATGTATAGGTACAGGGTGGGGGTCAAATTCGACGCTTTTAAATGGAAACACCCTTTTCTATAGGAGATAGACGAAAACTAATATCGGTGTCTGGAGCTCAATTTTCATCAAAAACATGATGGTGAAAACCGCACATCAATATCTGTTACCGTTTCGGAGTTACGCGGTGTTTTTCAAAAATGTGCATTTTTAACAAATCGCTGTAACTTTTTTGCTATGGAAAATTTTGTATTTCTATGAAAACATTTCCAAAGCACCTTTTTACGTAGAATTTAATGGTTTAAGTATAATTTTTTTAAAATTAATAATTTAAGAGCTATCAACAGAAAAATTGATTTTTTATTTGGGACACCCTCTATATTTTTAATTAACTGAAAATAATTTAAAATTACCTTTCCAAAAATATAGCACACTTGATATTTTGTTATAATCCCTTTCGAAATACAGAGTTATTAAAAGTTCGCCACTTTTAACTAGTAGGCTTTGGAGCCCTTATTGATGATATGCCCTTAATGGAACTCGAAAACATATTTTTTCAGCAAGACGACGCACCGCCTCTGTACGCTGAAGTTATCAGCAAATTTTTGCAGCCAATTTCAAGAATAATTGAATAGCTAACCAAGATCCCAGCCGTTGGCCGTCGAGGCCGCCTGACTTAGTGCCCATGGATCTAATCCTATGAATATATTTGCGGAAGAATAAAGGTTCCTTATTCTTCCGTATAATCTAGACAAGAATTAGAAATAATTAGCAGATATGAGAGGGTATCTTTTACCCCTACTGAGTTAATGAATTCCGCGAGAAATGTTCAAAAACTGCCCCGTCTGTCCATAACAGAAGACGGTCGATATGTCGAGCACCTGTAGCAAAATCTCATGTCTTGGTTTGCTATTTATTTTTATTGTTATTAGATATAGTTTATGTGTGTTGATGTTGGTTAAATATATTTTAAATTGTTATAAAATTCTGCATCTCTCATAGCAAATATTATTTTCGTTTTAATTGATGCTCACAACTAGATTTTTTTGCATTACAGTCGGTGCCGTTCAAAGCCTACTCATTTACAGCGGGCGAATTTTTATATACTCTATATCTCGAAGAGGAATCGAGCAAAATATCAAGTGTGTTATATTTTTGGAAAGGTAATTTTAAATTATTTTCAATAAATTAAAAATATACAGGGTGTCCCATATAAAAAATCAAATTTTGTGTTGATAATTCTTAAATTATTAATTTAAAAAAAATCATACCTAAACCATTAAATTCTACGTAAAAAGGTGATTTGGAAATGTTTTCATAAAAATACAAAATTTTCCATAGCAAAAAAGTTACAGCGATTTGTTAAAAATTCATATTTTTGAAAAACACCCCGTAACTCCGAAACGGTAAGAGATATCGATATGCGGTTTTCACCATCATATTTTTGACAAAAATTGAGCTCCAGACACCGATATTAGTTTTTGTCTATCTCCTATAGAAAAGGGTGTTTCCATTTAAAAGCGTCGAATTTGACCCACCCTGTACACACACTTAATAAAAGTTGAAGAGTTCAGAAAAAATGATAATATGTATGGTGTATGGTGTACCATTTAAAAAATTGGAATTTCTTCATTTTAAGTAGTTGAAATTCATAAATATATTTTGAACACCCTGTAGCATCTAACTAAAATATCTTTACATACGCCTTTTTCTATATCTCTATAAAATTGTCCTACCAAATTTTAGTAGTCCAACTTCAGAAACAATGGCATCACTGGCAATTTTTTACCACACTGCAATCTAACATTTGCTTAAACAAATTTAAATATTACAAAAACTATAAATTTTAGGTAAAATCAATGCTCAACATTGGCATCTCAGAAACTAGAGGTCTGTTCCCAGAAGAATCCCTGACTAGTCAGCGCGTTTCTTATTGGTTTAAATGCGTAGAAACCTTTTTTTAACCAATGAGAAACGTGCTGACTAGTCAGGGATTCTTCTGGGAACAGACCTTAGGAGAGATAAGAATTCGGTTAAATGGGAGAAAAGTTGCGTAATTAGAAGTTTCATCTCATCCGGACGGAGCATACATATGCCAAAAAAATGAAATTAATACGTTTATTTTAAATAACAATATCTTCAGAACTATTGTATGTATTGCAACGTAAGTTGGTAGTTTTATATTTTTGACCTCGGCCAATTAAATGCCGTTTCAGAAAATTTCTAACAGCGTTTTCAAATGGAGCGGAGAGTCCGCGATGGACCGTCCGCGACTTTAACCCATTAACGCCCAGCGTCCTCATTTGAGGACAGCTGATATAGGTGGGTATAGCTTAAACACCGTCGAAAAAAACAACAATAATTTCACGGGGAATGTTAGTGCCAGTCATACCCTGATTCTAAGGGCATTTTACGAAGGCCTGTAGTTAGGTATTTGGAGTGAAATATCGTCAAATTTGTTGAATTTTTTTTGTCACTTTGGTTCACGTTAAAACTTGTGGTGGATTTTTTTTATAAAGCAAAAAAAAATGTATTAGAATTTTATTTTTTTTTAGTTAAATTGGTAGGTTTTATGAATATAATACGTAAGGAAGCATTAGAGACATGATTTATGTACAGGGTGTAACCAAATTCTACTGTCCTCAAATGAGGACGCTGGGCGGTAGTATGTATAAAATTTGATTATTTCCTATTATTGTTCTAACTAGACTTTAGGTATTGTTGATGACAAAAAACAAATTTTATTCACAGATATTCTGATTTTGTTCAGAATTATGTCTAGAAAGGCCTTCAAGACTTTAGAAGATCAAAATAAAAACACTAAATCACCACAATACACCAAAACACTTTTACTTTTACACTGGACGCACGTTTCGCTAACCATGTTAGCATCATCAGCAGATGATTATAAACTGCGACCAGTGTAAAAGTAAAAGTATTTTGGTGTATTGTGGTGATTTAGTGTTTTTATTTTGCTGTGTAACACCAAAGGTTCCAACCCTCAACTGCAATCACTTTAGAAGATGCTGTTGAGTATTTATATGCAGAGCATATTGATGCCGATATCGCAGCATTACCCCCAGAAGTCGAAGAATTGAGCGATGAAGATGACATAAACGAAGAAGATATTGGAACAGCTACTATACGAGACATTACAGGAGGCACTGAAATATTTCGCACCGAAGAAAATGCTCCAGATGGTACATACACATCTGATGAAGAAGATAATTTGCCACTCTCATCGTTTTCTAAGATAAAATGAGGTGAACTATTTTTTTGACACCCAGTTGGGATAAAACTGAACCAAGCCACGAAACTCTGGACTTTGAAGATCGTCATCAGATGTTGGAAGCTATAAGAGAACCACATATTACCAAATGTTGCAGCTTTAAAAAATATCGAATCTTTTTTTGACGATTATGTTTACGAATTAGTGCTTACAGAAACAATACGATATGCTAGAACACAGAAAAATAAATTCGAGTTTCAACAAATAAGGAAGAGATTCCAAGTACCTACATCAAAAACAATTATACCAGATGAAATAAAGTTTGACGGGAGAAACCACTCCATTGGCAAAAGGGAAATACAAAGATGTCAAATGATCAATTGCAAAGGAAAACCACGAACATTTTGGCAAAAATGTAATATAACGCTTTGCATGCCTGCTTGTTTTAACGACTTTCGCAAAAAATGTAGCTTATAAACTCTTATTTATATATAAATTAAAATAAACATACAAACATTTTTCTTGTTTTTATTTATATCATATTATCCCAGCGTCCTCAAACGAGGACAGCAGTTTTTTGAAAAACTTGATAACTTATTTTCATAATAATATTTTTCTACGTTTATTTACATAAAAAGAAGTAGAATGCTCTAAAAAAGTTAATCAATTTCGAAAAAAAAAATTTGGGCGTTAATGGGTTAAACAAGTACCATGAGTTTATATGAACGACTTCACATGGGTCGCGTACGCTCCGTCCGGATGAGCTATATTGAAAAAAAACCGCGCGGACGCTCCGCGCGTACGGTCCGCTCCATCTGAAAGCGCTGTAAGCCTTTTACATTTCGCACAACAGTCAAGTTTTTGTTTTCTTATGGCCGCTATTTTGAATTTTTATCCTATTAGATAGAGCAAAAAATAATCTATACGATGGTATCTAATTTTTATTCATTATTATGTAAATTCACTAAAAAAAAGATTTTTTAAAAATTCGCTCAAAAGGTCAAGTCTGCTTTGGAAATCCAATTGACACTTTATACTAATATGACAGCAAGTTAATTTTTGTTTACTCTATTAAGTATAAAATCTGGACACAAAAATTTATAGTAAATAGTGTAAAGTGTATTAACAGTCAACAATATGTTCACAACTGAGGAAACACGAGATATGTATGATGTACTTAAAAAATAATAGAAATTCCGATATAGCATGCGCAAGTTATAGAACATTGTATCCTAAAGGACACAGCAGGCAGATGAAACTGGCATTTGAATTTTGGAAAAACGGCGGAGTTTCTGCCAGTAGAGGGATAGATGGCGCTGCGTAGAAATTTCATCTAATGTCCCTAGATATATATCTAGGGACTTTAATTTCATCATGATTTTATCACAAAATAGAAATCAACCAGAACGCTGACTCTGCCGAATTTGATGACGTTTCACGAATCGCGACGCCATATTGGCAGCGGGTAACTCCCAGAGCCGGATTAAAACGCTTTCGCAGGCTGTTGTCAGGGTTATATTGAATAAGTATTTTTATTATCTGATAGGTATGTGATTACAGACTGAGCGTAATACGTTATTTCGAAAGGTAAAGTTTGTATTGTATAGATACCACCACATGTAATTTTCATGCAGCGGTTTTTTTGCAATTAATAGGTAGGCAGATAAAATATATGCGTAGTCAAAAATTTGGAAATGGGTAGAGATCGTGAATTTTAAAAATAAACTAAACCAATTAATTAAAGGTCAACTTTCTACTCGAACCCTTGAGCTGCGTTTTACTGGTTGGCAAAAATCCGTGGTCATCCCTACACCTTTCTTAGAAGTTTTTATGGTCTGGGAAATTACGCGAATTGCGTTGCTATAGATACGCTCTAAAGTGTAACAGTTTACTATCCTGAATTTATTTGTTAGAGGCACGTTCTGCGTTTTGAGTACACATTATCCAAATAAAAATGTTTTTTTTAATGCTGGGAAAGTTTCGCTTGAACACAATGTTACCCAGATAAATCGAACTCATTATAATAATAAAATTATGATTAGGTAGGTAGGTAATAAGTATTATGTTAAGATGGGTTAATACAGTATTTAAAATAAAACAATCTATGCATTTGTTTGATATCTATTTATTTCTCCTTATTAATAATTTATTTTTATTTATTCCGCTTTTAAAATTCGTATTTATGTGATATATTCATATTATGCGATGGTTAGAATTCAACTAAACCCTGACCTGCCCTGATTAAACCGGTAACGCCGCTACATTGACAGGTGTTACCCGCTCATAAAGGAATTTTTAGGTTAGCCACCGTTTCGCGCGCATTTTGGGAGTCAACCTTCTGGTTGATTTCTATTTTGTGATTTTATCAAGTCATCTACAGAGTAAAGTTTAATTAACGAATTCGTTTGATTCTCTGTGGAGTAATTGGAGTAGTTGGAGTCAGGGGGGTGACAGTAAACCGGAAAATTGGAAACAGTTGTGGCGCGGTTCTACCCAGGCAGAAAGCATAGCCTTCTAGACTGTCCTAGACAAAAATATGAATATTTTTATATGATTTCTGTCAATTTCTGCTACGGAACATTTTTATGCACGTCGGCGTCCTGTTCTTTTGTCTTTTGTCTGTGTGTCAGCCTCAGCTCCCGAGGCCTCTGGCAAGGTCGGGCGCCATTTTAATTTTTGCCGTTTAGATTTGATTGGAAGTTTGTTTCTGATATTTCGGCTGAAATTTATAAGTACAAAGATGTTTTTTGGTATAAAGTTCCTTGTTAACACTTTAATAAAGTATATATGATATTAATTACATGAAGGAAATAATGAAATCGACGTTTCTGCGTGTAGTAGGTATGGGCCATATTATATGTAAAAATAGGTAATATATTAACTGTTTTTATATTTTTTTAGCTTTAAACCCAAGGATCTTGGGATATTCTTTGCCAAGGATTTTTCCGTATCTCTACTTTAAAGACTGATCGGTGATTTTGAGTAATTGAAAGCAAGTACAAGGTAAATTATGATTATTGAACTATTATTAGCCTACATTAATTTTCTACAAGATGAACAAAAATGCGTAATTACATATCACATAGGTACCTATTATGTATTTTCATAGCAATAATGCTATAAATCCATGTATGTAGATTATTTTTAAAATACAAATGAGGTATTAGATGTATATGTATTATATTTTTTATTCATTTTATTTTCATTCAAGTCCTGTTTGATTTAATTCACAAAAGTCTTATGTACCTATATTTATGTTTTTTACATATTTTTTTTGATTCCAGGTTTTGTGTGGGTTCCGGTTGCCTTTTTCCTGCTTCCAGTTATTTAGTTTTTGGCCCGTGAAGCTGTGAAAACATTTATTTATCTTCAAGTTTCTGTAAGTCAATGCACTGTTACTTTACTAAATTCACTTTAACACAGCATCTCTGATGTTATTTAAATATTTGATATTGATACAGTAGTTTATTAGATTATAGCTCTTTAATTGTGTTGATTTGCATATTTACATTGCTCTAAATTCCAAATAAATATTTTTGAGTAATTTTGTTGTATTATTTACTATTAGAAAGAGTAAAAAGTATATTAACCCTCATTTAAACCTCCTGAACAGCCCGCCATTAAAAACCGGAAACGGAAATAAATTTCATAAAATTGAAATTGTCATGTCTATGTCATGTCAAATGTCCCAGCCGCCATATCTGAAAATTAGTTACCCAGGCAGCCACGCTGTTTCCATAATTTAACATTGACTTGACACTTCTTCTTGTATTTATTATTTTATGGTTGGAGTAGTTGAAAAATATAAATATTTGTATAAAACGTTGGTAATTTAACAGTGATGTGCTTTGTTACCTTATCAACAAATATAGGAATGAAGTTGCTTTCGCCAGAAACAATTATAATTAAATAATTTAATAAAAATTTAATTTCTAAGTGACCCGGATCAGTTAGATTAATAAAATAAATTGAAAAGTCAACGTCATTCCATATTTGGCCAGTCTGTCAGTTTCTGTGAAGTGAAAGTGAATTGTGATTTGTTTTTATGGGAATATTTTACGGATTTTCGTGAATTTAGAGTATTTTGGACGATAGGATTGTGAAATTTAAAAGCCAAGTAGTTCAATATATAAGATTAATTATTGTCATAATTTTTATGAAATTTCTAATCATCAAAATAAATTCTTTCAACAAAATGGCTGTCTCAGAAATTTAGATCAATTTAAAGTTTTATTTAAATGAGTTAATATCGAATCAAGAACTTGTATAACATTTCATATCAAAAGCTTAATTTTTAAGGTTGTGCAGTAATTTTAACGGAAGGGTACGGTTTTAGGTAATTATTAAATATTCAAATTTGCAAAGACAAACAAGTAATTTAAAAAAAAATATTTATTTATTTAAACGAGTATAATCATTAATCATTTAGTTTGAAAATATATTTTTATTTACTTTATTTATACATTTTCTATACCCTTGTATTATTGATAAGCTTTATATGTCCTGTTTTGTTTGTAAAAAAATGCTTCATCGAGAATAAATTTACTAACAACTTTGTTCCTTTACTTTGTGTATTATACAACGCGAATTGTAAGATGTTTCTGTTTGAATAGGTCATTAAAGTTGGGATTAAAGTTATACCAAATTAGATACACGTTAATTAATATGCCTTTTATATAATGATTTGTTTATTTATATTTTATAACCTTTTTTTATAATTATTTATAACTGATTGTATAAATTCTGATAACTTTTATATATACTTGTATAGTATTGAATGTTTTATATGTAATTTTATTAACAATGTTATAATAAAATAATCAAGTTACAAATTTTTCGTGTTTTATTCTAATTTCAGGGATAATTTCAATCTAGATTATTAATTTATTTGTATCAAAATACATTATTTTTATTTTGTAAATGTTTTGTTACAAATAAATTAATAATCAAGATTGAAATTACCAAATATAAGTAAAAAACTTATGAACTGGCAGTAAAGGTCTATTTAAAAATATGGCGCGAACCTTTAGTTCTGCCAGTAGCCCGCTTGGATCGCAGCGAGCGCGTGTTTCCAAGCTTTAACATAGGAATTTTCATTTCTTTCAGTTAGTTATTCTATGGGACACAGCCTCATCGTACTATTTTCGCAAGGACTTCAAGAAATTTAGCAGTTTCTGGTAGCTTTAAAAACAAGAGGGCAATATTTTAAAAGGCTTAATGATATTAATGTGCCAGCTCAGACTGAAATTAATCCAGAAACTTCTAATTACGCAACTTTTGTCCCATTTAATCGAATTCGTATCTTTCGTAGTTTCTGAGATGCCAATGTTAAGCATCGAAATTTTCACCACCCTGTATAACATTTATTACAGTACAACTTGTATTTATCTAATAAAATACTGGATTTCCTTCATAACTCCTTTATTTCATAGTAGTACTCAGGATTACATCACAAGCATGTGCTTCGTGCGAGCGCCCGGTGCCGACTATCCCCGGGCGCCTCACTTACAATAGCTTTTTTCATTTTCCTGTTATTACCGATTCTGAACCGTCCTAGAATTGTGATGCGTATGCGCAGAAGGAAATATGAAGACATTATTTCATTTGCGCATGCGCTGGAGAGTTCTAGGACGATTCAAAATCGATAATAACAGGAAAACGAACAGACCTAATATCTTATCTCCCATAACATTCTATCGCGTCTGTCATAAAAACCATGCATTATGAATACTACAATCTGACACGGCCAACCTGTTTAAAATAGTATTCCTATCTAACAAAATATTATTTCCTAATCAACAAGGATAATTATTATAACAATTAGGTACAATACATAAAAATAACACATTATATATAAAAAAAAGTTATGGAATTTTAGGCAGAATCTAAAAATAAAATAAAAAATAGGGTGTTGCATTTAAAAAAACATGTTATATTCGCCACACTTTTTTGAAGCGCCCTGTACTCCATAACAATTTTAAATGTGAATCTTAACCGTCCCTATATAAGTTTTATATTTAATATTTTTTTCGTAAACCTCGAAACAAATGAGATAATGGACTTTATTCTATCGTTGACTCAACCTGTACATATACATTCATTGAGGAACCGCCACTGTGTGTTGTCTGTATTACAAAAAATATATTATATTTTAAGACCGAAAGCAGCACATTACTCAACTGATTCATTCAAGAACGGCGACCCATGGGAACGACGCGAATTACAACCGGCGACAAAATCATTACGAAAAAAAATTAACATATGCTAAATTTCCTTTCGAGTTCATCATATACCTCATAAAAATTCGTAATGGATATCTGTTATTTCCGCTGGAGCTGTACAAAACATCATAATTACAAAGGATCGTCTGTCGCCGCGTCCTGTAATTCGCCAACGTTTTTTTTTTCACCCTTTTTGACCCATCTTTCACTATATCTCGCATTTTATATAGCCGATAGTTGTAAAAAAGCTGTACGTCTTAGCTAGCGTTTCCAATTTTCGGTATCGGGATCCCGTTTTGAAATCCCGGGATAAGAACCTATATAATCCCGGCATCCCGGGACTAACTGACAGAATGAGAAATCTAATCTAAAGAAATACGATAATCGCAAAACAATTTCCGATGCACGTGATCAAGTTCCAGTGATATGCACGTGATCAAGTTCCAGTAAAAAAGCTGTACGTCTTAGCTAGCGTTTCCAATTTTCGGTATCGGGATCCCGTTTTGAAATCCCGGGATAAGAACCTATATAATCCCGGCATCCCGGGACTAACTGACAGAATGAGAAATCTAATCTAAAGAAATACGATAATCGCAAAACAATTTCCGATGCACGTGATCAAGTTCCAGTGATATGCGATGGCGACAGCGCAGACAGCGCTGCCAGATTCGACAAAAGCTATGGATAGACAAAAGCTATGAAGGTTTTAAGCTTAAGTTGGAAATTTCCTTCAATGTGAGATGTAAGTGCTAGGACTTGGTCACAGCAACTGCGTTTAGGAATGAAACCTGCCTGTTCAACTAGAATATGGTCTAAGATACTATCCTTTATTCTATTGAAAATAAGTCGTTCTAGGAGCTTATAGGTACAACTAAGAAGGGCTATGGGTCGATAATTCTGAGGTTAATCTTTAGATTTTCGTGGTTTTAACACAGCTATTATTTCAGTTTTCTTTAATTCCTTTGGAATGTTGCCGGTTGATAAAATTCTCGAGAAGAAACTACAAAGCCACTTGAGTGCAGGGTTTCCAGCGTAAATAAGGAATTCAGGATGAATGTTGTCATATCCAGGAGCTTTGTTCGGCTTGATGTCTTTAATAGCTGAGACTATGTCTTCAATTTCGAAGGGCTGTGAATATTCCGAGATATGGGGAGTGGTTGTTCTCATGGGTGCCGGAAGAATGAAATTTAGGGGGGGGGCAAGGTAAAAATGAATAAAAAATTGACATTTTTTGTAATTATTGGGAAAACTGGAAATCGTCCGATTTTCACCAAAATTGGTATACACCCTATTTTGAAGTCGTAGATTACGTATCTATTTTTTTCTTGGCGGTCTCTTACCGTTTTTCAGAAAAACGGAAAAACATTTCAATATCGAATTTTTCTTAATTTCTCATATTTTTAAGGTTTTCTAGCACATATTTTGTTAGGTATTCAATAATCACTAATGTTTTTGCTATTTTCTGTTGCTTTTTTAACCAATTCTATGCATAATAGAGGAAAATTTGCTAAAATAAATTTGTAAACAATCTGAAAATGTTAGATTATAGCTTTTTTCGGGTTCTTGTTATTACCGATTCTGAACCGTCCAAGAATTCTGCAGCGCATGCGCAAATGAAATAATGTCTTCATATTTCCTTCTGCGCATACGCATCACAGTTCTAGGACGGTTCAGAATCGGTAATAAGAGAAACCCGAAGTAAGTTTATGTGTTTCTGGCATTTAAAGCAACGTTGCCAATGCTAAACCTAAATTTAGCGTGTTTTTTTCGCTCATTCTGGAATTACGAAAGGCGGTCGCCAGAAGAACGGCTCCTTCCCATAACTGCTATTTTACCAACGAGATCTGACTATTTATACCCACGAAGTTGCACGAAAGAGTTTTGATTGCATTGGTTACAACTTCCATGCAGAGGGTGTTAATCTTTTGTTGTTATATTATTAGATTAACTAAAAAAAGATTAACCCCCTCCGCAAAGAAGTTAAAACCAATGCAATCAAAACTCTTCCGCGTAATTTTGTGGATATAGGTGTATATTTAATTATTGTCGATCTCATAATAGGTAATTTATTTAAAATCCCTAATCACCCGAAAAAATAGAAGATATGGCAACGTTGTAAATTTTCAAATTTCTAGATTAGGTCTAGAATATATTTGTCTCTCTTATTACATAGGAGAGAGAAAGAAGGATATATCAAATGTCAAACTTCCATCTGGTCTCAATTTTCTTTGCTATTTTGTTAAGAAAAGTGTTTTTCAGTAAAATGTTGGACACTTTTCTATCCCCAATCAAGTGTGGCTTTTAGATAAACTATAATATAATGAAAATATAGTGAAATTATTACTTTATAGGGCCGAAATAAAGAAAAATTCAATGTTGAAATAATTTTCCGTTTTTTTGAAAAACGGTAAGAGACCGCCAAGAAAAAAATAGATTCGTAATCTACGACCTCAAAATAGTGTGTATACCAATTTTGGTGAAAATCGGACGATTTCCAGTTTTCCCAATAATTACCACATTTTTATTTTACAGGTAACACCTAAAGGTGCGTATTCATTATCCGAACGAACGAACGAACGAACGAATGAAAGTGCGGTATATTTAGACGGGGACCGAACGCATGCGGCCGTTCGTTCGGTCGTGCGCTCGACCATCCGCTTCGAGTCGGTACATCAAAGGCGTTCGCCTGCGTGCGCTTTCAGATTTAAGGTGCGTATTCATTATCCGAACGAACGAACGAACGAACGAATGAAAGTGCGGTATATTTAGACGGGGACCGAACGCATGCGGCCGTTCGTTCGTTCGTGCGCTCGACCATCCGCTTCGAGTCGGTACATCAAAGGCGTTTAGACGTCATGGTACAAAGAATACACGGTATGATCGATAGCGGCTCCAATTTCGTTCAGTTCGCGCATACCACCTGTGACGTCACTAGGAAAATGAGGAATAAATAAAAAATAAAGAAAGTTGACAGGAGATCTGCATTTTTGAGGTTATGGTTAAGAATTTTTTATTTTTAAGACTTTTTAGTTCGTTTAATTTAATAATTACTAAAACCAGCAGTTCCAAAAATATATTTAAGAATAATAATTATATATTAACATGGATTTGGACGATAATAGGTAAAAATACTAAATTTATTTCTATATTCGGTATAAAATTGTTATTAGGTTTATAGTTTGCGATGTTTATGGTAAATAATTTTCATTTTTATTGCCTCTGAATTCACATGAGGACAGAGATGAGGATATCTATGGAAAAGTAACCACAAGAGGAATTGTTACATCATTTAAAAAATGTTGGGAAGTTTATTGTTTCCCATCGAAAAGTAGAAAATGCCAATGCAGATGAACGTATTGTAATTGTGATAGAAGTAATTCCAAGGGTGAAGTTTATTATAATTAGTGGAAGTAATACCAAGGGTGAAGTTTATTATAATTAGTGACCTGTGCTTCTTTTTATATGTAGATGTTTCTGGTTTTGAGAATAAATCGGTTGAACTACACCCAAAATTTAAAGGAAGTATTTGCATACCCAGAATATGCCCATCAAGGGTTATATAGCTCAAATTTCCTTTAATGGTAGGCAATTATTCAATGCAAATTAACTTTTTAAGCGACTGAAATATTAAATAGTTTACAATATGGTATATCACTAAAAATATATTACTTTTAGGTACAATTAGGGCCCGATACATTTCAAAAAGTAGAATATTATTTTATATTAAATGAGGTATTGTACTAACAATCAATTTATATTAATAATGGAGATTAAAAAATAACAGAATAAATAGTTCTTTTTCTTATACTACAAAAATAAACTATAGAATACAACAGTATTTAAAAAAAAATAAAAAGTGATGTTCTGGCCGAGATTCGAACTCCGGTCTCTCGCTTCCTAGCCCGACTCCTTATGCACTGCTCCATAGTAACGTAGTATAGTTCCGGAGGTGTGTAGAGCCATCATAGAAACATTACAGGAGTATCTTAAGGTAAGCAAAATTTTTAAAATATATATGTTTATTAAATGGTGTAGGAATTATACAAGGTGGGCAGTTTATTATGGCTCTATATACAGGGTGGCGCACCTCATTCGCCTCGGTTGATTATACGAAAACGGAAAGATGTAGAAACAAAATATTTTATGAGTATATGCGGGGAGGCAATGTGCACAATTTAAAATTATTTTGAAATATACAGGGTGTCTCAGAACTAAGATCCATACCAAAGTTATATTTTTTCTTATGGAACACCCGGTATTTTATTTCATTTTTGGATTCTTGGGCACAAAAAAAGGTATTTATTGTAAGGGTTAAATATGTTTATAATCATTGGTTTTTGAGATATTTAAAGATATTTAAATATGCATGCTACAAGAGAATTGATTATCAACACCCTGTAGATTACTTTTCAGAATTAATTCTTGTGCTGAGTTTAAAGGTAAAGAAATAAACTTTACTGAAAAATGTTATTGTTTCCTTAAATTTACACAGGGGTACCAAAAATTAGTGATCTATTTAAGGATTTATTTTACATAAAAACTTTGTTATTTCAAATGCAACACCCTGTATTTTTTTAAATATATTGAAGCAGATTCAAATGCTCTTTCAAACTATATTAGGGTTTCCTATACCTATCTATCTCAGATTTTGAATAAAAAGCGATTTTTAAATAAAATGGTAATCAAGATGGCTGGTATCGCCATGGCAATTTTCTAGTGACAGTCAGTAACTATTTTCGTTATTATTTATATATTATAACATTATTATTTAAACAGTTTACTAAAATTTACCCACAATAGTTTAATAAGTAAGTATTCTTTATTTTATGAAGAAAAATAAAGCCATATTTGCTGGTGGAACGAATGGATATGTTACTAGTGATTTTATTTTGTGAGAAAAATTATTTATTGGCCTCAAGAGCTAATGTTCAAAGATATCCAATCTTCCTGATAAGCGTTCCTTTGAAAAACTACTTGTCCTATTTCCTATTTCGCAGAATTGGTAGTGTAGTTTATAAAAAACCTATTAGGCAGAAACCTGTCGTTGGAAGTAGAGAAATTGAATTTGCCGTAATTGGCTCTTTTATAAAAAAATCATATATCTACAATCTACAAGTTATCGTAAAATAAAACAAAGAACTACTTCTTCATTTTTCTTGATAGAATAATAAATACATATTAATAAATATTATTTATTAAACTATTGTAGGTCAATTAAATAAACTGGTATAGATTTAAATAAAGTCTATAAAAACTAATGTCGATTTTGAAAATAGTTACTAACTGTCACTAGAAAACTGCCATGGCGATACCAGCCATGTTGATTGCTATTTTATTTAAAAATCGCGTTTTATTCAAAATCTGAGATAGATAGGTATAGGAAACTCTAATATAGTTTGAAAGAGCATCTGAATCTGCTTCGATTTATTTAAGAAAATACAGGGTATTGCATTTGAAATAACAAAGTTTTTATGTAAAATAAATCCTTAAAATAGATCACTAATTTTTGGTACCCCTGTATAAATTTAAGGAAGCAGTAACATTTTTCAGTAAAGTTTATTTCTTTGCCTTTAAATTCAGAACAAGAATTAATTCTGAAAAGTAATGTATATACAGGGTATTGAACATCAATTCTCTTGTGGCATGCATATTTAAATATCTTTAAATATCTTAAAAACCAATGATTTTAAATATATTTAACCCGTATAATAAATGTCTTTTTTTGGGTCCAAGAATCCAAAAATTAAATAAAATACCGGGTGTTCCATAAGAAAAAATATAACTTTGGTATGGATCTTAGTTCTGAGACACCCTGTATATTTCAAAATAATTTTAAATTATGCACATTGCCTCCCCACATACACTCATAAAGTATTTTGTTTCTACATCTTTCCGTTTTCGTATAATCAACCGAGGCAAATGAGGTGCGCCACCCTGTATATAGAGCCATAGTAAACTACCCACCTTGTATAATTCCTACCATTTAATAAACATATATATTTTAAAAATTTTGCTTACCTTAAGATACTCCTGTAATGTTTCTATGATGGCTCTACACACCTCCGGAACTATATGTGATATCAACTGTTTCGAGATTTTAAATAAATACTGAAGACTAGTATAAGAGTCTCCGGTACCCAAAAATCGAAGAGTGATTGCAAGTCGTTCTGCTGCAGGTATTGCTCTTCGAAACATTGTATTTTGTTTAGAGATTTTATGTTGAATTCTATTTAATAACCACTGAAAATCGTCATATGAAATTCTGCAAAAGTTGTGAAAATGTCGATGATCATCTGTTCTAAGGTCTTCTAGAATATCCACTCCACGATATCTTAATCTGCTTTGGTATAATCGCCTTTCCCAAAAACGTTTTTTTCGCCGTTGTTTTTTTGAAAGCAATTTTATTACTACATAACAGGCGCTAATTATTATTATTTCTTCGTCGCGATCCATAGCACTATTACCTCGATAGTATTGGCGAATGGTGAATCCACGGAAATTCGACAAGAAATGCGTGCGGTCTTCTCGTGCGGTCCCCGTCCATACCACTAGCGAACATTCGTTCGTTCGTTCGTGCGGATAATGAATACGCACCTTAACAATTTCATAATAATGATTATTTTTTTTACAGATGGATGTAAGAAGATAGCTTTTATTTTTATTGTTTAATAAGTAAAAAAAAACAATTCTTATTGCAAACAAAATGATATGTAGCAAACACAAAAATATATTTTAAATAAGATCTTAGAGAGACTGAAGTGTATAAAGTTTAAAGCTTCATTAAGAACCTCGCAATTAATGGTTTCAATTAGCGTAGAAGTTTCTTCCTTTAATGACAATGTAAGCATTCAAAACGTCAAAATTAGTGGTAGTAATTTTCAATTAATAGAAAAAGTTAAAAAACTTTTAACTTTGCCACTAATTATACTTCAAAATTTGCAAGTAACGCCATTTTGGCCTTTGATTATCTTCCGTCAAGAGAAATTGTGTTTAGAAATCAAAAGTTGACTGTCATTGCCTGGAAACTTAAGCCCCGTTCTCAGAACAACGTAGTGTCGCGGGCGACATAGTTTGAGATTTCAAACAACCAATGGGAGCTGTACTAAATTTAAAATTGACAGCTGTTTGAATTTTGTACAAATCTGATTGGTTCTTTTGTCGTGTCGCTGGCGACAGTCGCAGTTCTGAGAACGGGGCTTTATATGGTGAAATTTTGATAAAATAATTTAGTACTCACTAAAAACACGGTATGTCGCTAGTGGTAGGAAAAATAATTTTTAGAGGTTACTAATAATTAATAATAATTTGGTTGCCTGTGATATGCATATACAGGGTGTTTCCTAATTAATCTAAAAAATAAAAAATCGTTAGAAAACGGCTTAAGGCGGGCTCTTAATAAGTATATTTATTTTTTTCTCGGCAACCGTTTGCTGAACAAGAAAAAATAATTTTCTCTTGTCAAAGTCAGAGTCTTCAAAAATCATAATAATCTTACAAAATCTAAACCGCTCTCATTAAAGACATTCCGAAAAGTGTTTATAGCGTCCATTTTTTATTTTTATATTTTGTAAACTTTTTAATATTTAAAGAGGTATAATATAACCGAATAAAACACAATGTTATTTTTAAAATTTTACTTTACTTTTACAATTACTGACAGAACTTATACTGACAGATGAGATTACCCACCATAAATTGCACTTATTAATTAACAACAATAAAAAATTAAAATCAATAAAAACCTATAAATATTAATATAATATAATATAGTTTGTTTAACATCAAACAAGAAAAACTCAAAAGATCAATTTTGTTGAAAAAGGATGGCCAGCCAAGACAAAAATATATTTTCTTTAAAAAAGCAGTAGTGTACGATTTATTTTAAGCAAAATATCGATATTTTTTTAATTTTTAACACCCTCTGTAGATCAGAAAGGAAGTACTTATGGTTATATAAAAATTGTTTTAAGAACACATGAGGAATCACACCACAATTTTTTAGACTAATTAAAACACCCTGTATATTGTCAACTTGACAATCATAGATAAATGCAACAAGTTTAGATTGGAAAGCCCGTAAAAATTTTGGGTCGCGACCGTTATACGCGATTTGGCGCTGCTATAGCGGTCGCTAAGAACAACGACAAACAAAAACAGAAATAATTTTCTCTTGTCAAAGTCAGAGTCTTCAAAAATCATAATAATCTTACAAAATCTAAACCGCTCTCATTAAAGACATTCCGAAAAGTGTTTATAGCGTCCATTTTCAAAGTAATAATTGCTATCTTGTGAGTTTAATTCTAGTTTTATTTACTCCAACCGGTGATAATTGTGAAAAAGTGGCATTAAAAACTTAAAAAGCTGTGCTGTGAACTGTGAACTGCAAAAACCATCGTGGATCGTGGCATAACGTCGGTTTCCAATGTTTCATAGGTATTTCATACATGCGTCTTTATATAAAATAAAGTTTCTTGTATGGAACACACTGTCTTTTATTAATAAAATTAAACGAAAACAATAATAAATTTGAATAAACAATATTTGGCGATATAATTCCGGAAAAAGCCGAACCGCTCCGAAATTTTCAAAAGTTTTGGGTCGCGACCGTTGCAAGAATAGCGCCAAATAGTGTTTACATTGTCCTTATGGGCACTTTCCAATCTAAACTTGTTTCATTTATCTATGTTGACAATGATTGTTGATAAATCAAAAAATACCTTTTCTGTGAAAAATCCCGATTTCCGCAGGAAAAATTTTGGTTTTTATTGAATTTGGGCCTGCGTCTGCAAATACCGGTATGTTTTTTAATATTCTATCTATCTAAATTTTAAATATCATAGTCAGAAATAGTTTTATTATTTATTAACTGTAAAAAAAGTATACTTATAAGTTTTATCAAATATTGTGATTTACTTTCTACCTTGTAGTCAAAATTTATATTTAATAAACTGTAAAGTATATATATATTCTTATGTTTTATTAAAGTTACTATGATATACTAATATATCAGTGTAACTTTAAAACTAAATCCTTTGAAATCAAATATAAACATAAAAAATATTTACAGCAGAAAAGGCGAAGGCGCTGGGTTAAACGTAGTCTCTACTAAGAACACGGAGGGGCGCTTTGACCCAAAATTTTACTATTAAGTTTCATATTTAACTGTTTTATAACATAAATATTAGGCTTTCTCTATGGATACAACTGACTAACGCAAACTGTTGCTAGGATATTCTATTAATTTTAATTATTGTGTTTTTTAAACATTGTGAATGATCGTAAACTAAAAAGTATAAAGTGTAATTGAAACCACTAATTGCGAGGTTCTCAATGAAGCTTAATCATTTTAGATTGGGATTCTGAATTTTTCGAGATATTCGGGATGCCGTAATTTAATATCGGGATTTCGAGAGTGACAGTTGCTGTCGTACTAATTCATACAGATAAATGGTATTTTCTGTCATTTTCTGCGATTTGCGGAGCGATGAATCGATACATACGATTATTAGTTGATACCGGGTTGATACTACTTGTTCAAACGAACGATTCGTCGAACATTTAATAAATCTAACTTATTTATTTACCTATCAGGCCACTCTACTTTTAAAAAACTCAAATTCTATTGCAATGAAAATCCAACGTAATTGAAACTTTAAATAGATTAAATAATAATTATTTACTTGACGATTAGTGCATCGTAAACAAATATTTGAACAGGTATTTTTGGTAAAAATGGAAATTTTCTACGAAAAGCAGTAAATATTATCTTTATTTTAGTTATCTAATGTTTTTATCTATTTTTATATTTTGTAAACTTTTTAATATTTAAAGGGGTATAATATAACCGAATAAAACACAATGTTATTTTTAAAATTTTACTTTACTTTTACAATTACAATTTATACTAACAGATGAGATTACCCACCATAAATTGCACTTATTAATTAACAACAATAAAAAATTAAAATCAATAACAACTATAAATATTAATATAATATAATATAGTTTGTTTAACATCAAACTATAGCCGCTGATCTCACGGGTGTTTCTCAAAAGTGGCTTACCGTTATAACTTTTTTATTTTTTTCAGATAAAAATACGAAGTTTGGTACGTTAGTAATATTACATAAATCATAAATCAGGATTGATTGACATATTCAATTGTTTTCGGTCACTTCCTATTTCACCGAAAACGACTAAGACTATTGTTTTTTAAATGACACCCTAGGTATTTTTGTACTTTATTCTATGTAGAATGTAGAATGTTTAGGAGGGGAGTTAATCACCGGGACCTTATATAGATCTATTGTGTGTTCCCCTTTCTTGAGTTATAACGAGTTATAACTCATCATACAGTCTCAGGGCTTTAACAAAAGCCAGTATCTGAGACGGCTCCACAGAGGCCAGCTCTCCATCCTCGACATCAGACGTACCAAGGTTCATGGCACGAATGATCATCGTCTCGGCGCACTCAGTGATAAGGTGTTCTGGTGTTTCCCCATTTTCCCCACAAAATCTGCATTCACCGTTGTTTCTCAGTTTCAGCCTACTGAGGTGTTCGTTGAGGAGACAGTGTCCTGTTAGAAACCCCGTGACAATCCGAAGATTGTTTTTACTTAAATCAAGGAAAACCTTTGATTTTTCTCGGTCATAAGTTCTGAGGAACTTTTTCGAGTGTCTTAGACCGTTGGAGGACACCCATTCCAAATTACGGATGGAGTCTTCTAGATTCTTCAATTCCGCTTTCAGTTGGTTCCCGTTTGGAAAACAGAACGGTTCTGGTTCAGTTAGTGGAGTGCTCGCTCCTTTTCTAGCTAGATCATTTGCTTTTTCATTGCCTTCTATCCCTTTTAAAAACTAATATTAATAATAAAACAATCAACTTTTGATTTGTAACCACAAATTCTCTTGACGGAAGGTAATCAAAGGCCAAAATGACATTTCCCGCAAATTTTGAAGTATAATTAGTGGAAAAGTCAAAAGTTTGTTAACTTTTTCTACTAACTGAAATGACTACCACTAATTTAGACGTTTTGAATACTTACATTTAAATTAAAGAAACAAACTTCTACGCTAATTGAAACCAATAATTTATTCCACTAATTGCGAGGTTTTCAATGAAGCTATATTCTTTACTAATAGAGCACAATGCACCCATAACTTTCTGTAACTCTTCTGTGCTGGCATAATAGTCTAAGAGCTAGCAAAGTTTTCGAGAAAGTATTTTAAGACGTCTGGCTCTTTGATATATCTTTTACTATGCTCTCTGGAACAGCATGCGACCCGTCTGGCTGCTGATACCCGTTGCGTTTACTACTGCGCATCGGAAAAAGATTCTATATTTTTTATTAATATAGTCCTATAAATTCTAGTAATGAATATAAATCGAACATGTCTCCATAGCGCACTGCGTAGAGTTTCCGACCACGAACCGATTATTCAGAATTCGAATCTGGGTCAGGGCAATAATTCTGGTAATTTAAAAAAAAACAAATATTTAATATTTTACTATCAGAATAACAACAATAACAATAGCTCCCGTATATAGCGTTTAACGCCTTGGGAGTAGCAAGGTACAGCTTGCTATACTAGAGCCGTTCGGTATACAAGGAAGGTAATGTGGCTAGCACTATGCTTCAACCGCCTATTATTACCTCAGGATTGTGAATCCCAAGTACTCATTTAAGGCAGAGTCGACCTAGGTATCCAAACTATTTTTATTTTAATAAAAATAGTCGGCTGATGAAATGCCGGGTTAATGGGAATCGAACCCACACCTTGAGATTGGTAGACGAGAGCCTGTACCTCTACGCCACCGGGCACCAGTACTATCAGTACTATGAGAATATAAATGAAAATAAAATAAAAAAGTCTTTGCCCTGACCCGGATTCGAACTGTGAATCATCGGTTCGTGATTGGAAACTCTACGCACTGCGCTATGGAGACATGTTCGATTTATATTCAATACTAGAATTTAAAGGACTAATAAAAATATAGGATCTTCTTTCAATGCGCAGTAGAGAACGCAACGTTTACCGGCAGCCAGACGGGCCGCATGCTGTTCTAGAGAGCATAGTAAAAGATATATCAAAGAGCCAGACGTCTTAAAATACTTGTTTTTCCTACGTTGCTAGCTCTCGTACTATCATTACTAAAATAACAACCATAATATCATCTCGTTACTAAAATAATCTGTCAGAAAACCCATATCCTAGAACCCAAAACAAAATTCCGACAATATTATGCATAATTATAAAGGGACTTTTAATTCACTTGTAGTCACTTCAAGTAAAATTTACTTTGCACTTTATATCTAAGGAATTACGTGTATCAATATCAATACGTATTAAATACAAATAAAGACACGTAATAATAAACACATCGAGAAGCTTTAACAAAATAAAAACTCAACTACAAAGTATCGAAAACCCAGCAAAACAATTTTGCAAATTAAACATGTTTACGTTGGATTTGGCGCTAAAATTTGACGAAATAGAGAACATTACGTTCAATATTTAAACTGTGATAAGAATTACAGCATTTTCCAAAAGTAAGAGCAATTTATTTTTCGCAATAAAGATCGTCGACCTTGAAAATTGGCGTCGATTTTGATAAACTGGGCCAATAAAATTATCAGACGTACATGGTGAACGGAGTTCATTTCATTCTATACCTATCAGAAAACTTAGATAACTCATTTAAATGCAAAGAGGGGTTTTCAGCAGTTTACTACAAATTTATTATTATATTTTTACTTTTTTTAATAAAAGCAGTAAAATCATTATATAAACAAACAAAAACTAGAATAAAAGTCGGGAAAAAGTCAAAAAGTTAACAACCGGATTTAATGGAATCAAAGGTCTGAAACAAGGGTGCTGTATTTCACCAACACTGTTCAAGATCTATCTCAAACAAGTTCTCAAAGGTGGAAACAAAAATGTAGAAATATGGGAGTATCCATACGGGATAACATGCTCTACACACTGTGCTTGGCGGACGATCAAGTGCTCATAGCACAAGATTACGATGACATAAATTATGACACGTAAGCTAATAGAAGAATATCAGAAATGGGGTCTCGAGATTAATACTAACAAAACAGAATATATGTGTATCGGAGGAGAACAACAAGACCTAATATTAGAAGAAAGGAAGAAAATTAAGTGCTGCACAAAATACAAATATTTGGGTATGGAAATCACAAATGATGGACTGTTGGATACCAATTAAAGAACGAAAGCAACTTGGAAGGAATGCTATCATGGTATTAAATAGGATACTGTGGGACAGAAGCCTAAACATAAACAACAGGGACAAATACTTGTATACTAATATATAATACCATCATTATTAGTATAACCATGTACAGCTGTGAAGTGTGGCCAATTAAGGAACAACAAAACGAATGCTGGAAGCTATAGAGATGGATTTTTGGAGGAGAGCAGCAGGCAAATCAAGACTAGAACGAATAACTAATGAACGCATAAGAGAGATTATGGAAGTTAAACATACAATAGTGGACGAGATAAAGAACAGACAACTCATATGGTACGGGCATGTCCAAAGAATGGCAGAAATAAGAATCCCAAAGTAAATCGTAAACTGGAAACCTGCAGGAAGAAAACCGGGTAAACCGAGAAGTTGGCAGGAAGGGGTTGACACGTTTATGGAGAAAAGAGCTCTCGGAGACGGTGCATGGAGAGACAGACCGGCATGGAGAGATGGCATTGGAAGACGTAGAACGTTTTAAACCGATTAATATATATAGTACAAATTTAATAGTACATTAATAAGGCTCATTAATTCCATAGCATATATTGGACCAGCTCATCTCCTTGATGACATCTCCTACAGAATGGTCTCACCTAACCTAGCTCCATTCTGTGAAGCAGTCCACTAAATTGGCACAAGCCCAGTTATAATTCCGTAATTAATAATTTATTATTATATTTATTATTTTATTATTAATTAAGAGAATAATTTTGGACATCGTCAAAAATGTCATTGTTAATTCCTTATTAAAGTGAATTAAAGGTGCAAAGTTCGCAATTATGTACTTGTTTCATCCCAGTAATTTGGAAGTTTTGCTGAAAAGTGACTATGATTGTATCTGCTATTACTACGGCTACAATAAAACTTAAACTAGCTGCCTTCTTAGCCAGTCTATCAGCTGCTTTTTGTTACTACTACATTGCGCTTGTTCTGTAACACGACCCAACGTGATCTTGTTACCACAAGATTTTCATAGACAACCTTATATTACTCTAGGCCAGTGATTCCCAAAGTGGTCCAGGTGGACCCCCAGGGGTCCACGGGAGACTTGCTGGGGGTCTACGTAGGCGTGAACAAAAAATGGGGGTCCATAAGATGTTAATGGGGGTCCACGAAAATTTATCTGCTTTTGATAGTAAAGAGCAAAAATGTAAGCATAGTTTTTATAAGGGCCTACCTACTTGTAATTCTATTCTTTTAATAAATAAAGTGATATAAAATGTACCATTTTTCGTTTTTATTTTACATATCGGAATATAGGGACAGAACTCAGAAGTGACACAATTTTTATTTTTTGGCGACTTTAAGAATGTGGTAGAAATGTAGCAGCAGGGGGTCCACCGAAACCAGTAAAATTTTGAAAGTGGCCCACGAGAAAAATAAGTTTGGGAACTACTGCTCTAGGCAGACCTAGTAGTTATTTTGAATTTTTGTAGTGTTCAAAGTGACCGCGTATTATCTGCCAAGAAGATTATACTGCTTTTACCAGCTTTTACTTGTTATTTTCCTAAGGAATATTTTTATGGCTGCAATGACAATCCTTGCCAGTTTCACCTCTAAGATACTGATATCTTCATCCTTATTCCACCTATCTTCCCTCATATTCGTTATTCAAGCTTTCTGAACATACCACTAATACCAGTATCATCATTTAAATCATCTGTATAGGTGGTTAATTTTTCAAGTCTGCTAAAAATGTCACTAAAATATATATAGAATAACTGAATATATAGTAGGATAACTAATGTTTAAAAAACTGTAGTGATTTTTAAAAATCTTGGATACCTAGAATTCTTAACTCTGGGCATATACAGCATAAAAGTTCGAACGTTGTCAGTTGTCACCGTTAGTTACACTACTCTAGAAGTTATGAGTTGAAAATTGCATTTGTAATCATGCAGTGACAAGGTTAATGAACTAATAAATCTAATATAGTGCAATATTAATGGTCAATATCTAAGTTTAATAACTAATTTAATGTTTCCATTGACTTTTGTATATAGTAGGATAACATGGATATATGTACTATATTGTCTAGAGAATTCCTTTAGAGAAATCCAAGTTTATATATTTTCCTAAACAAATTTAATAAATCAGACCATTCGCAATTTTGACAAGAGTGGATTATTCTGTAGATTAGTACAGTAAAAAGGGAGGTCGTAACATGGACTAGAAAATAGAAATATATATCTACTCTACTCTGGTAAATAGGTCACTAGGCGAACGTCTGACTGTCTAAACTGAAACTCCTCTTTATACTATGCAGGTCAAGTACTAAAATTTAGTTCAACTTGACTGAATTACTAAGCTAAAATATAGTTTTAATACTCACTTTGATGATTATATAAGAAAAAGAAAAAGTAAATATTACCTGTTCTCGGAATAAAATCATTGAAAAATTAACTTTTCAGAAAAAAAATTGTGTGTGCTCTATTTGCGCATATTTGAAGTAAAATTTCTTACTAACAGCTATTAAATTGAAGGATTTGAGGGATACATATTTTTTTATGAATACTTTTTATAAAATTCCAAAAAATCAGAGTTAATATAAAACCGTATACTCTTCTAGCTTTACAATTTTATGTTTTTTTTTAAATTTTTATTAAAAAAACGATAATTCTCTACATCTATATCACTGACTACTACTAACTGCTACTAACCAACAAGTTGTTTTGTCGTTGGTCTGTTTTTGTTTAAATATTTTGTTCATTATTAATGTTGTAGATTTGTTTTTAAATTAATGTTAATCGTTAGGCAACCAAAAAACTCATAGAATATGTATGTCTTTTGCGTAATCAAAATTGTCACTCCAAATTTTACATAACCAAATTGTCACTCTAAATCGCTGTCTTTTTTAGACAGATGTCACTTGTCTTGTCATTATTCAATTCTTAGACAAGGAAAGAGAGGGGACAGGTAACACGGCAGCTGAAAGTGAGGCCACTTGTCACCACTCGAAATTCTCCAATGGCGTAGCATAAGAAATTAGCTTGTACCTAGACGATAAAATATATTTATTAAAACGTTAACTAATATATAGTTTATTCTTGAGTAATGCATATACAATTTTGTATTTTATAGTCTCACCTTTATAATATTAGAATATCTAAGCCGATAATGCAAAATTTATTTAACAATCACAGTGAACTGATCATCAAGACAATTATTTATTTATTAACGTGTGTATAATGTATAATTAAATAAAAATAATGTAAATATATATGTTTTAAATGTGTATATACATATACATATACCGTATGATCGAAAAATAACGGCATCTTGTTTGGAAATGACGATCGATGACATTCCCCATATAATTCTACATATAAAATGACATAAAAACTATATAAAATGACATCGAAAAAAGACTGAGAGGAATGTCATCGACAGTCATTTACAAGCCAACTGGGCGCTGTTTTTTTTCGATCATACGGTATAATAATGAATCTAGGCAATCCCCTTCACACTTGCCTACGGATTCAATGAATAATGTAATTTTTAATATTTGTTACCTTCAATCATAAGAATATCCGAATTTTCCGCAAAAAAAAACAATTCTAGAAGCTTTGTGTTATTTTATTTATTTATTTTTAAATTTTTATTAATTACTCACTGAAACTATTATTATACACCTAAACTAGCAAATTTTTTGAAAGGATATTTAAAAAAATATTGTAACAAGTACCCCACCACAAGTTTGTCCACCCCCAGCAAATCTTGGCAGGTAAATTTAATGTAACAACTATACATATAGATTTTTTATATCCAAAATTTTTCATGTTTTTTTCATAGTTTACAATTATTATTTTACATATTTGATAACAATACTTTATACATTTTTTTACATGTAAAAAATATAAAAAAATGTTTATTGCAGAAATTGTATTTCTCGGATTATAATACCCTACGCCCCTGGAGGAATCCTGTCTGAGTAGCATTATTTATAGTTTCAAACATTAATTATAATATAGGATATTGAAAATACTACTTGGAATTAATAAAAATAGTTGGCTTTGGATGTGGTACAAGACATATTAAAAGCATTTTACATATTTTTACTGCTATAATGAAAAAAATGTACATTTTATGACTACATAGCACAAGTTGTGTATCAACTTTTACCTGTAAAATGTAATTCCAGTCATTTTTTTCTCACTTCAGCTTTTGCAGCCATACGCGGAACATCTCACCATACTAAACAACACAGTTTATAAATTTAAAACAAAACAGTATTCACAAAAAACATAAAAATTCGCTTAGTGTCACCTCGACATCTTGTCACCAAAGTATGGCCGCCGATCAAATTTTGGCCTCAAAAATTTTTCACTGGAGAATATGCGTGTTAGCTGTCCCCTCTCTTTCCTTGTCTAAGATTCAATTCATTATTCGTTGATTATTCGAATTCTCAGAATGTTGTAAACAAAAGTTTCATCTTAAAATAAAATTTTAATCAATCACGATTGTTTATCTCCATCATTTACCGGATTGACCATTGGTACACATCAAGGTTGGTACAGTATCATGTCTTTTGCGTAATCAAAATTGTCACTCCAAATTTTACATAACCAAATTGTCACTCTAAATCGCTGTCTTTTTTAGACAGATGTCACTTGTCTTGTCATTATTCAATTCTTAGACAAGGAAAGAGAGGGGACAGGTAACACGGCAGCTGAAAGTGAGGCCACTTGTCACCACTCGAAATTCTCCAATGGCGTAGCATAAGAAATTAGCTTGTACCTAGACGATAAAATATATTTATTAAAACGTTAACTAATATATAGTTTATTCTTGAGTAATGCATATACAATTTTGTATTTTATAGTCTCACCTTTATAATATTAGAATATCTAAGCCGATAATGCAAAATTTATTTAACAATCACAGTGAACTGATCATCAAGACAATTATTTATTTATTAACGTGTGTATAATGTATAATTAAATAAAAAATAATGTAAATATATATGTTTTAAATGTGTATATACATATACATATACCGTATGATCGAAAAATAACGGCATCTTGTTTGGAAATGACGATCGATGACATTCCCCATATAATTCTACATAAAAATGACATAAAAACTATATAAAATGACATCGAAAAAAGACTGAGAGGAATGTCATCGACAGTCATTTACAAGCCAACTGGGCGCTGTTTTTTTTTCGATCATACGGTATAATAATGAATCTAGGCAATCCCCTTCACACTTGCCTACGGATTCAATGAATAATGTAATTTTTAATATTTGTTACCTTCAATCATAAGAATATCCGAATTTTCCGCAAAAAAAACAATTCTAGAAGCTTTGTGTTATTTTATTTATTTATTTTTAAATTTTTATTAATTACTCACTGAAACTATTATTATACACCTAAACTAGCAAATTTTTTGAAAGGATATTTAAAAAAATATTGTAACAAGAACCCCACCACAAGTTTGTCCACCCCCAGCAAATCTTGGCAGGTAAATTTAAGTTTTATGTAACAATTATACATATAGATTTTTTATATCCAAAATTTTTCATGTTTTTTTCATAGTTTACAATTATTATTTTATGTATATGATAACAATACTTTATACATTTTTTTACATGTAAAATATATAAAAAAATGTTTATTGCAGAAATTGTATTTCTCGGATTATAATACCCTACGCCCCTGGAGGAATCCTGTCTGAGTAGCATTATTTATAGTTTCAAACATTAATTATAATATAGGATATTGAAAATACTACTTGGAATTAATAAAAATAGTTGGCTTTGGATGTGGTACAAGACATATTAAAAGCATTTTACATATTTTTACTGCTATAATGAAAAAAATGTACATTTTATGACTACATAGCACAAGTTGTGTATCAACTTTTACCTGTAAAATGTAATTCCAGTCATTTTTTCACTTCAGCTTTTGCAGCCATACGCGGAACATCTCACCATACTAAACAACACAGTTTATAAATTTAAAACAAAACAGTATTCACAAAAACATAAAAATTCGCTTAGTGTCACCTCGACATCTTGTCACCAAAGTATGGCCGCCGATCAAATTTTGGCCTCAAAAATTTTTCACTGGAGAATATGCGTGTTAGCTGTCCCCTCTCTTTCCTTGTCTAAGATTCAATTCATTATTCGTTGATTATTCGAATTCTCAGAATGTTGTAAACAAAAGTTTCATCTTAAAATAAAATTTTAATCAATCACGATTGTTTATCTCCATCATTTACCGGATTGACCATTGGTACACATCAAGGTTGGTACAGTATCAAGATTATAGTGATTTTCTTAGCCGCGTATGGCACAGATCGTTACCCAGTATTGCCACACGCTTATTTTTCTTGAGCAATATGTTGGGCATGCATGTATGTGTGCGCTCTCAATGGTCGTGATAGTCAGAGGTAAGTTAACACAACAGTAAGGGAGCGAATAGTCCTACAAAGACCGTAATAATTAGTGATGGGATAACTCGAACGAAAATTCGCTCGAGTACTCGATTATTGAAATAACCGACATCGCTCGATTATGAACGAGCGATGCAAGTGACGAGTACCAAGCGACGAACGCAAGCGATCCTAGAATGAAATAAATTGAAATCCGATTTTAATGTGACATACTCGATAAAAAGCCGAGCGAATTTTCTACATACATTGCAGGTAGCAAATCTATACGACACCGTATATATATATTTATCCGTTACGTATCTGAGGGACAAAATTTTACGACCTACATCGACAATGCTTTGAAATAAACTAAATCAAGCGATCAAGCGAATCGCTCGCCTCTTGCTACTTGCCATTCATCACAGAAAGAATGTGCCCAGCGCACGCAACTTACTGCTTGGCGTTAACGTGTACTTACAACAAGTGGTGGGTGAAAACCCGTATTTATAAAATACGAGTGATATTTCGCTCGAGCGATCACTCGGTTATTGCAATCGCTTGAAACTCGAGTACTCGATTATTGAAATTAATCGGGTTTTCCCATCACTAGTAATAATCCCCTTCACCAAAATGTGTGCGCTCTCAAGACATGTATGCTCACGTCATACGAAGAAAAACACTGACAATAACGACGACACTGAAGGTATTAATACAGCTTGATCACCCTATATACCTACAATAAATTAGAAAAATCAACATAAATAAAACGTTTTTCCAATGAAATCAATATCCACTCAATAAAACATCAATTTAATCAAATTATTTACACATTACTTATGTAAGCTGATATTAGTAGATCGGTAAATCTTATTGAATATCTATACGTATATTTTTCTATATCCTAAAAAAGTCGCAATTACCTCTCAACTGATAAGAAAAAAATCCACATTATTTTTACAATTTCCCATATTGTGACATATTTCGAGAATCCTTGAACTATATAAAATTGTGATAAATATGCTACTCAAAATTGAGAATATATCTGCGATAAAGGATATTTGTTGATTTTTTCTTACCATGACAACGAGATAACTAGGAAAGAAAAAAAAAACATTTAAATTAGCATTTGATATCTCACGATTATAAAAATATAATTACACATATTATGTATAATAAAAACGCATTTTTATTTCGACTTTGCCTTGTTTTATTTACATATGGTTCAAGACAATGTTGATATTTAAAAAACAATTGTTTTTTGAAAAATCAACTTAATCTTAATATCAATCTCCCAATTATTAAGAAAATTTGGCAATACATTTGTTGTAAAGGGTGCAATTTGAATTTTATTTATCATAAGTGTAGTTCAGTCCCTTTAAATATTATATTTAAAGGGACCGAATACAAAGCGCATGCGTATGATGAATCGCTACAAAAAAGCTGTGCTACAGATTAAGTATTATTTAAATTGAGAATACATTTTTTACAAAAGACAACAATGCATTCTAGGAAAAAAAACGAAGTCTGACAACGCCATAGCCCTATTAAAGGTCCGAGGTTAGGGCGGCGTTTATCATCAAGATGAAATAAGTGCCACATCTGTAAGCCCTGCTACCCAGGCGATATCAGTGATATTAGTTAGTGAAATATACCGAGTGACAACGAATCTGTCCCATAAACCGTCATTTCATTTTTATCGAATAATTTTGAAAACTGGTTTCAAAATATAGATTATCATTTGACACTTCCCAGTACTCATTACAAATCAATTAAATTTTAAATAGTTATAGCTCCCTGTATATTTTTTGCAATTTATTTATCCCTTACATTCTTTATCCCTTCAATTTTGATGTTTAATCCTTTTACTTTTTAAAAGTTTACAATATAAAAATAATATTACTCTATTACCTAAGATTGTACCTATCAGGGATTAAGGATGATTTATATCGTGTGTACTATAATTAAGTATTAATGAAACACTCAAAAAGATCTGCTGGTTATTTCATACCTTCAAATAATAGTAATCCCAATAAACAGGCCAGTCATTGTCACAGAACCTTTTTTACCAATATATTCTATAATCGAAAAGAAAAACGGCCGTCAAGTTTGCTTGAAAATCGATGACATTCACCATATAATTTAACATAAAATTACAGCCATCTTTATTACCAAACAAATTGAGTTTTCTACAAAAATTGAGTTTTCTACATTACAACAGTATGCAGATGATTCACAAATTTACTGTGCTTTTGCATCTGATAATTTAAAACAAGCTGAAGAAAATTTTAAAACAGATATTAATAACATATACAAATATTCAATGGAACATAATCTAAAATTAAATGCATCCAAATCGTGTATTATGCTGCTTGGATATAATCAGACTATTCTCAATTATCTATCAGACAATCTTGATATATGTGTTAATAATACTAAAATACCAATAGTTAAGGACGCTAGAAATCTCGGCATATATTTTGACTCTAATTTAAAATTTGATATACATGTAAAAAATAAATTGAAAATTGCATATATGCGACTAAAAGGTTTGGTTTATTTTAAGAAACATCTTCGTCAGAATACAAAATATTATCTGTGCAATTCGCTAATTTTGTCCTTGTTTGATTACGGAGATGTGGTATACGGCTCTTCATTGACTCAAATAGTTGCCAGATCCATTCAAAAACTTCAAAATTCCTGCATGAGATTTTCGTATAATATCTCATTTCGTACACATATTACACCATATTTAAATCAATTTAATATTCTGTCTATGGTAAATAGGCGAAAACTTCATATGTTAACATTTATCTACCGTATCTTACAAACTGGCCAACCGCCTTATTTAAAATCATTGTTTATACCTTTTGACCACACTCATGTAACAAGAAACTTACATCGTTTCAGAATACCTCAACATAGGACGGCTGACTTTCAGAAATCGTTTTCTTTTCTTGCGCCGCAAATATGGAATTCTCTTCCAATCAGTGTTAAATGCTTTAAATCACATTATTTTAATAAATATGTTAAGCATAATTTGCTGGTTTTACAATCGAATATAATATAGAACTTATTTCTAAATTTATTTTTTATCTTTTGTTATTTTGGCAAACTGTGGTGAACGGGTCTTGAATTTGATATGGTCTTGACTAGCTCACTGCTCAGCTTTACAATTTTGGAAAATATTTGTGTATGTGTTGAAATTGAATTTATATACTTTTTAACATTGCTAAATTGTCTTGCAGACGCTTTGTTCTGTGCGCTCGGGGTTTCTTTTTGCTTTGCCGGTGGTCCTCTGTTTTTCTTACCGGTTTGTTTGTTGTTGGTATATTATTGTATTGAAAATGAAATTCTGTTTAGTTACTTTTTACAGGGAGTGTGCCACACTGATGCCTTTCGCAATCAGTGAATCGGTTTTGTAATCGCGGTGCACTCCTTATTAGGCTATTAGGCTATTAGTCAGCCAAAGTATGGTTTGTATTTTGTATATTTTTTATATTGGGGCCTAATAAAAAGATTTGATTTGATTTGAAATTTACAAATTTAAAAATATGTTAAATAAACGCAATTTTATTTAGTTTAAAAATGCGTATTTTTTTTGAAGATTGCTTTAAACTTGATCACTGACCTCGAGACATCCTTCAATAATACATATTGATTTTAGCATTTTATAAAAAAACGTAATACAATAAGAAAATAGAAATATAAAAAGAAAAACAATAAAATTATCTATAATAATATAACAATCAATTATTGTTGGTAAGAAGTTGTATATATTTATTATTAAGTAGTTTTCTTTAGATGTCTTTGCTCCCAAGCTGTCAGAGTATATCCCGATATTTCGTATTTCTCTATCAGCGATTTTTCCTCGTATACAACTGGCCGCTTCCTTTATAGCTTGTAGAACATCACAGCCATCCGATAGCCTTAAAAATGTAGTTCCTCTGAAAAGATGCCTATATCTGTCTAGACTGTTAGACTGCTATCTCTTGAGTGTTCATCACTAGGCTGCTTTCCATTCTTCTCTTGTCGGGATGCGAATCCTTATCTTTTCTCCAAAATCATGTTTGGTGAGCATATAGCCCGTTTTCTAGTCTTGCAGATGTGGACTCGTGTTCCCCATCATTTTTCATATCATTGGCAATATCCTCGAGTGACCGTAGTTGGTCTGGTTCCACAGATTGGATTCCCTTAATCTTAGGGCACCCTTAGCGGCCATCAGATCCTTCATGGGCCAGTCGATTGATTGCGAGTTCAGAATTACTTCTAGCGTAGCTTGCGCTGTGTTGTTTCTTACTCCAGTTGTACCTAGAGCTGCTAATCGCTGTACTTTTGTGAGGCTTTTTTATTAGTCTCTTTATCACCTGATCTTAAGGTACGGTTTCGCTGGACCGTCGACGACAACCGTTGAACGCCGTCTTAATTTTTATCAAAAACATGATGGTGAAAACCGCACATCGATATCTGTTACCGTTTCGGAGTTACGGGGTGTTTTTCAAAAATGTGCATTTTTAACAAATCGCTGTAACTTTTTTGCTATGGAAAATTTTGTATCTTTATAAAAACATTTCCAAAGCACCTTTTTACGTAGAATTTAATGGTTTAAGTATATTTTCTTTAAATTAATAATTTAAGAGTTATCAACAAAAAATTTGATTTTTTATTTGGGACACCATGTATATTACCTTTCCAAAAATATAGCACACTTCATATTTTATTATACTCTTCTTAGAAATACATAATTTTTTAAAGTTCGCTACTTCTAACTAGTAGGCTTTGGACCCCTTATTGATGATCTGCCCCTAATGGAACTCGAAAACATATTTTTCCAGCAAGACGAGGCATCGCCTCAGAACGCTGAAGTTATCAGCCAATTTCGAGAATAATTGAATAGCTAACCAAGATCCCAGCCGTTGGCCAACAAGGCCACCGAGCTTAGTGCCTATAGATTTTTACCTTTGCGGAAGGTTTTTATTTTAAAATTGCCCGCAAAATCTAGACAAGAATTAGAAGTCCTTGGCGGTTTTGGGAGGCTAACTTTCATCCCCACTGAGATGAATTCCGCGAGAAATGTTGAAATGTTCCAAAACAGTCCCGTCTGTCCATAACAAAAGACGGTCGACATCAGGGGCGGATACAGGAATTCATTTTAAGGGGGGCCCAAAATGAAAAGCAATGTAGAACATACTTTTTAGGGCGCCATTTTTAACGCAAAAGCCTAATATTTTACACAATTCACAGACTTTAGGGGGGGCCCGGGCCCCATGGGCCCTCCCCCTGTATCCGCCACTGGTCGACATGTCGAACAACTGTAGCAAAATCTCATGTCTAATCATTTAGCTACAATACTCCGTGTCGTATGTAGTGAACAACCCTGTATATCGGATATATATCAGATATATATCGGATATATATCCGATATTTGATATTTATATAAATATCATGATATTTGCCAACCCTGGTTTTAACTGCTGCTCAAAGGTA
Source organism: Sitophilus oryzae (assembly GCF_002938485.1). Classification (NCBI taxonomy): domain Eukaryota; kingdom Metazoa; phylum Arthropoda; class Insecta; order Coleoptera; family Curculionidae; genus Sitophilus; species Sitophilus oryzae. The sequence continues at coordinate 1,859,674 of NW_022146324.1, read as the reverse complement.
GAATTTTTTTGCATTACAGCCGGCGCAGTTCAAAGCCTACTTATTCAAAGTGGGCGAATTTTTAAAAACTCTATATCTCGAAGAGGAATCGAGCAAAATATCATATATGCTATATTTTTGGAAAGGTAATTTTAAATTCTTTTCAAAGAATTAAAAATATACAGGGTGTCCCATATAAAAAATTAATTTTTTTCTTGATAATTCTCAAATTATTATTTTTAAAAAAATATACTTAAACCATTAAATTCTATGTAAAAAGGTGCTTTGGAGATGTGTTTATAAAAATACAAAATTTTCCATATCAAAAAAGTTACAGCGATTTGTTAAAAATGCACATTTTTGAAAAACACAGACACCGACACATCAGTACCGGCACCGGAGAAAGGTTCGTGGATTCGTATCCATCCGGACCTACTCATCTCTACTAAACACAAGATTATATTCGATACGTTTTGACTGAAGAGGTAAACCGTTACCTGTAGACGAGGCTTTAGATATTAAAATAGGTGTTGATTTTTTTTTGGTAAATTATTACGTATTATCTGTGGTATTATACATATCGTCGGCTTTATGACGAAAAGGCGTATCTCGATTTTTGCTACTTTTCAGGAGAGCAATTTAAAGAAAATCACTTACTTTATTTGGCGAAAAAATATAGTCTTTAATTTTTTAATAGTGTTTTTGTATTAACACTTAAACGGAGACATCGAGGAAACGCTCTGAAGATAAATTGAGCGTTAATTCTAATAAATAATTTATTTTTAGTTGTTTAATAGAGATAGGTCTTATTGTTATAATAATAATAAATTTATTTCCGAACGAATAGTATGCATACGCCATACGCCCATGTAAAATAAATTTAAAAATGACGGTAAAGTGTTCTTAATAAGAAAAAAAATAATACAATATTCACATTATGGAATACTTACAAGAAAATACAACACATAGATACAAGAAAAAATGTGAAAATCGCCAAAAAATCAGAAACAGTAAATATTTTTAGATACTTTTATTCGCGTTGGATTAGATTAACTAAAAACAAAGACAATTTTCATTCCAGAAGCAAAGACAATAATCAATTAAAATACTCTTATCTAGCTTATTTTAATAATATTGTTTTTTATACAAAAATTTATTTTAACTAATATATTTTTAGTAATTATTTAGTTAATTGAGGGCATTAATAACGGGCATTTAAACTCACGGTCCATATAATAAAAACCAAACTAAACAAAAACAAAACATTTTTCTTCGTTCGTTTTTTTTTTTATACAAATAACTGTGGAGTAACAGTTTCTGTTTTCCCTGTTCAATGATAACAAATTCGACTTCCATTCTACTTGTTTATGCTGGATGACGATAGGCACAATAAATAAAATTTTCCAAAAATTGGCAGGGATGACAATGCCAATGGCCTGACAATGATAATGAGATGAAAATTATTGTATATTTCGGGCAAGTTTTTGGTTCGCTTAAATGTTCTTAGAGAAATTATGATTTCGGGAAATTTTCCATTAGGGTAATTTTTGTTTGGTTGTTTTGTTTTCGATCAAAATTTTCTATTTTATTCGGCCATTTTTTCTCGGATAATCTTTTGCATACCCGATACAGCTATGTGCAGGGTCTAGCTCATTCTAACAATGGTTTTTGGCAAAACAGACTCTAAAATCACACTGTAAAAGAGAGCTGCTGCCATGATAGAAATTTTATTTTGTCCCAAGCAACTGTCAGAAAAGAATTAGGTAGAATGGTGTGATTTTCTCTCGCATGCATTTTCATAACTTAAAACAAAAGGACCTATCTCAAATTCCATCTTTCTTGTAGTATAACAATTGGTATAACAATAATTGATATAACAAAGAGCCCTATCTCAACATACGTCTCTTCGTCATAACGAAGAATTGTAGTATTTGAGATGGGGCAAATTTTTAAACGAATATAAAATGAAAAAGGTACAATATTGAGATGCGCAAATTCGCTATGTTAAAATATGACCCCAATGAGCATGTCACGACCTTGATATCTCAAAATCGCCAAAAATCGAGATACGCCTTTTCGTCATAAAGCCGACGATATGTATACCTATTTGTATTACTATTATTAACTATTATCTATTATAAAACTTATTTATCTTGTGATAATTAGGATACACTAAAAGTTTCCTAGAGATACAAAGATTAGTAACCTTTGCCAACCTTTACGTACAAAACGACACGTGTAAATTCGCAAACTTTTCAATCAACTGTATTTAACTGTGGTATTTTTTTTAGTTGAAAACATACCTATTCAATCGGATTTTTTTTATATATTACTTGATAGCCCCTCGGCCTTGAACTAAGTACTCAAGTCATAAAAATAACATACAATGAGATTTTTAAATATTTATGGCGCCATATTATATTAACGGAAATGGAAAAATTGTAAATTAATATTGAAATGCGAGCCGTATTTAAATGTCCAGTTTTGTTAAGTTTTTCTCTTTAAAGTGCCCACACGCGCAAAGAAAAACTACAAAGTTTAACGTTTTTAGATAAAGATTTTTTTCTCGGGTGTTTATTACCAACGGTAAATTACTCGTACAAAAATTTATGATTCTGGATGTAAAAATGTATAGTATGGAAAATGCAGATAGGACACATAAGTATTATATAATAAAGGCTGTACTTACACTGCCGTTAAACGGTAGCTTACTAAAATGCCGTTAATAGGTATGACGTCGTTGATGTGACGCACTTGACGGCTTTATGAAATATAGGAATTTTATAAGGACTAACCAACGCTATCCATCCCACCAAATAACCAACTTAACCAACGCAACTAACCTCGAAACTGATAAAAAATATAAAAAACAAATATAAATTAGTAAAAATCAACCAACCCCACCAAATAACCAACTAACCAACGAATTAACACCCTACATATAACCACGCTAACCAACCCGCCAAATAACTAAACCAATCCAACCAAAAAGAGTGAAACCAATGCAATAAGATCACGCTATAAGCAAAGAAAAATATAAAAAGTGTTGGTCGGCGTGAGATTTGAACCACGGACCATTCGCTTACGAAGCGATAGCCTCAGCCACTGACCCACAGGTACTCTTGCAAAATGCTTAAGGCATTACTTTCCGCCGACATGAACGACGTCACAATATCTATTAACGGCATTTTAGTAGGCTACCGTTTAACGGCTGTTTAAGTACATCGTATAATAAACTTAAAGTATGAACGAGAATGTATTTCAAGAAAATATTTTAACTTCTATAGGGTGGCTCACAAAAGTGTGAGTAGATGATCGAGATGATTTTTTTTAAATGGAACACCCTATATATTATTGAATTGATTTTTGGCTTTCTTTCAGATCACTTTACATAATCCTTAGATATGAGTAAATTTTATTAATAAATAAATAAAAAATATAGGTATATATTTTTCAACCATCTTTATAAAAACTGTCCTGAAATCAAAACTACAGGGTGCTACAAATTCGAGGTACGAGCATTGGTATCTCGGTAACCGTAATAGATACGAACATGGTTAAATTAGGGCAAAGTTGCCACTTTGGGATGTTCACCAAGATGACATCAAAAAAGTTTTAAAAATTTCAAGAATTGCTGAGTTTTTTGGAAAAATTGGATTTTTTTGAAAACCAATTTTGTTTTTTCCTGTCGTTACTTTTTGAAAAATCAAAAAACTAATTGCACATTCTCATAGCCACTTTCTTAGGGCTATCTGATAGTATTTTTAGATTTTCAAATTGGCTGATAATTTGTGAGAGACAGAAGCCAACTTAATTTTTTTAAATACGGACCTGCATTTTTTATTTCAGATTTTGAAAGAACTGGGTATCCTGAGTACAATGATATGCCACATTTTATACTTTTTTTTGTGTTGGATACCTTAACAACAAAACTATTTAATTATTATTTAAAAGTAATTTCAAGTCCGACTATAGTTTTTTAAATTATTTAATCTGATTAGATTCATCGCAACAATATTGATCAGCGCTAATTAAATTGAGTAAGAAAAATCGAGTTAATTGGAAGATTCAAATAAATAAATATCCAGCTCAGCAATTTAAAGTTATTCTTTTTAACTTTTTTTATTGGGAATTTGAAATCTCACTGTGCGATCTAATAATGTGCATAATATTAATCATAGTTATTATAAATAAATTAACTTAACCAGAAACTAGTTGCTAATGCTCTACATGTTCGAAAGGGTTACCATCCTCCCTATTGTACAAATTTATTTTTTGTTCAATTTTATTTATAGCTCTTTGAACATTCTTATACTTCCGAATGCATTTTGTACTATTTTTTGTAAATGTTAAGATGTATTGATTTCATTTTTACAAAAGACGTCAAGTAATGTACTCCCTACTGCTCTACCATTTCCAATCCATCTTCCGGGGAAATGGTTTGATTTTTTTATTTTATATTTATATTATTTTATTGCATTTGATTTTTCGTATTCAATCTTTTACCCCACGTCATTGTTAAGTTTGAAAGCTTATCAATATTGTAACGATGAATAGATTAAATATTTAAAAAGAAACAGAGCCGGACTTGAAATTATTTTAAATAAATTGTGTTCAAATGTCCGAAACAAAAAAATATTAAGTGACATATCATTGTACTCGGGAGACCGAGTTCTTTCAAAATCTGAAATAAAAAATGCAGGTCCGTATTTAAAAAAATTAAGTTCGTCTCTGTATCTCACAAATTATCAACTAATTTAAAAATCTAAAAATACTATCAGATAGCCCTAATAAAGTGGCTATGAGAATGTGCAATTAGTTTTTTGATTTTCTGAAAGGTAACGACAGGAAAAAATAAAATTGATTTTCAAAAAATTCCGTTTTTTCCAAAAAACTCAGCAATCCTTGATATTTTTAAAACATTTTTGATGGCATCTTGGTGAACATCCCAAAGCGCAACTTTGCCCCAATTTAATCATATTCGTATCTATTACGGTTACCGAGATACCAATGTTCGTACCTCGAATTTGTAGCACCCTGTATATTAGATATTTACTTTAGATGGTCTATACTTACTTTGCTATAAATATCGTAATTTAAATCATACAGGGTGTTCAAAATTCTACGGCAAACTTTCTAAAATAAAAAATAGTTTTTCTTTGTTTTTTTTTAAATGGAACACCCATATTATTATAATATACTATGTATATTTTTTTATTTATTTTATTTTTTTAAATTAATCATAATTTTTTCTGCAAAAAATTATTATAAAAAATTTTGTGCCAAAAGAACTTTTGGCACAAAAACATTTCAAATTTATGATTTCGGTCTAATAACTATTTAGTCAACGCATGTTTAATTTATGTCAATGATGACAGGTATTGATAATTTCGATTCCAAATATCTCGAAAACCATTACTCATAGCGATTTTTATCAAGAAACCTTTTTCACGTAAATGTATATTTTTTACTCAATAATTTTATACAGGTGCGAACGAAAAGTTATTACTCTTCAAACCAGTTAAAAAATATGCAGGTGGCGCCCTCTACAAGTAGATGGTGTCATATTGACATCAAAATCAAATTTCTCATGTCAAAAAACTCCGACACGCCAATTTTCATCGAAATATTGACGTTACTTCAGAAATTATTTGGAAAAAATCGAAATAAAAATTAAAATTCTATACCCTGTATCTCCGAAACTAAGCCATTTTAGGACATACATTTATACAAACTTTTTTGCTTATTTTTATCTGCACAATATGTTGCCGAAGTTTCCGGAATATAGTTCGGACCACCCTGTATATATTTTATTTATTTATTAATATCTTCTCCTTTATAGTCCTAATTTATGTCATATACTAACATACCAAATCTCGTTTTTTATCTGAAAAAATAAAAAAGTTATAGGGGTGAGTTACTTTTGAGACGCACCCGGTATACCGAGTGCTGGTTCTTTGATGGCTCAAGAATCAAGGGCTCAAGAGAACCCCGGTACTTTCGAGACCGGGATTTCTCGGTTGTGAACCCTTACTAATTCGTCTACTACAAAAAGAAACAAACGCAATAAAAAAACTTTGGATGATTTTTTTCTTATTTCACAGGGATGTAAATTCAGATTGAAGAGGTAAGAAATCTGAAAAGAATACACGTGTAATTACTTCAACATAAGTAGGCATATATTTGGCCCAGTTAGATAATAAATGAATTATCCTAAATTGATATCAATGATATTTTTCATATTTACGGTTGCTAAGTAATAAAAACGCCGAAAAAGTTTAAATAATAAAATAATTGAATATTGAGACCACCTTCGTTGTCCGGCGCATTCGCCATTATATAAAATGTTTACCGGGGATATTAAAAAAGTATGATTTTGAGTCATAAAATATTAAAAATCGTATAAATACACTTATATATTTATAGACCTCCAAAAATTAAATATAACCAACGAATCACACCCTATCATATTTAAACCAACTTTTTCTCCCCATCCAGGACTAAAATTCCGACTTAAATGATTACAGATCTATCAACAATCTTATGTAATGATTGCTTTGTTGGACTAAAGCCAATAGAGACAGGTTGTTATAAAACACCTTAACTTAGTTATTTTACAACTGTTATTCATAAATAACAGTTTGTAACAGTTATTTTCAAAAAATAACAAGTATGAAAATAAAAGTGTGTAAACAACAAACTCCTGCAATTTTACGTCGATATTGTTACTTTACGAAATTCTACTAAATTCACAACAGTTTTTTCAAAAATCAACAGTTATCAAAAATAACAGTTGATTAGTAGTAACCGCTCGTGCCCGTTTTGTAATTTCTATGAAAATAACAGTATCCAAACATCGATGGTTGGCTATGTGAAGTCATGTTTTTTTTTTATTTTGAAGGCACAAATACATAAGTAGTTGTAAACGTTGTATATTGTACAGTGTTGTAGGTATACTCTAGACATATTAAATTTTTAAATATGTATTTACCTCTTTTTGCTACTTTTTGTTATTATATTAAGGGATGTGGAAGAGATTAAGTCATAATTGTTCAAAAATAAATAGAAACTTACAGATAATGAGGGAGACTGTTGACTGTACTGTCATCTTATTTTTAAAATATTTATTATTATATGTAAAAGTTATTCCTTTACCTTTGGTATATTGACTATTTAACAATAAAAGCTTTAAACAAAACAGAAATCTGTTATTGTAAGTTATTAATTTATAAATAACAGTAACAGTTCCAAGTTAGAAAAATAATTTTTGCACACCTCAAGAACAGTGACAAAAAATAAAAATTATAAAATAACATACCTATAAGTGATATTTGGTAATTATTGGGAAAACAAAAAAACAAAATTGGTATACACCCTATTTTGAGGTCGTAGATTACGAATCTGAATATTATGAATCTGAATCAATCTCTTTTTTCTTGGCGGTCTCTTACCGTTTTTTCAGAAAAACGGAAAATAATTTCAACATTGAATTTTTCTTTATTTCGGCCCTTTATAAAGTAATAACCTTGTAATAATTTCACTATATTTTCATTATACTATAGGTAGTTTATCTAAAAGCCACACTTGATTGAGGATAGAAAAATGTCCAAAATTTTACTGAAAAACACTTCTTTTATCAAAATAACAAAGAAAATTGAGACCAAATAGAAGTTTGACATTTCATATATCCTTCTTTCCCTCTCCTATGTAATGAGAGAGACAAATATATTCTAGACCGAATCTAGAAATTTGAAAATTTACAACGTTGCCATATCTTCTATTTTTTCGGGTGATTAGGGATTTTAAATAAATTATCTGTTATGAGATCTGATAATAGTTAAATATAAAATCCACAAGGTTACGCGGAAGAGTTTTGATTGCATTGGTTACAACTTCCATGCGGAGGGTGTTAATCTTTTGTTGTTATATTATATTAAAAAAAGATTAACCCCCTCCGCAAAGAAGTTATATAAATACTATTTATAACCACGAAGTTACACGAAAGAGTTTTGATTGCATTGGTTTCAACTTCTTTGCCGAGTGGGTTAATCTTTTTTTGATATATCAACAAAAGATTAACACCCTCCCCATGGAAGTTGTAAGCAATGCAATCAAAACTCTTTCGTGCAACTACGGGGTTATAGTAATATCTCGTTGGTAAAATAGCAGATATGGGAAGGAGCCGTTCTTCTGGCGACCACCTCACAGTGGGGTATTTGACACATATAGTTGATCGAAATTTTTTTATGTAGACCTTATATAAATTATTGCTATTTTCAATTAAAGAGGAAATAATATGAACAAAATAAAGGATAATTCGTCGATTCTAAAAAAAGAAAGAAAAATCACTGTTCCAGCATTTCCACGGTCAATGCCACTAATGCCAGTAGTAATATCGCAACTAATACTACTAATCCGACTGATCCGCGAGCAATGCCCATACCACTAAAGTCGCTACTAATGCCAAATTGTGCTATACTGCTAATGGCACTAATGCGATCGTTTTGTACACAACAATGCGATCGCGGTTTACACCTCGCATTAGTATATCACTGATTGACAAATTAGAGAAAACCAAGAATGTTTTTCTCATTTTATCAGCAAAGTCGCAAAAATTCGCAGTATTTTATTTTACTGTATGAAAGCCCAATGTTTACTAAGTAAAACGTATATAGACAATATGCTGAATTCTTCGAAATGCGCAACTAAATCTCTAAGTATAATAAAAATGTCACAAATTTAATCAAATTTTCTGAACGCCTAACTTTTAGTTGCAAAAAAAATCGTTGGTATAGAGAATATCAAAATAAATAATACGTTTTTGTAGAATACATACCTGCAGCTTGCTGAGCCATTTTCAATCAAAACTATAACATAAACGTAAAAAGAGCACAAGAACAACAACAATTTATAATTTTAAACATAAAATTTAGCCATTTACCTCTTATCTGTGAGAAGTAACAATTTTGGCGTTTCGTTGAAACAAATGAATGCAACTAAACACACCCATAGCAACGCCATTCATGGCAGAGATGATTTAACTTATCATTTATCTTTTTTTGGGAAATCTTAAACACATTTGCTTTTTCGAATTTCGATCACCTTTTTCATGCTAATACCCCACCGTGCGCCTTTTCTAATCCCAGAATGAGCGAAAAAAACAGGCTAAATTTAGGTTTAGCATTGGCAACGTTGCTTTAAATGCCAGAAACAGTATTGGTGGGTTCATACAGCCAAATAAAATAAAATAAGAATAAAATAAAATAAAATAAGAAAGTTGGTTATATGGGATACCGTACATGCGTTCATACGGCCAAATAAAATAACAAATAAAATAAGAAGTCTTTATCTTTTAACTTCTTGTTTTATTTTATGTGAATACGGCTTTGCGCACGCTTAATTCTAACCTACAAATATTTTCAGTTTGGATTTAATTTATTTTTTAATTTCACATAAGTAAAATGTATAATATAGTAGGCAACGAATAAATAAATATACTATAAATAGTAAAATTACTATAAACAATCGTAAAAGTTAACTTTTATCCGGCCTCATCGTACTGCGCATGAGCAAATATATATTTCTTATTTTATTTTATTTGCCTGTATGAACGCACACAAATAAGAATTCCTTATTTCTTATTTTATTTTATTCTTATTTTATTTTATTTGGCTGTATGAACCCACCTTATATTCTGACTTGCATCTATATCTAAACGTGACTCCGCATACCACGCAAGCGCCAATATATTCTCGCGCGAGTTATGAATTAAAGTTTTGTTATGTAGTGGGTATTATTTTACTTGTGAATCATAGTTTTTGTGTTTTGTGGCTGAAATACAATATGTATGTACATTTTGATGTGAATTAAGATTCTCTATTAAATAAGACACATAATAGGTAATTATTTCATCAACACAATTATTATATTCACATTAATATTAAGGAACATTGGACATAATACATAAAAATCAAAATGTGTCATTTGTAAATACACTGATCAACAATTGATAAGGATCACGAACTTATATCGCGATATATTTTTAGTTCCATTTTTTTAAATGTGTAACTGTTGATTTTTTAGAAATAATCGGGTTAAAAACTAGTCCAGGAAAAAAAACGAATTTATTTTAAAAAAATGTATGAAAAATCAAAATGTTCACCTATTTCCAGTTAAATCAAATTTTAATTTTTTTTAATGAATAATTTGTAGCATATGAAATTCATTGTTATGTCTTTGTGCCGCATTTCCAAGTGACATTCATCACACATTTCACTTTATTACACGTGCTTGAATAATAGTATTAAACGTTTTTAAGTTAAGCCTGAACCCTGAAATGACCGAAAACCCGAAAAAATCCTAATGTTGATCCTCATCAGCAATTGTTGAGCAATGTAGTTATGACTTTTAGTATCACAATTAAAACAACAAATAAAGAATAAAATAATAAAATATATATATATATATATATATATATATATATATATATATATATATATATATATATATATATATATATATATATATATATATATATATATATATATATATATATATATATATTTTGTCTAATAGACTAAGAAAATGATATAAAACTCTATTTTTTAATAATATTATGGAACCGATTTATTACAAGGAACTTGGGCTTCTTTTTCGTTAGTATATTCTGTGATGGCCCAGCCAGAAACACATAACCCAACATTTTCAGATTGTTTACAAATTTATTTTAGCAAATTTTCCTATATGATGCATTGAATTAGTTAAAAAAATAACAGAAAATAGCAAAAACATAATAGTTTATTGAATACCTAACAAAATATGTGCTAGAAAACCTTAAAAATATGAGAAATTATGAAAAATTCGATTTTGAAATAATTTTTCGTTTTTCTGAAAAATGGTAAGAAACCGCCAGAAAAAAAAATTCAGATTCGTAATCTACGACCTCAAAATAAGGTGTATACCAGTTTTGGTGAAAATCGGATGATTTCCAGTTTTCCCAATAATTACCTGATATTTTTCTACAAAAACTACTCAACATCTACACCATGCATTAGAAATAAAATACATACATAGATATCTTCATAGACAATCAGATATATTCTTAAAGCAACTTGTAAATCATATCCAGAAATTTCTACAGAAGTCTTGAACTTTAAGCCCGCCACTGACTTCTTTATTCTTCACCAAAAACACTATACACACTGTCAAAACTTAACACGTAGAGTTTATTTTCACCTCAGACACACTTTGTTGTTCTTTTTTTGCTTTAGCCACCATTTTTCTATGTCTGCTTGAATTGAAATGATCTTTCCTTTGAATTTGACCCACTAAAGTTTTGTTGCAAATATCACAAGTAAAACACTCCATCATAGAAGATGGAACAGAGTCTTTCTCTTCTAAAGGTACAGGTTGGATACCACAGGGTGTGCCCGATATGAACTGTTGAACAATTTGAAAAGCTGGCTGCTTAACTTGGACTTCCCATTTAGAAACATCAGACGTATCTAATGCGTAAATGGGTGGAACCTAAAATATTACAAAATAATTACTTATAATATGATGGATATACAATCATTTACATGATCTAGATAATACTATTGCCCTATCTAATCCTAATTATTACCTCTCTATTTTTTCGGCCTAAAAATCTATTTACAACCCATTTTATTTGCTTTCTTGCATATCTTCGAGTAACTAATTTTAACCTTTCTATGGCCTCATGCAGAATTTTCTGCCCATCTTTTGATGCTTTTTCTTCATCGTTTAGTAAAAGATAATCATGAAATTCCTTAAAACCTATAGATTGAAAGACTCCCTTTGTGTAATCTAACTCTCTGAAAACATGTAATATAAAATTGTATAGTTCACAGGAACCTCTATCTTACTCATTATTTTTTATCCTTTGTTCATTATATGATTTATGGAAAGCTAAAAGTTCATCAAGGAGACCTTCTTGAATCATATTGTCTACCCTGTCATCTAATCTTTTATTTAATATATTCTAAAATAATAAATTAAAAGTATACTCCAAAATAGACTTAAATAATAATTTCAAACCTGATTACATTGTAACCAGAGTATAACTGCATTACTATATCTTAGACCTCCATCACTCTTTGATAAACTTTGGGTATGTTGATGTTCTAAAATCTCACTATGTTTCCTTCCCTTTGTATAGAGCACTTCTAAAGATCTAAAGAAAGTACCAATCAGAAAATGTAACAAGGAATACAAAAATTATACTACCTACCGCATAATTTTTCTTTTATTGTTAGGATGTAATCTTTTTGCCATAGCTGGATCTAACTCCATCAACTTCTTATGAAGTTGTTCACTTGGTAGTTCATAATCCTCACCAGCCAACATTTTAGCTTTTTCACATACAACTTCATCAATTTCCTGAACTAAAGTTTTATACAAAATTGATTCAATATAATAATTAGTACCACCAACAATTATTGGAAGTTTTCTATACTTTAATAAGTTATCAATAATAGGTAGAACTTTATTCCTATATTCTAGAACTGTAAAATTTTCAGAAGGTTCCAATATATCTATCATATGATGTGGAGCAATTGATTGTTCATCTTTTGTTGCTTTTGCTGAAGCAATATCCAAATTTCGATAAATCTAGATAGAATATTAAATTTTAATTATTATACCTATATAAATATAAAAGTAAAAGCCTATAATTAATATTAAATATACCTGCATTGAATCGGCACCAATTATTTCTCCACTAAATTTCTTAGCTAACTCCAAGGATAGTTTGGTTTTACCGGTACCTGTAGAACCCAATACTATTACTACAGGTAATTCAATACTCATTTTACTTCCCATTGATTTTTCTATAGTAAGTAATCTAAAAAAACATGCCTAATTAATGTTTTTTTCACAAATTAATTTTTACAAATTCAATGTCTCTGTTACCGACATATTTTTATTGCGTTTTGTACAAACTGGTAATAAACAATCACATCTATTATTATAATGAATAGCTTTAAGATTTGATATTAATGAACAAACTTGGTGATTAAAATTGTTAAAGAAAAGAAATTTAAATTTGCCCGTGGATTTAAAAACATGTGCCCATTGGAAGTTCTTCGTTCTTCTTCTTCTTGTTTTTTAACTCGGATGGCATTTTATCACCAATATTACTTTTTGTTATATATGAAGGATGTCTAAAATTATATAGATCATATATTTAGAACTTTGCGACATATATTTATATATGATTTTTAAAAAAGTATATGATGGAATTGAACTTCAATTGAAATTGCCAACCTGCCAACCTTATATGTCAATGTCAAATGTCATTACATTAATGTCAGGTTAAAAATTTATTCAAGATTCCAAGTTTTTATTCTCAAAAATCTCAGTAAATGATTGTTTTTTATTAATTATCCACGGCTTTAAATATCACAAAATAGTTATGATATTATTTATAAAGTTTTATTAAATTTTTATTGTTATTTTCATTGGAAATACGTAACTATGGCTCGACACAGAGATATTAGAAATATGGATTATGAAGATGGTAAAACAATTCCACATTATTTTTGTTAAAATATTTATAATTTATGTTTTTTTAGAATATGACGCATATGACGATGTATACGGACATTCTGTAGATGACGATTATTATATTTCACCGAGTAACAAACAGTTTATTTACAACAGGGAGTCTTCTCGCGATTCCAGATTTGAACATACTGAAGATGACATCCAAGAAGTAGACGAAATTGAAGAGCTATCAGACACAGACAAGGCTAAATTGAATTCCTGTATCGATCAGATTAAAGACATTTTAGGATCCACTCTAGTTCCTCGCAATGAGCTTGTTAATTTAATAATGAAATATAAGTTTAATATTGACCTGGTAGTAAATGCGATACTTGAAGATTCAAGATACAGTAAACACAATGGAAATGCAACGGAGAAAGGTGAGTATTTATAAGTATCTAAAGCGATTTTATAAAACTTATTTCTTTTTTTATGTGCTGTTTTTGTTGATTTTTCGGAAGGTAAGATGTGGGACCATGTTTGAGTAATATAGACCAACCAAAATTAAATTGTGTTAAGACAGAGGGACTCAAATTTAATATTCCAAAATTATTCCAACAATCTAATAATCAGAATGAACTCAAAACTAAATTTTCAATTCCTAATATATTTAAATCAGAACAACCAAATTTTAGTTCAAAAAATATGAATGACGAAGGTTTTAACTCACTGTCAGATTTGGTTTCTAGTCATTTAAAAAACACTAACAAACTTTCTAATGTAGATTTATCAGAAAATACCAGAGAAAAAAAATTGTGCACAAATGATAGAGTCAATAATTTTAATATCAATTTACCCTCTGCTAAACAACCTAACTATGAAAACAAACTCAAAACTAATTTTTTAATTCCTGATATATTTAAATCAGAACAACCAAATTTTAGTTCGAAGAATAATTTTAATATACCAAACATATTTGATTCAAAGAACCCTAACTTAAATTTAATATCTCACAAACTGTCAAATGTAGATTTATCAGAAAATACCAGAGAATCAAAATCGTGCACAAATAATAAGGTCAATAATTTTAATATTGATTTATCTGCAGCTTTAAAAGCAAGTAACAGCTTACCAAATTTGCCAAAGGTTAAAGTTGTGCCTGAGAAATTTGAAATTCCATTTATCGATTGTGATTTCAGTAAAACTGATACTCAAAACTTTGGGAGTACAGGAATTATGCCATGTTTTTTAGATATAAGAAAATCCGTAAATTTTAACAAGGTCAATTTGAAAAATGCTACTCAGTTTGGAAAAGTTGTTTGTAGTAAATACAAACACCCAAAAGTTGAAAATGTCTTATTCAAGAATAGAAATAGACATTCTATTAAAATGTTTACATTTAATACTATGTCGCCTGATGATATTATCAGTTTTCACTTAAAAAGATAAAGAAATAGTCAATATAAGTAGTTCAAAATTTTTTAGATATTTGTTTTATTTAGTATTAAAGTATAATAAAATACAATAATTTTTAGTGTAGAAATATTTTAAAAATTTAATGTGCATGAGTTTACAGATGTTTTTTTAATTTTAAACAATAATTTTAACAAATAACGTTTGTTTTATTTGATTTTATACAAAAAATTAATGTGTACAAAAGGTTGTGATATTTTATAAATTGCTTTTTTTTAAAACGAAGTGTTTTAATGAGGAATTTGATATTATTTCAAATCTTATATTAAAATCTTGATTGAATTTCCAAGATTCTATTGGTGTTATTAGGTATTAGCCTTGTTTATATATTCTTAAAGTTGTTCAACCGACTAGACAAGATGTGCTGCCAGCTGGAGGACAAATCGTGAACCTTTCGAGGCGGAGTCAAAAATATCGATTATTTTCGTTATTTTCTTCAGAGTAATGTAATAATATAGCCTGGGTTGGCTGCATCTTTAATAGTGATCAGCTGATTAAGAAATTTAAACGAAACTTTTATTTTATTGTAGATTGTGGATTATTTTTGCCTGTTATTTTAAAAATTCTAAACCGTATTAAGAAAGAAATTATTATTTCGATATGTTGGTACATTTTTTATAACTTATGATAATGCTAATTACTGTTAATTAATATTTAGAAAAAGTTACATACCTACTTTAATTTGATTTGATGCAGGTTTATAAAAGAATCATTTCATTCTTAGAACTACTACAATTATTACAAGAAAAACAAAAAGAAGAAATACCCAAATACCCCTTCACTTACTACTCAACTACAAAATAAACGAATATAATCTCTTAAAAACACTACACAACTACTTATTCTTGTATTCTACACTGAACAAATTCTCAAACTTACTAATTTATCAAACAAAAAGAAAAAATAACAAAATTATCCCTTCACCTACTACTTAACTACAAAATAAACTATAAAAACACTACTAAACTATTTTTGGTAGACTACACTAATATGCTACACTAAACACTATAATTAAACTTAATAAATTAATCTAATTTTACACTACAACTGCAAAGAAAAAAGAACATTTTCTAAAACTATAAGAAACAGAACTTCCATACGTGCGACCAGAATAGGTCAGGGGGACAAAGAATATAAAATACTTTAAAATGTGCATTCAGAAAGAAAAAATACCTCGAAAATTATCTAAACAAACATTTTTATTTCTTATCAGTGAGAAGCATCGGACTTGAAGAATTTGTCGGGTATTTACAATGGTCGAATTGTATAATTGCCAGCTTTTATAGCATATCTAATAGACAAAAAGTATCTGGTCGATTAGTAACCAATTGGCATAGTCCGAAAATTATCGATTTTTATTTTCTCTGTTTTTATTGGTAGCTTCAAAATTCAGAGTAACAAAAAATATTTTTCTGTAGGGAAACCGGTCCTGCCATCTAGTAGTCTTAGTCCATAAACGTCTTAGGTTGATCTACTTTAAAAATATATATACAAGGGTATTAGGTATAGTTTTCATTTGTTTTTTGAAATAAAGAAAGAAGGGTATTAGTTTTTTCTTTCAATCACTAATAATTATAATTCTATGAAATAAAATTTACCGTGTAGACGTAGAGTATCATATTTTATTTTAGTTAAGAAAATATATGTTTTATACTGGATAAAATCAAACAAAATTGACAGTACAGTTGCTAAAATACTAAAATTACCTAATCAGGGGTATAAGGGAGTTACATAAAGTAGATTTATTTCTGCTACACCCAGTGGCGGCTCGTTAGGGTAGACCTCTGAGGCCGCGCCTCAGCTTTAAAATGGAGGAACGATTTGTATCTAGCTTTTTATTTAATCCCTGTATAACATAACAATTCTACAACACATTCAAAATAATAATACTGAAAAATATATATTATATAAATACATCCAGCTCCAGGTGCAACATAAGTCGCGTAAACCTAGCGTAAAAAGAACGCGACTCGACAGAGGCGAAATAATTAGAAAGTTCGAATTACCTACCTATTAGCAGCGATGATTTAAGATAATGTGACGCGACGGGGTACGCATTCTCTATCGCAGGGTTGAGGCGAGATATTTGACGCTTGGGTGTGTTTTCATATGGTTTTCATTGGAAGTTTAAATCATCTGACTATTGACTATTGAAAAGTGCGATGTCTCGATCTCATATGCATGACTCATGAATTTAAAGTGCCGATGCCGGTGGCTGGCCGGTCGGTGGTGAGAACAGCGTTGGGTGAATTAATTAGGTCATGTTTTTGTCATTATTTGGACATTTAGGGCGAGAATTATTTTATTGTTTGTGTTTCTAAATTTAAATTATTTGATGCCTATTAGATATAGTATTTTTAACTCAATTACACACAGAGAAGGTGGAATTTTAGCAGTTTTTAAAATTCAACACAACAAATATTGTTGAAATTAGCAAGTTTAGGCTTTTCTTCGCCGGTAAGATTTTTTTTATATATTTTAAGTGCCGAAGAGGAGTTGAATTTTAGTGTTTTCTTTAAAATGAATCCTATTGATATCGTTATTCTTTGTGTACTTGAAACTCATTTTCTAAGACGAAATGAAACTGAAAAAAGACAGAGATATTAAGGAGCCAAGAATTTCAATATTTAACAATAAGAGGCAAGACAGGCAATAGGTATTTAAGACCTTTTCAATTATCTTGGTTCTAATCGTAATACTGAAACCTATTAGATATAGTATTTTTAACTCAATTACACAGAGATAAGGTGGAATTTTAGCAGTTTCTAAAATTCAACACAACAAATATTGTTGAAATTAGCAAGTTTAGGCTTTTCTTCGCCGGTAAGATTTTTTTTATATATTTTAAGTGCCGAAGAGGAGTTGAATTTTAGTGTTTTCTTTAAAATGAATCCTATTGATATCGTTATTCTTTGTGTACTTGAAACTCATTTTCTAAGACGAAATGAAACTGAAAAAAGACAGAGATATTAAGGAGCCAAAAATTTCAATATTTAACAATAAGAGGCAAGACAGGCAATAGGTATTTAAGACCTTTTCAATTATCTTGGTTCTAATCGTAATACTGAAACCTATTAGATATAGTATTTTTAACTCAATTACACAGAGATAAGGTGGAATTTTAGCAGTTTCTAAAATTCAACACAACAAATATTGTTGAAATTAGCAAGTTTAGGCTTTTCTTCGCCGGTAAGATTTTTTATATATTTTAAGTGCCGAAGAGGAGTTGAATTTTAGTGTTTTCTTTTAAATGAATCCTATTGATATCGTTATTCTTTGTGTACTTGAAACTCATTTTCTAAGACGAAATGAAACTGAAAAAAAGACAGATATTAAGGAGCCAAAAAATTTCAATATTTAACAATAAGAGGCAAGACAGGCAATAGGTATTTAAGACCTTTTCAATTATCTTGGTTCTAATCGTAATACTGAAACCTATTAGATATAGTATTTTTAACTCAATTACACAGAGATAAGGTGGAATTTTAGCAGTTTCTAAAATTCAACACAACAAATATTGTTGAAATTAGCAAGTTTAGGCTTTTCTTCGCCGGTAAGATTTTTTTTATATATTTTAAGTGCCGAAGAGGAGTTAAATTTTAGTGTTTTCTTTAAAATGAATCCTATTGATATCGTTATTCTTTGTGTACTTGAAACTCATTTTCTAAGACGAAATGAAACTGAAAAAAGACAGAGATATTAAGGAGCCAAAAATTTCAATATTTAACAATAAGAGGCAAGACAGGCAATAGGTATTTAAGACTTTTTCAATTATCTTGGTTCTAATCGTAATACTGAAACCTATTACGATTTAATATTTGTATAATAAATAAAAAATATAAATTATTAACCTCATGTAGCCTCACCTTCCCATATACTCACGAGCCGCCACTGACTACACCCTCTACACTATGCGGAAACCAGTACGAAGCAGGTCAAGGTCGTGTTTACTCGCACTAACTTTGTCTTGTTTTGGTTTATCTCAGGTTGTCTCGGCCTATTTCCGTTTGTCTTAACCTACTTTCATTTCTTAAAAACGCCTCGAAACTACTCGTTAATTGCGGAGAAGGGCGTGGGGGATTTTTTTGGCCACGTTCGGTTGTTTTCTGTACTCTCGTTCAATTTCGTTTTGTCTCGAGCTACTTTCACGACGCGACGTGTCGATTTCTATACCCGAGACAACGGACTTTTTTTCATAAATATCAGTGAAGTAAACCTTGACATTTCTAAAATATCTGTGAATATGATGATATTTCGTTAATTACTATTCTTTTGATGTTGATATATATTCCACAAGATTAATGTTTGAACACGCGTTTAAATAATATTTTTTATAGTAGATATTTAAAAACAAAACTTTTCACTGAATCAATCAGGAATATAATTACAATATTTTTATTTAATTTTATTATAATGAATTAGTATATAAAATTGTATATATTATGTTTGTTTATGGCCTTAATTGATAAATATAACAGTAGAATTGCTTGATATGAATAATACTGATAACATCATCAAAATATATCAGGCTTATTGGGAAAATTATTGATAGACCTGATGTCAACAAAAGTATGGTCCACGGACATTTTTAAAAAGCAATGTTCTCTTATTGATTTTAAGAGAAAACTGTAAACGATATTTTTGTTAGCACACAGCATACTTGTGTAGAGCGTCAAATTCTCCATAAAAATGTACTGTATACTTTTTTATGTTCAACTCAAAATTAAACGAGATAGGGTGGCTAGAAGCTAAGGGATGATAGTAGAAAAGATGATAGTAGATATTTAAAAAAATCATAAGTTGCTGAAAAATTCAGATATTTAACATTTTCTTTCAATTTGCTCGAAAATTATAATCTTCATTTCAGATTCTTTTAAATTCATTCCCGGGAAGGGGTGAAAAATTATAAAGTTTTTTTTCAAATTTTGGGAGAGTGACCAGGATTATAAAGAAAAAGTACAATAATAAAAATGTCTAGGGGATGATCCCCTAGCTTCTAGTCACTCTATCTCGGTTAATTTTGAGTTGAGCAAAAAAAGTATAGAGATCATTTTTATGTAAAATTTGACGCTCTACAACTTTTATTTAAACTTTTTTTCTAGTCATTACCGTTTCTCCGAAATTGCGAAAAAATACTTTATTTACGTATTTCGCCCCTTCTCCGGGGTGAATTTAAAAAATCTTTTACAGTTCGTTTTTAAATCTGTCAAAGTAACATATCAAAAATTCAAGTATTTCTAAACATTAGTATTTGAAGACCTATTTTCTTGGACTAAATAATTCTTGGCTCCATTGTAATCAACATATATATATATATAAAATGGTAATGTTTATCTGTGTCGTCTCTACTGAAGTAACGACTTGCTCTAGAAAGTTGCTTTTTTTTTACTAAAAGATGGCTAATTGGCTCTTCTAAAAACTGTCGTCGCCGGATTTTTTGTTTTTCATTTAATTAAAAAAAATAAGTATTTTTTTCCTGATGTCGTGACGGATGCACCAGGCTTCAACTAGCAATTAATAAAATACATTAAGATAAATAAAAATGAAAGGTATTCTTTTTGGAGGGAAATCAATTAAATTCATAACAATATCAACTAAAAATTTCAATCTTGGGTATTGAAAAGTAAGCAAAAAGTTTATAATAAGTTTTAACATAAATTATCTTAAAAAGTTACATAAAATTTACGTAGACTCTGACTATCTTCATTTTTCAAAAGTTATCAACTCTGAGCTTTTAAAAATTAGATTTTGGGGTTGTTTCCACTGGTGTATAACGTAATTCATTCCCGCTTTAAAGCTGGTCCATTCGTTGTGCCCACCGTAATCGAACCGTCGACCACCACGTCAAGCGTTTGGGCGGTTGCTTCGGCAACTACATCCACCAACATAGTCAAAGGGTTCGATGTACCGGAAAAGGAGGCGGAAACGCAACCCAAGACCGTCGATTTTATCCAGAAGGACAGACTGGGCGGGACACCTCGGTCCCAGAGTCCCGCGGGAAGGGGCCAGAGTCCAGCATCTGCAAGAGGCCAGAGTCCAGCCTCTGGGAGGGGCACGCCGTTGTTCTTGTCGTCCGACGGAGATGACGTCAGAGGTAAGAAAAATACTTATAAGTTTTAAAATGTCAAGAAGCCAAAAATTTATTTAGTTCAATGCTACGACAAGGGTGATAGTAGTTATCGAAAAATTTGATACTTTAACCATAGATAAAAGAAACAAGTTTAGATTGGAAAGTGTCCATAAGGACAATGTAAATCCTATTTGGCGCTATTCTTACAACGGTCGCTCTCGAAAGCTTTTGATAATTTCGGAGCGGTTCGGCTTTTTCCGGAATTATGTCACCAAATATTATTTATTCGAATTTATTATTTTCTTTTAATTTTTTAAATAAAATATAGTGTGTTGCATATAAGAAACTATATTTTATATAAAGATATGAAACATTGGAAACCGACGTTATGCCACGATCCACGATGATTTTTGCAGTTCACAGTTTACACAGCTTTTTAAGTTTTTAATGCCACCTATTCACAATTATCACGGGTTTTTGGTTAAATTAAACTCACAAGATAGCAATGATTACTTTGAAAATGGACGCTTTAAATACTTTTCGGTATTTTTTCAATGAGGGCGGTTTAAATTTTGAAAGATTTTATAATTTTTGATTATTCTGACTTTGACAAGAGAAAATTATTTCTGTTCTTGTTTGCGGTTGTTCTTAGCAGCCGCTATAGCAGCGCCCTACAACGTATGCGCTCAAAAACAGTTATAAGTTTTGGCGGCAAAACGACCATTCCAATCGAAACTTGTTTCCTTTATCTATGACTTTAACAACAATTGAACAACAGCAAAAAATATGGTTTTAATCAAAAGCTTTATCAAAAGTAACAATAACCATCTATCAAAGAATTAATTATAAATTATATTACCATAGACGACTTTTGATTTTTAGGACTTTATTCATATTTTTTTTTTCTCTAAAACGGTGTGGAAATTTGGAAAAAGTATACACGGTATTTACCATTTTAGAACAAGCAAACATTTTTATGAAGAATGCATTTTTCTCAAAATTCCAATAACGACAAAGTTTTTCCTCTTGTAAATACAATCCGGGGACATACTATATATGTCCCGGTTTTTAAAGTGTCTGGGCTGGGATTTGAAAAAAATGTCCGAGAAATATAATCATTTTTAACTCATCTTTGTTGAATATTTTAATTTTTATAATGACATAATTTCTAATAAACCGTCATTGTTCGAAAGTATCCATCTATCTGGTCAATTTTGCAGTTTTCGGTGCACTCGTGGATGTAAAATAATAATAGCTCCCGTATATAGCATTTAACGCCTTGGGAGTGGCAAGGTACAGCTTGCTATACTAGAGCCGTTTGGTATACAAGGAATTTTTTATTACCTCACCGCCTATTATTACCTCAGGATTGTGAATCCCAAGTACTCATTTAAGGCTGAGTCGACCTTGGGGTTGCAACCCAAACTATTTTTGTTTTATTAAAAATAGTCGGCTGATGAAATGCTGGCTGTGGGATTCGAACCCACAACCATTGAATTGGTAGAGCTGGCGTAAAGCTGTACCTCTACACCATCGGGACACGTGAATATAAATTGTGGAATCTTTTGTCTTCATTTTGGTTATGATTACGTGCGCTTTATGAATATGTCTGTCCAACGATCCATTTCAGTGACAGTAGTGACTATGTCATTTTAATAACATAGTCACTACATAAGTAAATTGTATTATCTGTCATTTTTTGAATGTTATATGCCGAAATCTTGCCTATCTCGCCAGACAGACTTTAGTTCATGCTACTTGAATACGAGAAAAACAACTTTGTCCGTTATAATTGGAGCCGAGAAAAACGCAATTTAGTATTAGAATATTATCCCCTTTCGATAATTTTTAAATAAATATATTATTTTCGGTTGAATAATTAGAAAAATATGCAGGGTCGGACCACCCTGGACTTTTTTCTTAAACCTCAGTGAAATAAGTGTACCTAGACGTTTCTAAAGTATTTGTTGTTAAGATGATATTTTGTTAATTAGATCATATGTTGTATGTTGATATACAGGGAGGTCCGAACTGTATTCCGGAAATTTCGGCAGCCAAAGTTAAAACACATGTAGGGTGCCACCTACATGTGTTTTAACTTTTCTAAAGAGAAAATAACTTTTCGTCGGTACCTCTATAAAACTACTGTGTGAAAACCGCTGTGTACATTTTTGTGACATTTTACTTAAAAAATGTCTTTTGGAAAAATTGCTACGAGCAACCGTTCTCAAGATATTTAGAATGGAAATAGTCAGTACATGTCATTATTGACAAAAAATAAACATAGTTATTTGACTGAAATTATAAATTTGGGAACTTTTTATTTTTTTAAATTAATCATAAAATTTTCTTCGAAAAAATGACGGTAAAACAGTTTCTGTTGAACTTTTGGCACAAAAACTTTTTAAACGTATGATTTCAGTCTAGTAACTATTTTTTGTCAACATTTTTAATTTATGTCATTGACGACAGGTGTTGATCATTTCAATTCCAAATATCTCGAGAACCATTACTCGTAGCGATTTTTACCAATAGACCCTTTTTACGTAAAAAACGTCGTAAATGTATATTTTTTTACCCAGTAGTGTTATACAGGTACGGACGAAAAGTTATTACTCTTCAAAGCAGTTAAAAATATGTAGGTGGCGCCCTCTACAAATAGGAGTCATATTGACATCAAAATCAAATTTCTCATGCAAAAACTTCCAAGCAGCAATTTTCATCCAAGCATTGACGTTACTTCATAAATTATTTAGAAAAAATCGCGCGCGAAATAAAATGTAACTTTTATACAGGTATCTCCGACACTAAGCATTTTAGGACATACATTTATACGAACTTTTTTACTTATTTTTATCTGTAGAATATGCTGCCAAAGTTTCCGGAATACAGTTCAGACCACCCTGTATTTTACTACTAATTCTGAATTATTAGATATTGTTAATTGTATGGTTAATTATTATATTGTCAATATTAAATATTGTTAATTAAAGGTTGTGTAAAACCTAAATCTAAACTATTATTTTTTTAAGGAAGAAAATTACTTACTATTTAAGTAGATTTTTATTAGAATACATAAATTAAAAAAATTTAAACAACAGTGTTTTTAAGTTCGGCTAAATATTTGTCACAGGTGCTGCATGTATCCTATCGGGGATTACCGAAAGATATTTTGTAATTTCTAAAATATTTTCTATATGACTCATAGGAGACGTTAATATTAGGATATTGCTCTTTAAATAGCCCATACATTTTCTTTATATTAAGATCTTTAGGAAGATACATTTTCTTTGATTTATTTAGGCTACCTTTAAAAGATTTTATATGGGCATCAATTTTTTCTTTAATATCCAATTGCAATCTGTTTGGTCTATTACCATGGGTTCCACGTTGGTCTTTTGGAGCTGTCCCCATCAACTTCAAAGAATTCTGTACATATTCAACCTTTGACCTGGTAATGCCGTGTATGGCAATAAAAGCTCTGATACATACTGGAATTTCCAGAGTAATATTTTCCCTTATAACTCGTACTTGAAAACCATATGAGCAATCATGGTGCGAAGCATATTTCTCATCGCGTCTTGGTCTTCTTCTTCGAATATTACGAACCGTAATAAGCGACGCTAGGTACTTATTTTGATCGTTTCTGTCGGCCATTTGATTGAACTCTGTTATAATAAGCATTCTTTCATCTTCTGTAATATTTTCAAAACACTTTAACCGTTTACACTTACAGTCGGTACCGGGTACATGCGCTTGCACCCTAAGTTTTTTCCAAACATCTCTTAAACGTCCAGATTCCTTCTTTCTTACAGGAAAATCCTCAAGTAACGCCACTGAACTATCACCACTATCATCACTCATATTTTACATCTATATCTAAACAATTTTCTTAATATAAAAACAACAAAACCAGCTGGTAGTTTACTGTATACTCATACCAACTGCAAGATGCATGTGTGTTTGTCGCCCAAGGTCATATCTGACTCTGTTTTTACCGTTTACGCGTCGACTAGGGATGGCAAAAAGACTAAATATATCGATATATTGTATCATAAGATATATCGGAATCATATATCGAATGGAAAATATCGATATATTTTGTATATCGATATGAATTACACAATTCTTTTATTTCGATTGGAAACCAAATATACCATATGATCGGAAAAAAAAGTCCAGTTGGCTCGGAAAGTACGTGTGATTAGGTAGGCGACAAAATTTCAGTTGCGTCTATTTTATCGATCTAAGGATGATTTTATGTATCTTAGGAGTACAGCATAGAATTTTATTTTATTTTTATTTATTTACGCAAACTTAAAAATTGGTAGTATCGAGAGAAAGAATAATTTTATGTTTTATATATTAAATTGCTGAGTCGATCTCTTAATAAAGAAAAGTTATTTATTATTATATCAGTAAAATCATCAGATTGTTGAAGAGCTGTGAAAAAATTTTTAGATTGAAAGTAAGGCAAGTGACGATAAACATTTATTTTTCATGGAATCTCTACTATAAATTTTAATGCATTTCATACATGGAAAAGTCTCTCAACCCAAGTACTTGTAAATGGTGTAGTAACAAACAAAACAAACAATTTGAAAGCCTCTGGAAATATATTTCCAGGATTACTCTGCCGTCCTAAAAACACATGCCGTATCTACAACGAGCGCCAAGCGGAGAAAAATGAGGTTAAAATTATTTGATTAGTCCTTGACTATTAGGAAAATTTAGAAGATAACAATCGTGAATTATTGAACAAAATAAGTATAAAAATAAGTTAAGTACTCAAAAATAATCGTATTTATTAACATTAATTTAAAAAATCATTTACGGCGTTTTGAACTAAAATTTTATGGCCTTTATGCAAAACAAAAATGCCGTATGTGCGCAAAGCTCTCAATAGATTGACAAAAATGTATAAATATTTATTTTTACTTTGAATAAGACTATAGATTAATTTTTTAATGTGCTTTATTAGGTGCTTTATTAGGTTATAATAATATGAAATAATCGCAAATATAAACAGTTAGAAATTACAAATACAAACAGTTAAAATGTAACACAAAAAACTAACCCTTGACGCTTGAAGAAATACACTGTGACAGAATTCGGCGATTAATTGATTATGGCGCATAACCGACGTAACTAATAGCAAATTGCCGTATCTGACAGGTTCTAACTCGAAAGGCGGTATCTACACAGTTGTGGAAGTAGATACGGCATTTATTACTGGTAGCAAGCATATACCGCGTTATTTCTTAAAACAGAATAATAATTTGGTAGATACGGCCATTTATTACGTGCGATTTCAAATATTTCGAAGGCATATACGGCATATAGGCTTGGTAAAAAGTTAATTTAGCTTGTTACTGATCCATTGATGTAAAAATCTCAAAATCCGTTTTTTTGTAGATACTGCATGTGTTTTTAGGACGGCAGTACTCTCCTTAAATTATTTTATAATCGAAATTATCATATCTATTATTAATACCTGCAATTTATTCATTAATTTACGTAGGTCAATAACATTTTTTGTTTGTTAAGTCACTATTAAATGCGTTGGAAATGTATCAATGTAACAAGTTTGTTAAATCAGATGTTAAATGCGTTGCAAATTTTTTATAGGATTCTTTAAATTTCGGATCCGCAAGAGATAAATAAAAATAATTGAGACATACGAGAACCTATCTGCAAACCTTATTTCTAAATCTATAACAATGTTATCTAATATTTCATAAAATAAAATTCTCAAAGATATTTGACTTAGCCGCTTTTATTAACACATCGAATTCAAATAGCACACTGAGACTTTTCTGTAATATCTGTTGTATCTGTAAATCTGTTGTATATAATATAATATAATCCTATAACAAATTTCCAACGCATTTAACATCTGATTTAACAAACTTGTTATATTGATACATTTCCAACGGATTTAATAGTGATTTAACAAACAAAAAATGTTATTGACCAACATAAATTAATGAATAAATTGCAGGTATTAATAATAGATACGATAATTTCGATTATAAAATAATTTAAGGAGATTAATACTGGAAATATATTTCCAGAGGCTTTCAAATTGTTTGTTTTGTTTGTTACTACACCATTTACAAGTACTTGGGTTGAGAGACATTTTTCATGTTTGAAATGCATTAAAATTTATAGTAGAGATTCCATAAAAAATAAACGTTTATCGCCACTTGCTTTACTTTCAATCTAAAAAGATATTTTCACAGCTCTTCAACAATCTGATGATTTTACTGATATAGTATAATAATAAAAAACTTTTCTTTATTAAGAGACCGACTTATCCATTTAATATATAAAACATAATTTTTCTTTCTCTCAATACTACCAATTTTTAAGTTTGCGTAAATAAAAATAAATCAAAATTCTATGATGTACTTCATAGTGACTCCATAGTATCATAGTAATACATATACTTGTACCGGGTGGCCAACTAAGAATGGACGCCGGCTGTATCTCAGAAACTACTTATCGTATAACTTTGGGGAAAAAAATTTAATAAGTAAATCGACCAAGAGAAATCGCTGGAAATTATCTTCAAGTTCGAAAAATGCCCGCTAGGGGGCGTTTCTCTAATAGCCAATCAGAAAACAGGATTTTTCTCAAAAATATGCAGGTGAACAGGTATTTTAAATATTACTATTATAATCTTCGAGAAATTTGTAACTTGTTTGATATAGAGTATTTTGCTCTATCTCATAAAATAAAGTGGTGGGGGAAGGTTAAATGTGCTTTTATTAAAATATGGATAACTCCGGTTTGGGTTACCCGATTTAAACAAACTAGGGCTCCTTTAAAAGAGCTTTTCTTCCTTAATGATCTCCAATATAAATAAATAAATTTTGTTTCCACAATTTTGTTCGTGGTAGCTAGAGGGCGCTATTTGACATCATAACAGATATTGCGCTTTTGCGTAAAAAAATTTAAATAGGAGGCTTTATTTCTCTTTTCACAGTTAAATAGAGCACAAAATTTCCAAAATATCAGCGCAAACTGCAACTTTCTATCTTCTTTCTAACCGGAGATATTAAGAGAACAAGTCATGTTAGGCTGCCGCTCAGGATTATATGGTCTAAAAATGATAGTAGTAGGCTAGGAAACAAAAAGAGGTATATTGATTACGTCAAAATATGAAAACGTTTAAGTTCAGTTTTCATGCATCCGAATTTCGGGCGTTTTCTTAAAAAAATGACGTCATAATTATTTAAACACGTTTATGTAACATTATCATCAATCCATACAATTTTGACGATTTTCTTAGTTAATTATACGTAAATAGTTCTCAGATTAAAATGTCCGAAAGTCCGACAATCAATAATTTTATTAAAATTTCCAGAAATTTTGTGCCGCCATACTGCTTTTAACAGAAAACGGCCGAATTTCGTATGGCCGAAAACTAGGAGTTAGCACAGCCGAAGTTAGCATGGCCGAAAACTAGGAGTTAGCAGAGAATATAGCACCGAACGAAGGTGCGAATCTTAACAATAGGCACTACTGGTCCAAATCTACCCTTGATGCAAGTAGTTTAGCACCAAGACCGTTGGTCGGTAAATATTTACGCAGGAATTCTAGGATGAAATGAACTATTTATAATTTCTAAGAAATGAATTGCCAATTTTGTTAGGGGATTTATCATGATGAAATTGCATTTGTTGCAATTTCATCAGCATGAATGCAGTTGGTATTGGTGAGGCAGTTGTGCCGCTTATTTTGCTACGAATGTGTGGGGCTTCTTGGATACCACTTACTTTAGTAGATAGAGACGCTGGAGCGGCATACTTCTATGGCCAGCTAGGTCATCGGATTGAATATGCCTGGGTTTTAATTTATAGGATCGAATCAAGAACGAACACGGATAAATAATAATTAAATGGTATTAAAAGGAAACTAAATTATTTGTTTTGATATTTTGATGTAACCAATTTACCTCTTTTTGTTTCCTAGCCTACTACTATAATTTTTAGACTATATAATCCTAAGCGACAGCCTAATTTGTTCTCTTAATATCTCCGGTTAGAGAGAAGATAGAAAGTTGCGGTCACGAGCCGCCACTGCGATATATCGCAAAAAATACATCGATATACTCGGTATATTGGAAGTAAAACATCAAATATATCGATACATTTTCATTAATATATCGATATATCGTTGCCATCCCTAGCGTGGACTAGTCTGGTTTTTCCCATGTACGGCAAAATAACCAAGCGGCAATATCTGTGGGACGAAGCGTATTATTGATTTGTTTGATGGTGCCTCGAATAACGCTAACATTTCTCTATAAAGCTGTGTCGCTATCTTAATTTCTATGAAAATGTGATATAACTGGTTTTTCCCGGGTGGTCTTCATACGTAACACGTAAATTGATTTAGAAATATCGGCATATAACGTGCAATATTTGTTTTAACCAATAAAATTAAGAATTTAATAATGTCAAAACGAAAGTATACAGGGTGTTTTAAAAAACATGCGCTATCTTTCGTGGGGAGATTCCTCACGTAAAAACAAGATTTTTTTATACCAACATAGGTCCAATTCTGCTTTGTTTCTTAACTACAGGGGGTTAAAGTCTCCTTTTTTTTCGATTCGTTATAATTTTCTTCCAAGTTCTTTTAGCGAATCGAATGAAATCAATAGGCTGTTTAAGGCCCATTAAAAGTTGGTGTGCCTACTTCTGCAAAATTGAAAAATAAATCAGTTTTCAAATAGTTTTTCAAAATTTGAGCAATAAATACTGGGTCCGACAATAGTACATGTGTAGCTCCTAGAAAAAAAAACTTGGCAATTTTGTTTAAGTGCAAACCTAAATTATGTATTATAGTAGAGTGCTTTAATCCTTTATGGGATACAAACCTCGGAATTCATTTACTGTGAACGTATTTTTATAAAACTTTTTGCATTGTATTGTTAAGAAGATATATTACAAAGTTTACCCATTTAAATTTATTGCTTTCACTTTAGTATTTAAATAAACACACATATGCAAATGTATAGATACAAGATGGCCCCGTATTCCGGAAAAGCTCTGTATCAGGATTCCTATTTGAGATTTTCACTGCAGAACTTTTACAAAATATGTGTTTAATGGTAGTTCATATTTCAAAAATATTTTTATAGATATACAGGTGAGTCAATTATACAGGGTGGCGCACCTCATTCGCCTCGATTGATTATACGAAAACGGAAAGATGTAGAAACAAAATATTTTAGGGGTATATCTGGAGAGACAATGTGTACAATTTAAAATTATTTTGAAATATACAGGGTGTTTCAGAACTAAGATCCATACCAAAGTTATATTTTTTCTTATGGAACACCCGGTATTTTATTTTATTTTTGGATTCTTGGGCCCAAAAAAAGGCATTTATTATAAGGGTTAAATATGTTTAAAATCTTTAGTTTTTGAGATATTTAAAGATATTTAAATTTGCATGCTACAATAGAATAGACTATTAACACCCTAATTATTACTTTTCAGAATTAATTCATATGCTGAGTTTAAAGGTAGAGAAATAAACTTTACTGAAAAATGGTATTGGTTCCGTAAATTTATAGAGGGCTCTCAAAAGTTGCTGATCTATTTTAAGGATATATTTTATATAAAAACTTTGTTATTTCAAATGTAACACCCTGTATTTTTTTAGATCGAAGCAGATTCAAATGCTCTTTCAAACTATATTAGGGTTTCCTATACCTATCTAGCTCAGATTTTGAATAAAATGCGATTTTTAAATAAAATTGTAATCAAGATGGCTGGCGATGCCATGGCAATTTTCTAGTGACAGTAATTATTTTCAAAGTCGACATTAGTTGATGGACATTATTATCTATAATTTATAACAGTTTACTTAAATTTACCTACAATACTTTAATAAGTAAGTATTCATTATTTTATCAAAATAAAGCAGTATCTGCTGGCGGAACGAATAGATATGTTACTGGTGATATTATTTTGTGAGGAAAATTACTTCTTGGCGTCAAGGGCTTATGCTCAAAGATGAATCTTCCTGATGTAATTTTCTTTGAAAATCTTCTTGTCCTATTTCGCCTGGTAGTGTGGTTTATAAAAAAAACCTATTAGACAGAAACCTGTCGTTGGAAGTGAAGAAAATGAATTTGCCCTAATTGGCTCTTTTATAGATAATCCATGTATCTACAAGTCATCGTAAAATAAGTCAAAAACTACTCCTTCGTTTTTCTTGATAGAATAATAAACACATATTTAATAAATATTATTTATTAAACTATTGTAAGTAAATTAAATTAAAGTAAATTGGTATAAATTTAAATAAGTCACTGTCACTAGAAACTTGCCATGACAACACTAGCCATCTTGATTACAATTTTATTGAAAAATCGCTTTTTATTCAAAATCTGAGCCAGATAGGTATAGAAAACCCTAATATAGTTTGAAAGAGCATTTGAATCTGCTTAGATTTATTTAAAAAAATACAGGGTGTTACATTTGAAATAACAAAGTTTTTATATAAAATAAATATTTAAAATAGACCAGCAATTTTTGATACCCCAGTATACATTTAAGGAAGGAATAACATTTT
Source organism: Sitophilus oryzae (assembly GCF_002938485.1). Taxonomy (NCBI): domain Eukaryota; kingdom Metazoa; phylum Arthropoda; class Insecta; order Coleoptera; family Curculionidae; genus Sitophilus; species Sitophilus oryzae. Next base: position 1,828,059 of record NW_022146324.1, on the reverse strand, counting down.
TCTGTAAAGTTTATGTCTCTACCATTAAACTCAGCACAAGAACAACTAATTCTGAAAAGTAATGTACAGGGTATTAATAATCTATTCTATTGTAGCATGCAAATTTAAATATCTTTCAATATCTCAAAAACCAAAGATTTTAAACATATTTAACCCTTATAATAAATACCTTTTTTTGGGCCCAAGAATCCAAAAATGAAATAAAATACCGGGTGTTCCATAAGAAAAAATATAACTTTGGTATGGATCTTAGTTCTGAAACACCCTGTACATTTGAAAATAATTTTAAATTGTGCACATTACCTCCCCACATATACCCATAAAATATTTTCTTTCTACATCTTTCCGTTTTCGTATAATCAACCGAGGCGAATGAGGTGCGCCACCCTGTATATCTATATTTGTTTAGTTCAGTGAATTTGCTAATTCCGGTTCCAAAAATACCTTAATACCATAGAGTATACTCTGTGGTTCTTGAATTATGACCACGTCCATGAGGACGTCAATCTAGACGTTCAGGAACCTTCACATGAGAACTTCTAATCGAGACGATCGACTTATTGTAAGTTTATCGCTAAGAAACCGCCCTTTGCCAGCTTTTCAAATTGATAATGAATTGCACTTAAGGAACGTACATATTAACTAACGGACTATAAGAAGAAGATTAAATGAAGTAAATCTTATATCAAGAAGGTCTGCTTCGAAACCAGAACTTACTAGATTTAAACGAACGAAACAAGCTCACAAAATTTCACTTTAATACATACTTTTGTTCTCCTTGCAAAAACCGCGTCGTATATGACGCGCCACCCTGTATAATTCAATTTCCATCAAAATTTCAATGATTAGAACTTATGCATTAGGGCACAAACATAGTGAGGCATCTCGATGCGATGCTCGCCAAGATGATGGCCGCGCTGCTCGCCAGGATGGTAGCCGCGATGCATCCTACGCGCACTGTTTTAAAACGGCGAATAGGGGCGCGTAGGCATACTGAAACATTTACCATCGCCGTTTTATTAAGCACCAGTTTATGTAATAGTAGTTATTAATTAGTATAGGCTTGGTGGCATTTCAGTTGATTTCAACAAATTCCTACCGCAGCGAGTCAATGGCAAAAATCAGAAATTATCCCTATCTATTTCACGTCGCCGTCATGTTGATCGCATAGAATAATATTGAAATCGTGGTTTTGTTATATTATATAAGTATTTTAGTTTTTTGCTAGTGCAGTTATTGAGACAAAAAGAGATAAAACACTCAGGTACCAGGTTTGTGTGATGTAACGCTGTTTCGGGTAGTAAAAAATAAATGAAAAAGAATTCGAACAAGGCGACGGCGTCGGCGTCGTGCTGTGTTGTGACAATGTCAAATGTTAATAAAATCGCCGAAAAAATGTTAACGCATAAAGGAGAGCGCAATTAGGGCGTTGTTGGGTGCAATTACATTCAATAACTCAACTTTCCCGGATATTCAACTCTCCTGAAACAAAATTTTATAGCTTCATAGTTTCTCACACCGATTTGATCAAAAGCAATTTTCATTCAAATTTGATCAAAAGCAAAAAAGAAACAAGTGAGTAAACAAAGTGCTCGTTACATAATCAAAATATTAAAAAGACATATACTATGAGATGATAAAATATAATTTGCAATTAATGGTATACTTTTTTTAATCAACTAGTGATTAAAGTACTTGCTATAAATAAATAAAGTCCATAAACTAATTTCGATTTTGAAAATAGCTACTGTCACTAGAAACTTGCCATGACGACATCAGCCCTCTTTGTTGCCATTTTATTGAAAAATTGCTCTTTATTCAAAATCTGAGCTAGATAGGTATAGGACACCCTAATATATGTAGTTTAAAAGAGCATTTGAATCTGTTTCGATTTATTTTAAAAAATAGGTTGTCGTATTTGAAATAACAAAGTTTTTATGTAAAATAAATATTTAAAATAAATCATCATTTTTGGTACCCCTGTATAAATTTAAGGCAGCAATACAATTTTTCAGTAAAGTTTATTTCTCTATCTTTCAACTCAGCACAAGAATTAATTCTAAAAAGTAATGTACAGGCTGTTGATAATCTATTTCATTGTAGCATGCATATTTAAATATCTCAAAAACCAAAGCTTGTAAACATATTAATATATAATAACCCTTATAATACATGCCTTATTTTGTGTCCAAGGATCCAAATAAGAAATAAAATATCGGGTGTTCCATAAGAAAAAAATATAATTTTGGTGTAAATCTTAGTTCTGACATACCCTGTACATCTCAAAATAATTTTAAATTGTGCATATTGCCTTCCCACATATACCTATAAAATATTTAGTTCCTACATTTTTCCGTTTTCGTATAATCAACCGACGCGAATGAGTTGCGCCACCCCGTATATAGGTGTTCCATTTAAAAAAAATATTCGCGATCCACTCATACTTTTTTGAGCCACCCTTTAGATGTTCAAATATTTTCCTCAAATACATCCTAATACATACTTTATGTCTGGACTACAAAATTCTACAAAAAGTTTTTTATTATTAGAACTACAGATGCCCGACGCACTATTGCCGGACCCTGTAGAATCAAGGTTATTACATTGTTGGTGATAAATTAAATATTAGTGTTGTGAACATTTTATTCCACCCGACTCTAGTTCGACATATACTCAACGAATTGTGATACTAAACAGACCAATCAGATGTAAAGTTTCAGGCATCCGCGTCCGCTTCTCGCAAAAAAACAAAAATTTTGTTTTTTAGGAAGCATCGCGCTGAACATCTAGGTGCGTGACGAGGTGCGAGGCTCCAGTATGTTTTGACGCATAAATTTGTACATGTTTGATTCAGCATCGCCGGATGGCGAGGTGAATGGCGCGCATCGTATCGAAATGAAATGCCCCGCACTATGTTTGTACGATAGTCACGATGCATCCTACGTGCACTTACTCGCCGTTTTAAAACAGTGCGCGTAGGATGCATCGCGGCTAGCATCCTGGCGAGCAGCGCGGCCAGCATCTTGGCGAGCATCGCATCGAGATGCCTCACTATGTTTGCGCCCTTAGATTTATTTATTTCAATAAATTTAAATCAAAAAATTAAGAATGAAATAATTAAGAATTTACTAAAATTACTACAATAAAAAATTAAAAGCAACGAAAAAAAATGGATAAACATTTTAGTATTTTATCTATAAAACACAATACAGAAGGTTTCACATTAATACATTCATAGTAATTGAATTCCGAGATAAAATTCTCTAGGCACTCCACTATTAGGACGTATTTATATATTTTTCATATTTTCACATGTATATATTTTTCAGCTTTTCTTAAAAAAAATATTACTAATACAAGACCTGTCCTGAAATCAAAACTATATTTGGTTTTTACTTTAGGTGGTCTATACTTACTTTGCTATAAATATCGTAATTTTAAATCATACAGGGTGTTCATAATCCTCCGCCAAACTTTCTAAAATATAAAATACTTGTTTTTTTTAATAGAACGCTCTGTATATTATTTTTTTAATAGATGGAGAATTAATAAATGAACATTTTTTATATTAGAGTATTTTAAAATTCTTACTGGTTTTGTAGATATTCGCGGTTTTATATTTCATATGGCATTTTCCGCAGTAAATTTGTATCAAAGCCCAATGATTTTTCTCTCGTATTTTACCGTTGAAAGAACCATATGAAATAAGACCGCGAGTATCTGCAAAACCGTTAAAAATTTTGAAATACTCTAAATACAAAAAATGTTCATTTTTTACCTCTGCATCTAATAAAAAAATATAATACATATAATACAGGGTGTTCTATTAACAAAAAAAAACGAAGAAAAATTATTTTATATTTAAGAATCTTTGGCGTAGAATTTTGAACACCCTGTATGATTTAATATTACGATATTTATACCAAAGTAACTAGACCATCCAAAATAAATACTTAATATAGTTTTGATTTCAGGACAGTTTTTTAATTCGTAATAATTTTTTTAAGAAAGGCTGAAAAATATATATTTTTTTATTTATTTATTAACATCTCTGAAATTATCGAAATATATTTCCTTATATCTTAAGGATTATGTAAAGTGATCTGTAAGGAAGTTAATAATATACTCCACTCACACTTTTTTGAGCCACCCTATAGAAGTTAAAATATTTTCCTGAAATACATCCTAGTACATACTTTGAGTTCGCACTTAAACAAAATTTCCCAGTTTTTTCTAGGAGCTGCAGATGCTCGACGCACTATTGCCGGACCCTGTATACTAGTGTATATCCATATTTTAGCCTCTAATTTCTTTAAACCTCCAATTTGACAGGTACTTGGGAGCAAATGGTTAAATTTTATTAAGTCATTTCGTATATTTTTCATTTTATTGATTTTATGGAAAGCACTGTTCATTAAAATGTTGTATCCTATGTTATAGGGCTTGTTTCTCTCTACAATTTCCTGTCTCACAATGTACCGTTTGTGTCGGGGAAGGGATCATAGTTTCATAGTTGTCGATTTTCGAAAGAAATCAGTACATGTATATTATTTCGTATATTTTTCATTTTATTGATTTTATGGAAAGCACTGTTCATTAAAATGTTCTATCCTATGTTGTACATTTAACATACAAGTCACACATTTTTGAAAACTGAGTTCTATATACCTTTTAATTCGTTTACCTCAGAAAAACTCCCTGAATTACATTTTCATGCAAGATATTTGCAAAAAATACTGCACTGGATAATTTCAGTACTTTAGATTTATTATTCTTTTTAATATTCATAATATTTTAAATCATTTTTGTGCATTCTGTAAAATTTATTTCAATGGACTTGTCGGGTTTTGCATTTAGACGCCTGATTCATAAAGTCAGTTTTCTCCTAAATGAATTTAAAAAAAAATCCTATATGATGCGAACTTTATCTATGACACTGTATTGTTCCTTTGTAACGTTGCACAAGAACATCACTTTAAAATTTAAAAATGAAACAAAGTATTTTTGTTTTTCTGGGATTAACAAGAAACTTCATCAGTTATCATCTTAATAGATCAAAATAGATTTTTAAAAGTATTAATTGTTCCTTTGTAACGTTGTGCAACTTGCATTTTCATATTAATCACACATTGTTTACCTTATCTAGCATCTTATACGCTAGACCTTAGTACGAAACATCTGTTTGTTTGAGCTGGTTATGTTCCTATTGATGCTCAGCTTTATTCTTTCATATTTAGTGAGCCGCAAAGATGGAAAAATAGATCCGGAAGCGAGATTTAAAAAAGAAAGAGGCGACGAGAAGGATCACTTGTATATGGTGGTTATCGGACATGTAGACGCTGGAAAAAGTACCCTGATGGGTCGGTTGCTGTGCGACCTAGGCCAGGTTAACAAGAAGACCATGCACAAGTACGAGCAGGAGAGCAAGAAGCTGGGAAAACAGAGTTTTATGTATGCCTGGGTCCTGGATGAAACAGGAGAGGAGAGGAACAGGGGGATAACGATGGACGTGGGGCGGTACCAGTTTGAGACTAAAACTAAGGAGGTTAGTAATTATGAATAGTTATTAAAAAGAAATTAAAGAAAAATGCTTCAAGTTACTGATTCTTTAGCTACAGTGCGTTGAAAAAGTTTTGAAAGAAAATTTTCTCCATTTTTTTTAAATTTATCCACTATTTTTCTGAAATAGTTGGTTTTGATATCTAAATTATTCTAAACATAAGGAAATAGCAGATTAACAATAGGAAAACGTCATAACAAAGAATTACCTGAAAAGATAAAAAATATACATGGTGCGTCTCAAAACTGGCTCACCCTTATAACTTTCATTTTTTTAAGATAAAAAACGAAATTTCGTATGTTAGTATATGACATAAATTGGGATTGATTGACGTATTCAATTGTTTACAACTTTTGATTTTTAAATGGCACCCTCGGCACTTTTTTACTTTATTCGATAGAAAATGTCACTCTGAATGGAATGACATATCATACGTCAACCTTTGACATTTTTGTTAAAAAAAATTGTATTTTATATTTCAATCTAGAGTGCCATGGCTGTGTTGTTAAAAACACTAATTTTTAATTAAGGAGTCTTGGAAAAATATATTTTATCCTCTAATGTTTTTCGTGTCTTGTTCTGACCGGTTAAAAGATGCCCAAATCGTATTTTTAATCTGATTTTTTTCAAATGGAACGAGGGTGGCTCATTAGCATATTTGGAAAAAGCATTTTTTTATGAATAATTTGGTACCACACACTTGGTATTTCGAGTCAAATTGTCGTTATGAACCGCATGTTACAATTTCAAATAAACCATATGAGAAAATGTCAAAAGTTGACATGTGATATTTTATTCACAGTGTAATTTTATATCCAGTAAAGTAAAAAAATGTGGAACAGGAACACAGGAAGTGACTAAAAACAATAATTGAATACGTCAATCATTCCTAATTTATGTCATATACTAACGTACCAAATCTCGTTTTTTTTATCTGAAAAAATAAAAGTTTATGGGAGGAGCCACTTTTGAGACGCACCCGGTATACATATACACTTTATGCAAAGTATTTCTAAATATTTGGTCTTATTTAAAAAAAACATTTTTTATTTTTATTTTAATATTTTAAAGAATTCTTCTCTGTAACATATTCGTATTTTTTTAATAACTATCATTTAAAACAAAATATACAGGGAGTAAATAAATATGTGCGAAGAAATTCAAGAGGTGATTGCTTGTTAAAAATAAGGTTTTTTTAATATAACATTTTTATTTGAAAGGAAACAGTAGGAAACACAGAAAGTTATTTGGTTATATAGGGTGACCCAAAATTATAATATTGTCAACTTATAGTACAAAAAAGGCTTGAAGTATGAATTGGTATTTTCTAGTGCAAAAATCCTTCTTGACCCTTTTTCACCCTGTATTATACATCCTCCTCCCTAAAAAAATCAGCATTGATAGACAAAAAGAATATTGAACTATAATATTAACATATTTAACACTAGACTAAGTGATAATCAAAATAAATAAAGACAATGGAATGGTGGGTTCATACAGCCAAATAAAATAAAATAAGAATAAAATAAAATAAGAAATAAGGAATTCTTATTTGTGTGCGTTCATACAGTCAAATAAAATAAAATAAGAAATATATATTTGCTCATGCGCAGTACGATGAGGCTGGATAAAAGTTAACTTTTACGATTGTTTATAGTAATTTTACTATTTATAGTATATTTATTTATTCGTTGCCTACTATATTATACATTTTACTTATGTGAAATTATAAAATAAATTAAATCCAAACTGAAAATATTTGTAGGTTAGAATTAAGCGTGCGCAAAGCCGTTTTCACATAAAATAAAACAAGAAGTTAAAAGATAAAGACTTCTTATTTTATTTGTTATTTTATTTGGCTGTATGAACGCATGTACGGTATCCCATATAACCAACTTTCTTATTTTATTTTATTTTATTCTTATTTTATTTTATTTGGCTGTATGAACCCACCAGAAGTCCGAAATTCTTTTAGTTTTAATAAGTATAGAATATTATACATAAAATATATTAAGGGATCAAAATCAAAGACCACAAAAATCAGTTTTTTTTTTGAACATAGAATTATAGATAATAGTAGTAACCTAATAATAGTAGTGAGAAAACATGGGGTTTCCCATATACAGGGTGGTCCATTAAAGCGAAGAAGTCCAATATTGTCGTCGAAGAAAAAAAGTTTTATACAGATGTTGCATGGTTTATAGATGAGCATATCCTAAAAATATTTTGTTGTATACAAGGTGTCCCAAAAAAGTTATGATAAAGTTTTAAGTTTTTTTTTTATATTACACCCCCCATTTTTCTGCACAGATTTGGATTCGGCATAATTTTTTTTATACTACGCTATTTTTATTGCCAGCACTATGCGGTGTTGCCATTCTATTTCATATTCACTAAAACTTTGGGTTAAAAACACTATATCCGAAAAGTGGTTAAAAACTACAGTGAATTCAACTTTAGTTGTATTTTCTTACATCAAGGATAACAGAGTAAATCTGCGAACGAAATTAACATTATTTTATACAGGGTAATTTTCACGGCGTCATACTGCGTAGTTTTCATCGCAACATTTAAAATACTATATCTCAGTTTTTTTAAATGCAACATACTGTGTGTGTCTTTTAAATAGAGAATTAAAAAATTAACATTTTTTTTTTGTACTTAAAGTATTTTAAGCGGTTTTGCAGATATTCGCGTTATTATAGTACATATGGCACTTTCAACAGTAAATTTTTATCAAAACCATCTAATGATCTTTGTTTGGTATTGTACCGTTGAAACCCCCATATGTAATATGAGGCGCCTAGATGCAAAACCAGATATTTCCAATTTTCTGATTTTTGCTGTAAATGTATGGATATTTTTATTTTCATAAAAATGCATCGATTAGAAGCATAACCAACATTCAAAATAATAATAATAAACTAACAAAAAAGTTGTTATAATATGGTAGGCAGTTCTTTTAGTTTCAAAGTAAAGGAATTTTTCCAATTTTTTTTATCTCAAAAATTGCGACTGGCTGATTTTGATGTTATTACAAATTTTGTTGCAAATATTATTCCTAATCTTAAATTGAAAACCGCGTTTCGCTAGCTACTGTAATTTTGGAGTTATGATGTTTTAAAATTTTTAACCCCCTCCCATACCTCCTTACCAACCACCCACCCCCACCAAAAACTAATGGCCTCTCGGGCGCCACAGTATTTTTGTGCCAAATTAGGTTAAAATCGGTTTAGCGGTTTTTGAGGTATCGTGTTACAGACGGACACACAGACAGACAGACAGACAGACACCATGAAAATATTTTGTATTTAGGTCATTTATGACCCAAATAACTCATTTTGAGTGAAATTAAAAAAAATTTTGCCGATCTTAATTATTGCCGATCTTATTAGCCTACCATACTTATTGGTATGGTCGGCTAAAAATAGAGATATAACATTTTAAATATTGCGATATTCGCGACGCATGGGAAAATTTTGACATATGACATCCAAAAAATAATAGAAAATTCAGTTTAGTTTGAGTTATATCTAGTGTAACAAGTTGAGTTATGTCTAATGTAACAATTATTACAGGTCACCTTATTGGATGCCCCCGGCCATAAAGACTTCATTCCAAACATGATATCAGGAGCCGGTCAAGCTGACGTAGGTGTTCTGGTAGTGGACGCGACAAGAGGAGAATTCGAGACTGGTTTTGACCTAGGTGGTCAAACCAGGGAGCACGCTCTCTTAGTCAGATCTCTGGGCGTGACCCAATTGGCTGTGGTTATTAATAAGTTGGACACGGTGTCTTGGTCAAAAGACAGGTTAGTTCAATACACTTATAACATAATTTATAACAGAGTTAAATAACACCGCTAACTTCGTACCGCCTAAAGCCCCATACTTACTATGTACTGATCCGGGTTGTCGATGCTGTTTGTCAATGCGTCGATTTGATGCGTAAATACGCCCATGCGATGCATTATGTTCGTGATACGGCAGTTCGGCCGTATTACGAACATAATGTACGAATTTCCAAACGAACTAACGAATCGCATTGACGATCCACACCAACGCATCAAATCGATCTATCAGCACATAGAGGGTATGGGGCTTAACAGTGAAGAGTTTTTAATACAAATGACTGAATGATCTGGAATGATTGATATCAATCTATTTGACAGTTGTCATTTGTTCTCTATATTTTTGTTTCCATTTCAATTAAAAAGTATTTTCTATAAATTTCAATATATTTCTAGATTTGAATATGCCAATTTCCCACTATTTTCCGTTGAATTTCTATTCTATAATGTCGAGTATGCCATTGATTTGCAGAGGACATCAGTTATTAAAAATAAGCTGTACGCGTGCGTGACGTGACCTGTCAATTACGCAAGATAGCGGACTTCCAAACATAATTTATTTAAAAATAGCTTCATTCAGAATCTCGCAATTAGTGGAATATATTAGTGGTTTCAATTACACTTTATACTTTTTAGTTTACAATCATTCACAGTGTTTAAAAAAGGCTGTACTTAAACTGCCGTTAAACGGTAGCTTACTAAAATGCCGTTAATAGGTATGACGTCGTTAATGTGACGCACTTGACGGCTTTATGAAATATAGGAATTTTATAAGGACTAACCAACGCTATCCACCCCACCAAATAACCAACTTAACCAACGCAACTAACCTCGACACTGATAAAAAATATAAAAAACAAATATAAATTAGTAAAAATCAACCAACCCCACCAACTAACCAATGAATTAACACCATCCAAATCACCACGCTAACCAACCCGCCAAATAACTAAACCAATCCATCCAAAAAGAGTGAAACCAATGCGATAAGATCACGCTATAAGCAAAAAAAATATAAAAAAGTCTTGGTCGGCGTGAGATTTGAACCACGGACCATTCGCTTACGAAGCGATAGCCTCAGCCACTGACCCACAGGTGCTCTTGCAGAATGTTTAAGGCCAGGCATCACTTTCCGCCGACATGAACGACGTCACAATATCTATTAACGGCATTTTAGTAGGCTACCGTTTAACGGCTGTTTAATTACATCGTTTAAAAAACACAACTAAAATTAGTAGAATATTCTAGCATCAGCTTGCTAGCAACCACAATTTATAGATAAAGGAAACAAATTTAGATTGGAATGCTCGGCTTGCCGCTAAAACTTATAATTATTATTGTTTTGGGGTGCATACCTTGTACGGGATCCGGCGTTGCTATAGCGGTTGGCTAAGAACAACCGTAAACAAGAACAGAAATAATTTTTTCTTGTCAAAATCAGAATCCGCAAAAATTATAAAATTTTTCAAAATTTAAACTGCCTTCATTGAAAAATACCGAAAAGTGTTTAACGCGTCCATTTTCAAAGTAATTATTGCTATCTTGTGAGTTTAATTTAAATTTTATTTACTCGAACCCTGTGATAATTATTGTGAAAAAGTGGCATTAAAAACTTCTGTGTGAACTGTGAAACCATCGTGGATCGTGGAATAACGTCGCTTTTCAATGTTTCATACACGTCTTTATATAAAATAAGGTTTCTTATATATATGCAACACACTGTATTTTATTTAAAAAAATTAAAAGAAAATAGTAATAAATTTGAATAAATAATATTTGGCGACATAATTCCGGAAAAAGCCAAACCGCTCCGAAATTATCAAAAGCTTTGGAGAGCGACCGTTGTAAGAATAGCGCCATATAGTATTTACATACTCTTTGGCGCTTATTATGGGCACTTTCCAATCTTGTTTCCTTTATCTATGCGACAATTTCTCTTGAGGGAAGATAATTAAAGCCCAAAATGACATTTTTCGCAAATTTTGAAGTATAATTAGTGGAAAAGTTGAAGCTTCATTCAGGACCTCGCAATTAGTGGTTTCAATTACACTTTATTTATATAAAGTTTATACTTTTTAGATTACGATTATTCACAATGTCTAAAAAACACAATTAAAATTAATAGAATATCATAGCAACAGCTTGCGTTAGTCAGTTTTATCCATAGAAAAAGCCTAATATTTAGCTTATAAAACAATAAATCTTTGATTTCTAACCACAATTTCTCTTGACGGATATAGTCAAAGGCCAAAATGGCATTTCTTGTAAATTTTGAAGTAAAATTAGTGCAAAAGTTAAAAGTTTGATAACTTTTTCTACTAATTAAAAATGTCTACTACTAATTTTGACGTTCTGGATGCTTACATTGAAATGAAAAGAACAAACTTTTACGCTAATTGAAACCACTAATTTATTCCACTAATTGCGAGGTTCTGAATGAAGTTTAACAGTTTGATAACTTTTTCTACTAATTGAAAATGTCTACCAGTAATTTTGACGTTCTGAATGCCTACATTGAAATTAAAGGAATCAATTTCTACGCTAATTGAAACCACTAATTCATTCCACTAATTGCGAGGTTTTGAGTGAAGCTTATATGACTATAATTATTGAGTTACAGGTTTGAGGAAATTGTTCAAAAATTAAAGACGTTTCTCAAACAAGCTGGCTTCAAAGAAAACGACGTCACTTTCGTTCCGTGCAGTGGACTGACTGGCCAAAATCTCGTAAAGCCTCCAACTGAAAATGAACTACTCGAATGGTACAAAGGGCCTTGTCTATTAGAAGTTATAGGTATATAAATGTTTTAATTTTTGATTCAAGTTTCCAAGTTTTTGTGTTTTCAGACAAATTTAGAGCTCCAGCCAGACCAATTACAAAACCGTTCAAGTTTTCTGTAAATGATGTTTTTAAGGTTAGGTTTATTTATTTTAATTGTTTGTAATGAATGTATAAGGTTTTATGTTATTTCTAGGGTACTGGAACGGGATTCTGCGTAGCTGGTAGAGTGGAAACAGGAGTTTTGAACACTGGAGACAAAGTTCTGGTTTGTCCTAACAAAGATTTGGCCGCTGTTAAGTCATTGGCTATCGAAGAAGTTTCCAAGGTTGTTGTTTTCGCAGGTAAATATTACCGCAAATATGGTAATCGCAAAACAATTTCCGATGCACGTGATCAACTTTGAGTGACAAGCGATGGCCACAGCGCTGCCAGATTGTGATGGATTTATGAGATGAACTTAAAATTGACAAACAACATATTTATTATATCATTTTTTAAAAGAGTTTTACGTTTTATTTTTAATTTAATAACTGATATTTCAGGGATTAATTGATTTATTTGTTTTATAGCTTATTTTACTTATTACATATTGGCAAAAACTAGTTCATTATGAAGATTACTATAAGCGTTATTATAGACAGAGTATGGGATATTTATTTATTGATGTACATCTTACAACGCCATAAGTGGTAATAAGTACGAGGGTGCTGTTAATGCACAAACTAATAATCACAGAATTTAATAAAAACTTTGAAAGCAGTATAATGTGCTTATCAATCAAACTTACTTTTCTGACTGTAGGCAAGGTTAATAAAGGACCTTTATTGTCACGTTCTCGTTCAAAATAGTTTTAAAAAACAGGGAAGCTACAGTCTCTTTGCTTCAGCTGTTTAAAAGCTTCATCATATTTTCAACACACAATTTCAAGAAATGCAATACAAAAACTCGAAAATTTAGTTCTAAAAAGAACTGTTTGTGCTTAGGAGTGCAATTTAAAAAAAACTATGAAAATAGGCAAAAAAACGAGAGTTACTCACAAAGATTCAACAACCACACGATATTATACAAAATAATGACTGACACTAGGATGTAGAATGTAGAATGTTTAGGAGGGGAGTTAATCACCGCGACCTTATAGATCTATTGTGTGTTCCCCTTTCTTGAGTTATAACGAGTTATAACTCATCATACAGTCTCAGTGCTTTAAGAAAAGCCAGTATCTGAGACGGCTCCACAGAGGCCAGCTCTCCATCCTTGACATCAGACGTACCAAGGTTCATGGCACGAATGGTCGTCGTCTCGGCGCACTCAGTGATAAGGTGTTCTGGTGTTTCCCCATTTTCCCCACAAAATCTGCATTCGCCGTTGTTTCTCAGTTTCAGCCTACTGAGGTGTTCGTTGAGGAGACAGTGTCCTGTTAGAAACCCCGTGACAATCCGAAGATTGTTTTTACTTAAATCAAGGAAAACCTTTGATTTTTCTCTCGGTCATAAGTTCTAAGGAACTTTTTCGAGTGTCTTAGACCGTTGGAGGACACCCATTCCAAGTTACGGATGGAGTCTTCCAAATTCTTCAGTTCCGCTTTCAGTTGGTTCCCGTTTGGAAAACAGAACGGTTCTGGTCCAGTTAGTGGAGTGTTCGCTCCTTTTCTAGCTAGATCATTTGCTTTTTCATTGCCTTATGTTCCCTTGGTGAGCAGGCACCCAGAGTAGGAGGACTTTATTTTCTTTGCCTAATTTGTTGAGCTTCTCTAGGCATTCTTTGACCAACTTCGAATTGATGGCTACTGAGTTGATTTTAAGTGGTGCTTGACTATCGGATAGGATGGCAATTTCCTGTTTTCGATAGTTCCTATCTAAGATAAACTGTACGCATCTTTCGATAGCGCAAATTTCTGCCTGAAGGATACTGGGGTAGGTGCCCATTGGTTCACTAGGTGCCCAGTTTTCGGCCCAAATACTCCTATCCCTGTCACAACTTTGGTTTTGGAAGCATCAGTATACCACGTGATGGTATGGTCTTTTATGACACTAGGATAATGTCAAATAAAAAAGGACAACATTGGTGAACACGGCGCAATGTGACCAACATAGTGATAATAAAATTCGGTTTAAACTAATTTTTGCAGCTTTAATCTAAATAAAATATCTGTTACAATCATTTGCTCTATAATGTAAAATGAAGAGCTGCTCGGTATCTTAAATTATACAACAAATTTAAACATTTTTGGCAAAATTTCATTTAGTCAGGTTTATAGACTTTAGTGTCAATGTCGATATGATTGATGACGTATGGGAAAATGTTTTGCGATTACAATAAAACAGCCTCTATACTATCCCCGAAATGTTTTACGAAATATTTCTGGAGAAGTTTACCACCCAACTTTTTCGAAAAGAATATTAAAATTAAAATAAAAAAAACAGGGTGTTTCAGAACTAAGATCCATACCAAAGTTATATTTTTTCTTATGGAACACCCGGTATTTTATTTCATTTTTGGATTCTTGGGCCCAAAAAAAGGTATTTATTATAAGGGTTAAATATGTTTAAAATCTTTGATTTTTGGCCGCAAGAGTCTTGCATACTTGGTCTTGGTCTTGCCAAAGTCTTGAACTGGCCAGTCTCGATCCTGCTTTTTGTGCAAGATCAAGACCTTGTTCGTCACTAAGAAAGGGGACAAACACAATAGGCCTTACTGGTCGCAATGTTACCGGCATATGACGGCTCCTTAATATTGTAGAAAAAAAAAACAAATAACACTTTAATAAATCCATACAGGGTGTGGTATTTTGTAACATAACAATTTTTGTTTATTATTTTTAGGTGATCAAGCCACTGTAACGTTATCAGGCATAGAAATGCAAAACGTGTCGGTAGGTAACATTTTATGTGATCCCGGTAATCCAGTGCAAGTGTCAAGTAGATTTGAAGCCAGAATTGTGATATTTAATATTGCTGTGCCTATAACAAAAGGCTATTCGGTAAGTCGTGGCACATTATTTGTCAAGATAAACTAAAGTAGCATATTTGGGAAATACAATATGATGAAAAGAAGTTTTAATTTACTGTAGAAATGAAAATTAATGATATTCACCATAATAATTTTACTTATAAAGAAAGTGTCATCTATCCTCACTTCTAAAGAAATTTGACACCGTTTTTTTTTTCGATTATAAGGGATTTTCTGCTTATTATTTACGGAATAACATAGCAAAAACTCATTTCTTTCTTTTATAAAATTATATATACAGACTATAAATGAATAAGGGCCGGTTCTACAAAGCAAGTACATATATACCAGGTATAACCAATTCTTGGAATATCTATTAATAATAATTCAGTTGCATTACCTAAGTTATCTTCGTTAATTCGTTGCATTACCTAAGTTATCTTCACAACTTTGACCACGTCCTCGAGGGTCCTGTTCTAATTTTCGCTTGACTGACCGCGGTATATGTATGTACATAACTACTGTAATCAACTGTCTAAAAACTGGCTTTGGTAAATTCAGAGAATTTTTTCGGCGTTGCCTCTTAGACTGTTAGTGTGGGATAAAAAAATAGTACAATATTGCAAGTGGGGTAGCTTTAAATAGCATAAAATAAGCTCAATAAAGACAAATAAATGCATAAAATTTCAAATCAAATTCAAATGTTTCAAACAAAACGTCATACAGAACTGTCAATGATCCTCACCTTACTATGCATGAATACATGTGGATATTGTTATACAGCATTATCGAAAAAACGGCGTCAGCGATGGCTATGAAATGAACATCGCTGTCATTTTATATGTAAAATTATATGGGAAATATTCATATTCAAATCACCTGCCGCCCTTTTTTTTTCGAACATACGGTATTTCTTTCTTAATATTTGTATTTTAAAGTTCTATGAAAATCCCCACTTATTTTTTAACAACCACCCCTGTCTTTTTTTTCGCACTTATTTATTTACAGCCTGGTGCCTGGTATACCAGGTGCGTCTCGAAAGTGGCGCACCCCTATAACTTTTTTATTTTGTCAGATAAAAAAACGAGATTTGGTATGTTAGTATATCACATAAATTAGGATTGATTAACATATTCAATTCTTTTTGGTCACGTCCTGTTTCGCCAGAAATGGCTACAACTTTTGATTCTTAAATGGCACCCTCGGTATATTTCTACTTTATTCAATAGAAAATGACACTCTAAATAGAATGACATATCATATACTTAACAACTTTTGACATTTTTGCTTAAAAACAAATCGTATTTAAATTGCAATCTAGAGTGCCATGGCTGTGTTAGAAGCACTAATTTTTAATCAAGGAGCCTTGGAAAAATAGTTTTGATCTTCTAATGTTTTTCGTGTCTTGTCGTGGCCGGTTAAAAGATGCCCAAATCGTATTTTTCTCAATTTTTTTCAAATGGAATAAGGGTGGCTCATTAGCATACTTGGAAAAGGATTTTTTTATAAATAATTTAGTGCCACATAATTTGCTAATTGTCGTTATGAACCGCATTTTACAATTTCAAATAAACCATATGCGAAAATGTGAAAAGTTGACATATATGATATATCATTCTATTCAGAATGTAATTTTCTATCAAATAAAGTAGAAATATACCGAGGATGCCATTTAAAAATGAAAAGTTGTAGTCATTTCCGGTGGAACAGGAAGTGACCAAAAACAATTGAATACGTCAATAAATCCTAATTTATGTCATATACTAACATATCAAATCTCGTTTCTTTATCTGAAAAAAATATAAAAAAGTTATAGTGGTGAGCCACTTTTGAGACGCACCCTGTATAGTTTTTTAATAATCGTTCCATATTTCTTTTAGGTGGTGTTACATCATCAATCGCTGGTAGAACCGGCCGTGATCAGCAAACTAACATCTCAACTGAACAAAAGTAACGGCGAAGTGCAAAAGAAACATCCGCGTTTCTTGAGCAAGAACTCGAGTGCAATCGTGGAAATCTCCGTTTCCAAACCGATAGCTTTGGAAGTTTATAGCGAGTGCAAAGAACTAGGAAGGGTTATGTTAAGGGTAGGTGGCGCAACAATCGCAGCCGGACTGGTCACAAAGGTTTTGTAACTTTATTTAGATAAGGAATTAATTGTTATATTGTATAAATTAAAGATTAAATAAATTAACTTATTTTATTTTTGAAGTTTGCTTTCTACATAGTTCATAACTTGTTGATTCAGTGGCGCATCTAGAGATTGAGTCGGGGGGGGGGTAGTAGCAATATTAAGGTATTATAGATTTAAATTAATTTTGCTTTACATTTTTTGACTGTGGAAAAAAATATACTTGGACTGGTCAGAACCTTGGTCAGAATTTTCTACAGTATGACTCTGGATTGTCTTTACAAGAGGAAAAACTTTTTTATTATTAACATTTTGAGAGAAATGTATTCTTCATAAAACTTTTTGCTTGTCATAAAATGGTTAATCCCTATTATACTTTTCGAAATTTCCATACCGTTTCAGAGAAAATTAAGAGAAACATGAAAATAGTGTTGAATTTTTTTTAAAGTACGAAAAATCAAAATGCGTTTCCATAGTAATATCAATTTGATTTCATTACGGATTTCATTCTTTTAATAAATACTTTTATTAATTTTGATTGTCATATTCTTTGTTAAAGTATCACATTTTCCGATAACTATCATCGCTCTTTCCGTAGCATGAACTAAATAAATTTTGTGGTTCTTTAACATTCTAAAATAACAAAAAATATTACGTTAATTAACATTGTATGAATAACAATCTATCAAAGAATGAAAACGGTGTTATATTATCACAGAGACGCGTTTTCATTTTTAGGATTTTAGGACCAAAAAATCGACACCTTTTTCATGTTTTTCTTAATTTTCTCAAACGGTATGGAAATCTCGAAAAGTATAAACAGGATTAACCATAGACTTAAAATAAAATTTTATTTTAAGTCTATGGGATTAACGATTTTACGACAAGCAAATTTTTTATGTAAAATGCATTTTTCACAAAATGTCACTAATAAAAAAGTTTTTTCTCTTGTAAAGACAATCCAGGGACATACTGTATATTGATTGTTATTAATAAATTCTTTTATAATTTTATTTTTTAAGTTAAAATATTATTTATAAAAAAATATAAATTTCTTTACACCCATTACCCCAGCTGTATATGCGCCCCTGTGTTGATTAATAAGTTTTTTTAGGGATAAAATAAGAGAAGATGAAGCTACTGATTCTATATCTTTATCTTATTATATGAGAGTAACAACTCTTGTATTTTTATTAGTTGTAGGTATATTTATTTTTTATTAATTACATTGCTACATAATGATCTAAAAAAATATGTATTTTGCCATTTATAATAAAAATATTAAACAGGAATTATTGACAATGTCTTCAAGTTTGCAAAGAATTATAACTCAATAACAGAGCAGTTTTGTTAATTTTTTGTACATCCAGTTCAATACTGCCATAACTGCATTTTTTTTCAGAAATTCAGATATAATAATTCAATAGAAATATGATTTTTTTCCATATTGTGTTAACCCCTACCATATCATGAAAAGTCGTATTTTATGATTATTTAGTTAGATCTGTCTTCTATGGAAATGCAGCAATAATTTATCACCACAATAACATATTGTACCCATTTTTTCCAAAAAATGCAAGTTATGGCAGTATTAAATAGGATATGCATTTTATTAAGATTATTTAAGTTTATTTTATTTATGTTTTTCTTAGAAAAACAATTCGCACTGAACTTTTGTAGATTAATTTTTTTATACTAGTAATGTATTCAATAAAACACAAAAATATAAAACAAAAATATTCTTTATTTTCTATATACTTAGAATTAACAAAATAATGTAGCTATTTTAATAAAAAAATATCAGTCTCACCATAATTTCTTTCTAGAAATATTTATCACAAACATTAACAAAAACCTATCTCTAAAATACTGAGTTAAATTATTTAATCTACTTCTTCTATCGTTGGACCATTGCTCTGAGATCCACCAAATCCACCAGCTTGTCTGCCGCATCCACCAGGCATTCCTCCACCCATATTGGTATTCTGAGATCCGCCTCCATATAATTTGGCCATGATAGGACTGCACACTGATGTTAGCTGTTTCTGTTTATCTTCAAACTCTTCCTTTTCGGCCAGCGTGTTGGAGTCTAGCCATTTAAGAGCAGCCTCGCACTCCCTTTCGACCGTCGCCTTGTCTTCTGAGCTTAGTTTGTCCCCGCAGTCCTGCACTGCTTGTTTCAGTTGGAAGATGTAAGCCTCCAGTTGGTTGCGTGAGGCTACTTTTTGTTTCTGTTTTTCGTCTTCCTCCTTGTACCTCTCGGCCTCAGACAACATGCGGTCGATGTCGGCCTGTGACAATCGGCCTTTGTCGTTCTTGATTGTGATGTTACGGCTGTTGCCAGAACTCGTGTCTTTAGCGGATACGTTGAGGATTCCATTGGCATCCAAGTCGAACGTTACGTCTATCTTTGGTACACCTCTGGGAGCTGGAGGTATGCCAGTTAGATCAAATGTGCCCAGGAGGTTGTTGTCTTTGGTCATGGCACGTTCACCTTCGAATACTTGGATTGTTACAGCGGGCTGATTGTCCGCGTAAGTGGTGAAGGTCTGGCTCTGTTTGCATGGAATGGTTGCATTTCGCTCGATGATCTTGGTCATGACGCCACCAGCTGTTTCGATACCCAAGGAGAGAGGGGTAACATCTACCAACAACACATCTTGGATCTTCGAATCTTTTTCGCCGCTCAGTACAGCCGCTTGGACTGCTGCACCATAGGCTACAGCTTCATCTGGGTTGATGGACAGGTTCAGCTGTTTTCCATTGAAGAAGTTTTGCAGCAGTTGTTGGATTTTGGGTATTCTCGTCGAACCACCAACTAAAACGATGTCGTGAATAGAGCCCTTGTCCATTTTAGCGTCAGCTAGGGCTTTTTCTACAGGTTGAAGAGTGCCTCTGAACAAATCGGCGTTCAGTTCTTCGAAACGGGCCCTCGTAATTTTGGTGTAAAAGTCGAGGCCTTCGTAGACAGCGTCAATTTCAATGGAGGCTTCGGTGCTGGAACTGAGAGTTCTTTTCGCCCTTTCTGCTGCTGTCCTTAATCTTCTGACGGCCCTCGGGTTGGAACGTAGATCTTTCTTGAATTTACGTTTGAACTCTTCAGCGAAGTGGTTCACCAATCTGTTATCGAAGTCTTCACCTCCAAGATGGGTGTCTCCGGCTGTGGATTTAACTTCAAACAGCGATCCTTCGTCGATTGTAAGGATGGAAACATCGAAGGTACCGCCACCCAGATCGAAAATCAGGACATTTCTTTCTCCTTTAAGATTTTTGTCCAAACCATAGGCCAAGGCAGCCGCTGTAGGTTCGTTGATTATCCTCAGAACGTTTAATCCAGCGATAACTCCCGCATCTTTCGTAGCTTGCCTCTGGGAATCGTTGAAATATGCTGGTACAGTTATAACTGCGTCTTTGATGTTTGTTCCCAGGTATGCTTCTGCTATTTCCTTCATTTTCGTCAGGACCATCGAACTAACTTCTTCTGGAGCGAATCGTTTCGTTTCACCTTTAAATTCGACCTGCAATTTGGGTTTGCCGGTCTCGTTGATGACTTTGAATGGCCAGTGTTTGATGTCGGCCTGAATTTTTGGATCGTCGTATTTTCGCCCTATCAATCTTTTAGCGTCGAAAATGGTGTTCGATGGGTTCATCGCGACTTGATTTTTGGCAGCATCGCCGATGAGACGTTCGGTGTCGGTGAACGCCACGTAACTTGGAGTTGTTCTGTTACCTTGTTCGTTGGCGATGATTTCCACTTTTCCATGCTGCCACACTCCCACACAGGAATATGTGGTTCCCAAGTCGATACCAATTGCTGGAGCTTTAACCATTTTGATGTCTTCTTTTATTTTTCTCTTTTCACACAATAACACCACTGTAAAATTTTATAAAAACACAATAACTTTCGCTTGGTAAAACTTTGAATTTGTTCGCTGTGTCGCTTTTGCTTCACACTCGTCGCTTGTTTTCAAATTGACTGGTTACCGCGCCAACGGCGTCGGTTTATATACAGAAAGCCGAGGCGTATCGAACGCCACAGAAGCGAACGGAAATTTCTGGAGCTTCTCGAAAAATACAATAATAGAAGTCTGAATATTACACCGTGTCTCAAATAAATTATGAAATAAACATTTCACATAACTATTTAATTTTTACAGTTTGTTTGAAATATATGATTTAAAGACTTTCTTTATTTAAAAATACATGAAAAATATTTAATTTTAATTATTTTTTTTTGCTTAAAGCGTTTTTAACTAATTACATATATGTTGATAGAATTGTAATTATTATATATTTTAAAAAACGAGCAACGGACTATTTAGACATAAAGATTTAAATTAATTTCTATGGTTTTTTTAATTTCAAAAGGGCATATATTTAGTAAAAACCGTAAAAATTAGTAATATATGGAGTATATTATATGGACCATTAAGCTATTAATTTGAATATTCTTATGGCGAAAACCATATAATATAAAATATTAAATATATAATATCTACTACTGGTCACTTAAATACAATAGATATATATTACGTATATATTTAGTAAATGTAAGATAAAAACATAATGTTTTTGTTACAAAAGCGATTTTGTACAACTATTTACATACGTTTCATCAGTGACAAAAATGAACACCCAAGTTTTGATTTTTCATTATAAGATTTATGTAGCATTAAAAAAACCTTTTAGTTACTAAAACTTTAGAATACCCACAATCAAAGTTTACAGAATAAAATAATATTCTGTTATGTTTTAACATTAAATTCTTATACAGATAATTAACACTTTAAAAAGAAAACATTTTATACTTTGATTGAATAGATTGATTTGATCTTATACTCTGATTTTTTGCTTTTTGTTCATTAAAACCCCTTTTTCTAATGATGGATATGGCGTATGGGGTTTATTCAATATCGTTTATTAAGAGATAATAATAATAATTTTTCTGATGTATTTATTAATTTGAATTCAGATTTTATTGTTAAATTGCATGATAGATTATTGTGGCAAATTAAAATTCATGGGTGTACAAGATAGGTAGATGTATTTTAGTTAGCGCACTATTTTGATCAGATTGGTATATTTTTAGGTATATCTAAAAATCGTTATGTGGTTCATAGGACTTGTGTTTAGCCCCAGCAGGGAACTATTAATCCCGACCAATCACGTTAGAGTTTTTGACCCCCCCCCCCAAACACAAATGAATTAACACCCTCCAAATAACCACGCTAACCAACCTGATTGGTCAAGCTTAATAGTTGCCTGCTGGGGCTAGACACTTCTCTTCATAGGCTCATAGGCAGAAGTTGGCAACCACACCTTAATAGAATATTCCTGAATATTCTGAAACGTAATACATTTCTAAATGAAAAGTAAATAAATAAAAATACAGTTACATTCACGAATGAATAACATTTTCCAAAACCGGTCAGAGATACGGAGCCGGTTAAATTAGGAAAAAAGTTGTTTAAAAAAGTTAGTTATTTTTTGGCAAACCCAATTGGATTTCGTTTTTTTTTTTCTTCCGTTTGAAAAGATATATGACAATTTAAATTGCACAATCGTATTGCTATTTATATTGCTCTACAAGTTGATGTTATTAGATTTTCAATCTGACGTTTCGTTTCCGAGATACCATCGTTATTTTTATAAATACGGACCTTGATTTTTTATTACTTTTTTTAAAAGGTTAAAACCTCCCAAATGCAATGATTTAGCACACTTGTCCCAAAAATGTTGCTTGTTTATTTCACCGACATAAAGTAATCCCTTCTGAGTTTCTTTTGGGCTACTGGGTATATTTCTAGAATTATCAAACGATCGATATGTTTTCATTTCAACGGCAGACGTCGGCAACTAACATTACCGAATATTCTGGAATATCCCAGTTCAAACTTAAATAAACACGTTTTAATGTATTTTAATAAAACTTATGCTCTTTTTATAAATTAAAACCACAAATAAAAATGCATTTCCTGATGTTTAAAGAAATAGTCTCATCATAAATGCATGAGTTTGTTTTTTAAATTTGAAAATTAAATTATGATTTAAAATAACCGTTATGACATTATTTATAGCTTAATTTACAACACAATTTATCATAATATTATTATGTTACATATAAAATAATCAAGTATCTTTATTACAGACAAAATTACAGCATTTATTTTTTCTTTAATTTGATTATTTTCCAATCATATTTATTTAAAAAAAAATGTGATTTATTATTAATTCCTCTATAGTAGTATACTTTATTTTTATTCAAACCCCTAGATTTACATGTCTTTTAGTTTTTTTTAAATTTATATTATAATTTTTTGTGTATATAATGTAATTTATAAGTTTTTAAATTAAACGCACCTTTACTTTTAAACATATATTTTTTATTTATATTTATTTAAACAAGAATATTCATTTTCAAACAATCTATTTTTGACTATTATTTGTCAACAAAATGAAATTATTTCTAATTACATAATATTTAATTATTAATTATATTATAAAAATTAATATAAATAGCTTAGAAATTTATTAATACAATTTTAAAATTATTAAACTTTCCTTTTCAAAAATAGTACTTGCCATAAAAACAAACAAACATTGAAACAAAAATATAAATATCAGTATTTTCCACCGATGTTTGGCATAGAAATTTCCTACTTCCCGTAACATCATCGAAGGTCATGGAATCTTTCCAAGGCGGTCTAGAAAATTCTGTATTGACGGTTGCCGACATTCTCCTCGCTTCCATTTGGGATCGATAGGAGCGCTGAGAATATTCCAAAGACATTATAAAGATAGACCGAACATCTCATTCATAAATACTCGTTGGTAGTGTATCAAACATTCCAATGTGTCAAACAAGGACAGAAGAGACAGAGAAGTCTAAAATTTCCGACCCCGGCAACTAGGCGCATTTGGGATTGTTTTAATGGCCAGTGGCGTATCGTTTTTTGGAACGAATTTAATTAGTAAACTAAAAGTAAATTAATTAGTAAAATCAGATGAGTTTTGTTATAAGGTCTAATATAATAATACCATTAATATCCCACATATACTTATGTTGAAACGTTAGTAGTTTTCGAAAATCACTCCAACGTCGATTTTCAATTTAAACTTTCAGTTACTTTTGAATATTTACAGGGTGACTCAGGCTTCCGAAACAGTTCTATATTAGGTTTGTGGTTGGTGACTTTTCTTTCAATTTTTTTTTCAGAATATGGAGGCATTTAGGCACATATTAGACATTTTTGTAAACATATGTGGCCGGAACATATTTTCAAACCAAAGTTGTAGATTTGCCATTAAATTTCCATTCCAGAAATACCTAGGGTTGCCACTTGTCCTTTTTTGAAAAGGACAGTCCTTTTTAGGAATAACTTGTCCTTTTGACTTTTTTTGACTTAAAAAGTCATTTTTATTTACGCATTTTCCCTGAGAAAATTACCTACAGCAAACAGAAATATTCTTTTCGCCCAAATTTAATTAGGAATGTTATAAAACTTAACTTATAAATACATTTTTCTTGTTTAGAATAGGCAACATTATTTAGAACTTCCCGTTTAATCTCAAATGATAGTTTAGGTTTTAGTTTTACCTTTTTTTATCTTAAAAAGAACTTTTCAAAATTAGTACCCAATTAGTAACGATTTAGTTAGTTCGCAATCGATAGCTTCCTGTGAAGTACTGTGTAATAGTTGTTTAATCTTGTATTATTAATAACTTCCTATACCTAAAATCAATATTTAATGAGAAAATTGTGTTTTTTTTTGAAAAATAAGACAAGA
Source organism: Sitophilus oryzae (assembly GCF_002938485.1). Classification (NCBI taxonomy): domain Eukaryota; kingdom Metazoa; phylum Arthropoda; class Insecta; order Coleoptera; family Curculionidae; genus Sitophilus; species Sitophilus oryzae. Next base: position 1,803,001 of record NW_022146324.1, on the reverse strand, counting down.
TTTGACTTTCGGTCTTCTTCTTATATTATGATGGCTCTGATACGAGGCAATTGCCTTTTAGTCTCGCAATAGAAGGCATTTATCATTAAAAGTATCAAATCTGTGTGCTACAGTATGGGATTTCTGTCGCATAATAATAAGTACCTATTACGTTTATTTACAAATCCTTTACTTTTAAAGGTAGCTTCATCAGATAATCAAATTTTAGTTAAATGTCCTAATCTTCATGAACTGTATTAAGCATATGTATTGCGGTTTGAATCACCCTGTATGTTGACAAAAATATTTTGAAAATGTGCGTTACAATGGCCCCCATCTTATGTAAAAAAAAGAAATAAAAATCAAAAACCAAAAACGTAATAGGTAAAAAGCTTTTTTGGAGGCCTGGGTCACTCTCTATATAGGTATGTATAAAACTAGTAGCCTAAGAATTATTTACAGTTCGTCCCATTCTAAAAAAAGTTAAACACACCGTACAAATAACTCTAGGAAGATGTATTTGTACGGTGGTAAAAATTGTCTAAACAAGGCCGAAGGGGCAGATATAATAAAGCAATAAAATGTAAAAAAGGTCGGGTAAACACCTTTGTTTATTTGTTGAGCAAAATTCCTTTAGAATATCGTATATAATGACTAAAATACGACGCAATTTTAAGAAAAAAATGTCACTTTCTGGCTTATAATAAAGTTTCAAATGTAACGTTTATATTCAAATTTGTTATGATCTACATCAGTTAGGTAGTAATTGAGACGAATTATAATTCAATTACCGGCTACTACGTTCTTGTTTTAATAGATCAAAATTCAACAAATATAATTAGAAATTATTTTAATTGTGAGAGGCTCCCTTGTGGGACGCCTATGTACGATTACGGCGCGGCGGAAACAATACCTACCTGTGAAAAGACAAATTCGGGTAATTTGAGTTTATTTGTCCACACATTTGACACTGTTATTGTACCATATTGAAAATTCGCAGATTCAAAAGTACATTAAACAAAAACAAAAACTACTGAAAAACACTGAAAAGTTCACTTCGGACTTGATTCCGACTTCAAACACACCGTAAGCTAAACGTAGTACGCTGACCATGGGTAGTGGGCCGTCGCGAGGGGTGGTGGGACGGACGGCTCATTTCATTCTGGAAGACTAGCAGCGACGTTGCCAATAGTTCTAGACGTTTCAGCACTATTTTTTTTAATAGTAACGCATATATCCTCTGGTTAATAACATATTTTACGCATGCTTGTTTAAAAATAAACTATTAATTTAATTAAGAAATTGAGATTTATTGATATCCGGTGAAGGTTTTAAAGTCACCTTTTCTGCAAATCAAACTAAGTAGATAGGTGCAAATTTGATATGTGGCAATGTCGCCTTCTCTATCTCAGTTGATTTTTACAGTACGTGGTCAACCTCCGAATGTTTGATCGGGTTAAAATGCATAATGTGATATCTGTTCTTCCTAAATCTATGGAATATTCGCAAGATAAGTATCGGGTGGCTCAAACAAAACAAAGTACTCCCATTTCGTACGGTAAAATTACCAAATGAAACCGTAGCGGAAAAAATAAAAGATGAAACAAAATGACTTATTTGAATATTGTTATTTTTATAATTTAAGTGAATAGCAGATATGTATTTTCAATTTATTAATCATGATTAGTATTGCACATAGACTTAAATATTTTATTTTAAGTCTATGGTATTGCATAAATAGGTTGGTTTGGTATACCTAAATACCTATACCTACCCAACCATACCCACCCAACCCCCATGATGAAAGAAATACGTATATAAAGTGCAAATATTTTCAGGGCTTGTAGATCTAGATAAAAAATATATATTTTCTCTTTACCGTTTTTCAAATAAGTCCAAAATAACCGAGTTTTTTTATTTTCTTTGAAAATTAAAAAAAGTTTTCTCTAGGTTTTCTCTCTTGTAAATTTAATCTACTCTATTTTTTTTAAGTAAAAACTAAAAAAAAATTCCAAAATTTTTTTCAAAAAAATTCAAATGATCAATTTTTTTTCGCGAAGAAACCTCATATAGTATAGTCACCCTGTATATAACAAGTAAAATTCTCGAAAATTTATATAATTTATGCGATCTGAAATTTAATTATTATAGAAGTATTAGCAGGTATCTATAAAAAGTTTTTTTTTTGTTTCAATTTTTTTTTGTTTGTGTTTAGTATAAATATCTCTGGCAAAATTTCCTACAAAATTAATTTATTAGTACTGATTAATAATGGAATTTATTATAATAAAATTTTAAAGTGTCTATACTTCTATGTTTACATTGAACATACCTTAGAACATACCATAAAAATACATTAACTGTATTATTTTTGGGCTACCTGGTATATTTCGAGAAGCATCTAACGGTTTTTCAACGGTCAATGCAGGCAACTCACCTTACAGAATTCTCTAGAATATTTTTTCAGAGCGAGATTTAAAAACTTTTTGCTAATATAAATAAAACTATGACGGATAAATCCATATATTTTATTTTTGAGTCTATTCAAAAACCTAATCAAAAATAAGTAGAAACTCCAATTTTATTTTAAAGTTATTGATTGTTTGCTAAGTATAGTTTTTTATAATTATTCAGTTGATTAAATTGTGAGTTTTAAGAGTTGTTTATTTGCAAACAATATGTAATTGTTTCAATCTTAATAAGTATACATAGTAAATTACATTATTGGTTAATTCATATTTTTAATATACTATATATTAGTCAAAATCTATTTTGTAATAATAATATATTGTAAGTTACTGTAAAATTACAAAATCAATACTGTAATATTTAAAATTACAAACTTCCGATTTTTTACATATCAAATTTAAATTAACTAAATAATAAATAAAAATTATAATGTTAATATAATGTGAATTAAACTATAAATATATTTTAATTACATAAACAAAATTTAAAACAAATATCAATATTTACATTCAGCAGTTATTGCAGTAAAATTCTCTCCCGCCAATTTCTAGAAAATTCTGTATTTGTGGTTGCCCACGTTCTCGAATTTTGTTCAGTATTGATTTCGCTCGCAGACAATTCTCGAAACACGTATAGAGTGGCTCAAAAACTATACCGCTATGAATGCAGTGAATGTACATATTGTTAAAAAATTTCAATACAAATTTCTATATTGTTTTTTAAAAGGTAGAAAGCACCCTTATCATAATATCGTATTTGGCGAATATACAATATGTCCCCGGATTGTTTTTACAAGAAGAAAAACTTTTTTATCATTGACATTTTGATAAAAATACATTCTTCATAAAAATATTTGCTTGTTCTAAAATGGTTTAATCCCGTTTTTCCAAATTTCCATATAGTTTTAGACAAAATTAAAAAAATAACATGAAAATATGGTTGAACGTCCTAAAAATCAAAACGCGTTTATATGGTAATATAATTTCGTGTTCATTCTTGGATAGATTGTTGTTGATATAATTTTGCTGATTTTAAATGTTACAGAAGCACAAAATTTATTTAGTTCAATGCTTCGGAAAGGGTGCATGATAGTAGTTATCGGAAAATATGATACTTTAACAACCGCAAAAAAGATGACGTTAATCAAAATTAACAATAATCATCTATCAAAGAAATGAAATCGAAATTATATTATCATAGACGCCTTTTTATTTTAAGGGCTTTCAGAAAAATTCAACCATATATTTTCATGTTTTTTATAATTTCCTCTAACACGGTATGGAAATTTGGAAAAGTATAAACGGGATTACGAATTTTAGAACAAGCAAAATTTTTTATGAAGAATGCATTTTTCTCAAAATGCCAACAAAAAAGTTTTTCCTTTTGTATATAGAAAATCCGGGGACATACTGTATATAAGAATATTATAGTTAAACTTATGGTTCTGTAATTTCATACCATACGATAGAAAAAAAATGGCGTCAAAGACCGCTGGGGAATGACATATTCGATGATAATTTTGGCGAGGTCAAGCCCTATACGTTGTTACTTGGCTTAGTAAGAAAGTTGAAATTTATTTTCAAATTGAGTAAGAATGATTTTTAAAAATAGTGTCTGAAAACATTCTCTCCTCTTTTAATTTCCCTATAATTAGTGTCAATTTTTAGTAAACGACGCGCGACGTCTAGAGTTTTACATCGCCAAAATTATCATTGATTGTCATTTCCCAGCTGTCTTTTACGAAGTTTTTTTTCTTTCATGCGGTATATCTTCCATTTGCAACAGGCAATAGAAATTTTCCAGAAAAAAAATGTACAGACTTTAATAATATAACTTTAAACATGGAAAACATTTTTACTTTATTACAGGAAATTATTTAATTTATATACACTAAAAATTATAAATTCAGTTACAAATAAATATTATCTATAATTCAATTACATAATAAAATATATATTTTCTTTTACAAAGAATACATACATATGGTAACCCTATTAAAAACATACATTTTAAAACATTGAGGTGTCTATAACATTAAATAATATTGATGATTCAGTACTAAATAGCTTTAACAACTTGATTTAAATCACTTCTTTCATCACTCTTGCCCCTTGTAGCTCTGTAGACGTCTCTTTCCACATCGGGATATTTGGTTGGCAATATGGGAGAATGTATATTCGCTTTAGCGTGATATCTAAAAAAAAATATTATCCTTCAGTACGAAAAATATCCACAATTTTCTTATTCGTAAAAATAATTTAATTAAAATCATTACACATATATTCTCTGTATTATTTTTATATATTAATTTAAGAAAAAAATGCAGTTATAAAATCGTTAAAAATGAAAAATAAAAGCGATCTTTTTTTTTTGGGACACCGTATACATAAACGTTTCCAGAACAGTCGAGCGCCCCGCGGTGTGAATAGATCGGGACAATCGATACAGCGGAGAATTTCGAGAATTCTCCATCGGCTTCTGTGGCGTTCGATGCGCCTCGGCTGTCCGTATATAAACCGACGCCGTTGGCGCGGTAACCAGTCAATTTGAAAACAAGCAACGAGTGTGAAGCAAAAGCGACACAGCGAACAAATTCAAAGTTTTACCAAACGAAAGTTATTGTGTTATAAAATTGTACAGTGGTGTTATTGTGTGAAAATATAAGAATAAAAGAAGACATCAAAATGGTTAAAGCTCCAGCAATTGGTATCGACTTGGGAACCACATATTCCTGTGTGGGAGTGTGGCAGCATGGAAAAGTGGAAATCATCGCCAACGAACAAGGTAACAGAACAACTCCAAGCTACGTGGCGTTCACCGACACCGAACGTCTCATCGGCGATGCTGCCAAAAATCAAGTCGCGATGAACCCATCGAACACCATTTTCGACGCTAAAAGGTTGATAGGGCGAAAATACGACGATCCAAAAATTCAGGCCGACATCAAACACTGGCCCTTCAAAGTCATCAACGAAACTGGAAAACCCAAACTGCAAGTTGAATTCAAAGGTGAAACAAAACGATTCGCCCCAGAAGAAGTTAGTTCGATGGTGCTGACGAAAATGAAGGAAATAGCAGAAGCATACCTAGGAACAAACATCAAAGACGCAGTTATTACAGTACCAGCATATTTCAACGATTCCCAGAGGCAAGCTACGAAAGATGCGGGAGTTATCGCTGGATTAAACGTTCTGAGGATAATCAACGAACCCACAGCGGCTGCCTTGGCTTATGGATTGGACAAAAATCTTAAAGGAGAAAGAAACGTCCTAATCTTCGATCTGGGTGGCGGTACTTTCGATGTTTCCATCCTCACAATCGACGAAGGATCGTTGTTTGAAGTTAAATCGACAGCCGGAGACACCCATCTTGGAGGTGAAGACTTCGATAACAGATTGGTGAACCACTTCGCTGAAGAGTTCAAACGTAAATTCAAGAAAGATCTACGTTCCAACCCGAGGGCCGTCAGAAGATTAAGGACAGCAGCAGAAAGGGCGAAAAGAACTCTCAGTTCCAGCACCGAAGCCTCCATTGAAATTGACGCTCTCTACGAAGGCCTCGACTTTTACACCAAAATTACGAGGGCGCGTTTCGAAGAACTAAACGCCGATTTGTTCAGAGGTACCCTTCAACCTGTAGAGAAAGCCCTGGCTGACGCTAAAATGGACAAGGGCTCTATTCACGACATCGTTTTAGTTGGTGGTTCGACAAGAATACCCAAGATCCAACAATTGCTTCAGAACTTCTTCAATGGAAAACAGCTGAACCTGTCCATCAACCCAGATGAAGCTGTAGCCTATGGTGCAGCGGTCCAAGCGGCTGTACTGAGCGGCGAAAAAGATTCGAAGATCCAAGACGTGTTGTTAGTAGATGTTACCCCTCTCTCCTTGGGTATTGAAACAGCTGGTGGTGTCATGACCAAGATCATAGAGAGAAATGCAACCATTCCATGCAAACAAAGCCAGACCTTCACCACATACGCAGACAATCAGCCCGCTGTAACAATCCAAGTATTCGAAGGTGAACGTGCCATGACCAAGGACAACAACCTCCTGGGCACATTTGATCTCACTGGCATTCCTCCAGCTCCCAGAGGTGTGCCAAAGATTGACGTAACGTTCGACCTGGATGCCAATGGAATCCTCAACGTATCCGCTAAAGACACGAGTTCTGGCAACACCCGCAACATCACAATCAAGAACGACAAAGGCCGGTTGTCACAGGCCGACATCGACCGCATGTTGTCCGAAGCCGAGAGGTACAAGGAGGAAGACGAAAAACAGAAACAAAAAGTAGCCTCACGCAACCAACTGGAGGCTTACATCTTCCAACTGAAACAAGCAGTGCAGGAGTGCGGAGACAAACTAAGCTCAGAAGACAAGGCGACGGTTGAACGGGAGTGCGACGCTGCTCTTAAATGGCTAGACTCTAACACGCTGGCCGAAAAGGAAGAGTTCGAAGACAAACAGAAACAGCTAACATCAGTATGCAGCCCTATCATGGCCAAATTATATGGAGGCGGATCTCAGAATAATAACATGGGTGGAGGAATGCCTGGCGGATGTGGTAGACAAGCTGGTGGATTTGGTGGATCTCAGAGCAATGGTCCAACGATAGAAGAAGTTGATTAAATAATATAATTCAGTATTTTAGATATAGGTTTTTGTTAGTTTTGTGATATATTTCTTATAGAAATTATGTGAGACTGATATTTTTTTAATAAAATAGATAATCATTTTGTTACTAAGTCGTAGAAAATAAAGAATATTTTTGTTTTATATTTCTTTGTTTTATTTAAAAAAAAAAGTTAAAAATAGAAAATAATAATATTGTACACATACAAGGAGTATTATAACGAGCTATAATAAAATAGCTATAAAAGTATTGCCAAATTTGTAATAATAAAAAATAATAAAATAAAATTAAATTTTAATAATAAAAAATAGGTATTTTTTGAAATATATAATTAATAAATAAATATTTAATGAAAAAATTTTTGGTTTCTTTTAGTAACTTACCTTATACCAGCAACATCTACTTCAAAGTGTCCGCTAGTAATGAAATCATGAGTTACTTTTTGTCTTTGGCCTTTCTCATCAAAATTGTCAACAAATCCTAAACATACCTAAAATATATATTTAATGTATATAAAAAATACATAAATACACAATTAATTTTAATACTCTTTACAATACCTGCTTTTTAAAAGTAAACCCATAACCAGTAGTGGTACACATGCCCACTTGTTTTCCATCTCGGTATATGGGCTCACCACCCCATGGCCACAAGTCAGTCTCAGTTTCGTGGTCTTCTAAAATTAGCTGAATGTACATTCTTTTTACACCTTCTTCGCGCTGTTTCAAAAGGGCATCTCTACCAATAAAATCAACAGTTTTCTAAAACAAAAAACAAAATGATGACCTTTCCAGTTTCCATGATAAAAAGTAGTTAACATGGAACACAGGGCATAGAGTAGATTTCAACAACGCAAAAATTATAATGAAAGAAGCGATAGCCTCTAAATGAAAAATAAAAGAAGCGTTTGTAATACAATCTAATAAAAATAAATGTATTGTTCATCTGTAGATGTTAGTAATGTATGGCAATCGCTTCTTTGATTTTAAAGACCATAACTATGGAGTGTAGAGGTAAGGAGAAATAACTCCGTGCATTAAAAAATGGTCAAAAAAAGGGAAGAATTAGGATGGCGCTGCTGTAGCAAGATCCTAAAATTTAAGACATGCGCCGAACATTTTAGAACAGATGATTCAAGACATAAATATTTGACGTGAAGCAAACGCGAAGCCGCGGGTTTCCAAAAAATACAATTTTATTTTCATGTTGCATGAAATAAATTACAGATTTTTATTCGGCAGCAATAGACTAGACTTCTCATAAGTTATTTCGCATATATCATTCAAGACGACGAAAAAATATTCTGATCGTTTTAGCTTAAAATTAATGGTAATTATAATTAAGAAAAATTTTATTTAAAGTAATAATTGGTGATGGGTTTAAAATAAATATAATGCAGCTTTAAAATAACTTCATACCTACATTTATTTAGTATAAAAGTAAGTCAATATGTGGTTTTATTATCGATTATTCAGAAGCAATAGACTGAGCGTCTTTTTTATTGTTTCTCAAGTTATTTCGTAAATCTCATTCAAGATGAAAAAGCTTTAGTTTAAAATTAATGTTAATTATAATTAGGAAAACTTTATTTGAAGTTTAATTGATGATATGGGATTTAAATAAATATAATGCAGGTCAAAAATAACGTAATACATTTTATTTAGTATAAAAATTAAGCCAATATTATGTAATTTTATACTGTACAAGTATTTATTTACGTTTTGCCCCATCGTAGTTGCCATTCATTCAGAATAGTGGATTTTAAATGTTCGATAGTCGGATGGCTTAACTACCTTAATATCAACTACTTCTAGACAAGAATCGTGTGCAGTATTATCTTCTTTTTCACTCCCAGCTATTCCAACATGGCTTACATGGCTTGGGACGTGGAATAATATAATTTTATAGCCCTTCCAGATCCTCATGTCTTCCTTTGTAGTTCACCCAATAGAATCGTCTCGCAGCTTCCTTCCAAGTTGGTAGTTGCTATTCATTCAGAATAGTGGATTTTAAATATATTTGGTAGTCGGATGGTTTAACTATCATAACTATAACTACTTTTAATAATTCTTTTTCTCAATTCTTTGCACTATAATTTGCATCCCACGTATTGTAATATTTTCCTTTGAATTTCGTTTCCTATTGTTCCATGGCTTGAGACGTAATGTTATAGCCCTTCCAGATCCTCATGTATATGTCCCTTTTTCTTGTAGTCCACCCAATAGAACCTTTCTCTTAGCTTCCTCTCAAGTTGGTTCATTAAGAATAGTGGATTTTAAATATGTTTTGTATTCGGATGGTTTAACTACTGTAACATCATAAATAAATTGTATACCAACACATAATGGCCAAACTTCAACAGACTTTAATATTCATAAGCCTCATCAGAAGAAAATATTTTTTGATCCAAAGTTTCTTTTTCATTATTAGAATAAATTACCTGCAATTTGTTAATTCATTACAACATTGAATAAAAGATGCAAAGTGTTTATACATACTATAATAGATAAATCTTCATTTTAAATTATGTGATAGATCTGCTTGCTTGTAGGATCTAGACTCATAAACTCAATAATTTCTTTTATTGATATAACCAATAAAGTGGTAATGATGAAATTTTGTTTTTGATTTGAGCAGTAGGGTCCATTATTTCCATTATTTGATGCTGTTATTGCTCTACAAAATGTTGATCTTTATCAAGGGATGTTTATGTGTATAATATTATTATTTATGTGTATAATAATACTGTATGATCGAAAAAACACGGCGTCCAGTTGGCTTGGAAATGAACATCTCGATGACATTCTCCATATCATTTTACATATAAAATGACAGCAATCTTCATTTCATAGGCATCGCTGACGCCATTTTTTATTCGATCAAATTGTACTTACGTGTATAATATTCATTTAATGGTTCCTGTTTTAGTTGCTGGTGTTCATATTTTGGTTTTTTATTCTGTTGTTGCTCTACAAAATGTTAATATTTATGTGTAATATTAGCATTACTCTTTCTGTGTATAAAATAATACTTATGTGTATAATATTCATTTAATGGTGCCCTTCTTGCTTGTTGCTGTTGCAATTCAGAATTTAAATTAACCTGAGGCAGTAGGTAGAGCTTCATCCTCCAATATTTTCCTATGTAAATACTGAAGTGGACAGTATTTCTGATGACAATTTTATCACAAACTTTAACATCTTGTTCTTTAAAATGAAACTGCCATATCTTATCTGTAGATTTCAAAGCAATATCTAAATGCTTTTGACCATCACTGTAATCTAATTCTTGTCTGAAAATCAATACCTAATATTATCCTGATGATTTTGATTTTTGATAGATTATTAAAATACAGCACTTACAGTTAACTATATTTCTTCAAAGTACCTACAATTTTATGTATTTCCTACTTTTACTTGTTTAAAAATATGCCAACAATTTGTGCATGTCTGTCAAACTTTAAAATCATTAAAAATAAATTTTATTTAGGTTGTAACTTTATAAAAAGGATTGTAGAAATATACTTTGTAACATGTATGTCAATAATCTTACGAAAAATGTTTACTACACTTCTGATTGACCCTAATTTTTACATATAATACAAATAATACAATACTGAATTATATTATGTATTTTACATACCGTAGGCTTTGCCTTTGCTTTTTATTTTTCCATCAGCTATTCAATCAACTTCGCACCACACACACTTTAACCATTGTTAAATAATAAATAAAGCACAAAATATTGATAAACAATAATTATTTTATATTCAAAAACTCTGTCTAAAAAATAAAAACAAAACTTTTTTTGGGTAATGTTTGGTTATATTTATTTTTATTCTCTACTACTTACTTACTACTACTTACGTTACTTTTCATTTTTTAGATTCATGCGTTTTTAGCGCCACTGTGGTCATTTGGCGAACCCTTATTCTTCCCATTTTGTGACCACTTTTTCAATAAAAGTCCCGTAAGAGTTGTTTCTCCTTACCTATACACTCCATAACCATAACATAAATAAACACAACATACGTAAAAATTAAAAACAAATTAAAAAATTATCATACAGAAAGTTTGAAGCTTTTTGGTTTTACCTTATTAAGTAATTGTTATCAGGTAGTAATTGTTAATTTTGATGTTTAACTTGATATAATCATGATATAATGTCATATTAACAGAACGTCAACGGTTTTTATAGACGTATCTGTTGCGTATCTGTTTTAAACAAAAACTCAAGTGGTCTCGAATAGTTGCATTTATGAGAAGTGTCTAGCCCCAGCAGCCAACTATTAAGCTTGACCAATCAGATTGGTTAGCGTGGTTATTTGGAGGGTGTTAATTCATTTGTGTTTGGTCAAAAACTGTAACGTGATTGGTCGGGCTTAATAGTTGCCTGCTGGGGCTAGACACAAGTGATTTATGCTGGAAGTACACACTCGCCGAGGCGCCACAAGAAATGCGAGGCAAAAACACACCAATTAATAATTAATATATTTTGAAGAATAATTTTGTAAAAATAAAAACAATCAGGCGCTCAACGAGATAAATTTAATAACACTTTTGGGAAAATTAGGGCAAACATTTTTCTTAAATCCAATTTAAAACCGACCTGAAAGTCGAGAAAATAAAAAACCAGTGAAATCCACAAAATCAAATTGCATATATTAGTTTCAAACAGAAAAAGATAAATCCGCCTTTGATTATTTTTGTTTTTATTGTATTTTTGGTATTTTATAGACATACTCATCTACGCTTTGTTTATTGATCTTTGGCTGTTACGGCACAGATTATTTATCATTCTATTATCCGTGTTTGTCATGAAAAAAATCATGAAAACCAATATAACGTCGAAAATGATGACGTAACTGCCAAGGATCGAAACAAACTGTATTTTCGACTTTATGTTGCCGAGGTGAGGTGTATTAAAATTTAAAAAAAAAAAACATAATGTTGCATAAAATCGTAAAATATTTGCTATTTTACCTAATAATATTAAAACAAACTATTTTACATTACAAAAAATAAATCTTTATTTTTAACTGAGGACACAAGAGATTAATCAATAATTTTGTAATTAGAATAATAATTCTTACGTTAATGATGACAAAAAAGCGAAAACAGTGTCTAGAAAGTCTGTATCATGCTGAATAAATTAGGCAAAGAAAACAAAGTCCTCCTACACTGGGTGCCTGCTCACCAAGGGATAGAAGGCAATGAAAAAGCAAATAATCTAGCTAGGAAAGGAGCGAACACTCCACTAACTGGACCAGAACCGTTCTGCTTTCCAAGTGGTAACCAACTCAAGGCGGAACTCAAGAACTTGGAAGATTCCATCCGCAACCTGGAATGGAAATCTTGCAATGGTCTAAGACACTCGAAGAAGTTTCTGAGGGCTTATGATCAAGAAAAATCACAGATCTTCCTGGGTCTGAGTAAGAACAATCTTCGGATTGTCACGGGGTTTTTAACAGGACACTGTCTCCTCAATGAACACCTCAATAGATTGAAACTAAGAAGAAACGGCGAATGCAGATTCTGTGGGGAAGATGGTGAAACACCAGTACACCTCATCACTGAGTGCGCCGAGACGACAACCATTCGTGCCATGAACTTTGGTACGACTGATATTGGAGATGGAGAACTACCCTCTATAAAACCGTCCCAGATACTGGCTTTTGTCAAAGCCCTGGGACTGTATGATGAGTTATGATTCAAGAAAGGGGGACACAATGGATCTGTAAGGTCGAAGTGATTAACCCCCCTCCCACTCATTCTAAATTCTAAATTCTAAGTCTGTATCATAATATCTTTCATGTACATTATAATTTTCTTTGTTTAAAAGACGCAATAACGACACGTTTATACCAATAACGACATGTTTTTTGTTAATATCTCAAAATAGATTCGTTTTTTGATCGCTTCTCAATTATTAAAATAAACTTAGATACTTATAGAAACTAATGAATGTTTATATTAGGTAGGCAGTCATATATTTGAATTTGAAGAATTTCCATCAAACTGAATTAAAACCGCGTGCATAGCTTTTAATATCTTAAACGGCCCGGAAAGTGACCATTAAAGAATATTTTTTTTTCTACAGTTCTCTTAACAGATTTTTCGGTACTTTGACTAAAATCGTTTATCCACTGTATAATTATATATTTATATTTTAATAATTAAATACCGAAAATAGGCGTCAACTCAAAGGCAGTTGAGAAGACGACCTAAGGAATGCGGATCTCCCGAGAACACCGTGTATATTTTCGCGGGACCTCCTACTTAACGCTTTCACCATAGAGAAATATAGAATCTATTATGTCTCTCTTTTATTTAGTTTCTCTGTGGCTCTCGTCTCCTTTAACTCGTGCTGGAGACCGCCTCTAGAACGAGCGCTTCCAAGACGAGGCGAGATCCACCGAGGCAAGACACTCGGCGAGTGTGTACTTGGTACAAAACGTTCAGATTACGAGGCGAGAGGGCCCGAGAGCAGGCAAGAGCCCCAAGTACACACTCGCCTCGTCTCGGTCTCGGGTCGACTCGGCGAGTGTGTATTTGCACCATTACAGTGGCGAAATACCCACAGAACTTTTTTGAATAAATAATATCCGTCAGATAAACAAATAACGATAAATTATAAACTCCTTTGTAAGTTTATTGCCTATTAGAGTCTCGCTATAACTGATAGATAATTTGTTAAAATACTTACATCAAACTTAACACGCCAGACTCTACCACATTCCAGCGGCGTCGTAGTTGTGTCCAAATCCTGCCCCCAAAAAGCATAGAACTTTTCAACTCTCAATGCCCTGGTCGCGTAATAACCAGCATGAGTAATCCCATACTTCTTACCGGCATTGATTAAACTATTATATACATGAAGGGCAAACTACAAGAAAAAATTAACAAACAAAATATTCGTTTTCTCAAAAATACGCCTTACTTCATTAGGTATATACAAAACATAACCTAGTTCCCCTGTATGGGTTAAATTCATCGTCCTAATACCATTTGCTAGGCCTATATCGAGCATTCTATACGTAAAGAAAGGAAAGCTCTTGTGGTTCAGGTCGGTGTCGGTCAGTTCGGATAGAAGGGTTCTTGTAAAGGGTCCCATTATACAAAGGGCGGTAAACATACTGGTTACGTCGGATGTTGCAACTGATGGCGGGAGGTGTTTCTGGAGCCAGACTTTACATCGAGTTTGTTGTATGGTGGGTGCGATCATCATGTAGCTAAAAATATTTTTTTCTGCCATCATAAGCAAGAAAATATGTACAGCAGGCATGCGACGATTTAAACCAATTGATTTTTCAATTTAGATCATGATTGAAATCATCAGCTTTGCTGTAGAAAAGTCCCCAAAGTAATTCAACCATAAGAAACACTTTATTTGAAAATATTAAGTAAGTAGTGCATTGGTGCACAAGCAAACACAAATGCATCTTGAAGTTTAACATCTTCAGTGTACGGGATGTCCCATTTTCGTCTGTTTTACAAGGTTCCTCGTTTATTAGTAGAGATACAAACATGCGGGCTTCACATCACTACGCTACTTTTTTATGAAACTAAATATGCTACAAACAGATTTGTCCTAGCCCTCTCAGTTCCTGAAATGCAGGGCGAATTTGAAAATGTTGCATTTTTCGTCTCACCTTGTATATATTTTAAATTTCACTCTGTACTTCAGAAAGTAAGAAACAAGGTTCGTAAAATTACATATATTAGTTATTACAGTTACTTTTACATTACGTTATTACTGTTACATTACAGTTACTTTTAAAAACTACATAAACTACATTACATGTAGTTCATCGACGTAGATAGACATATGTAAATGGTGTAGTTTATGTGTAGTTTATGCAACTATCAAATATTAAAGGTTTGAGGCAGGTTTGCGGTTATAAGTTGAAGCTTTAGAATACAAAAGAAATATGGCTTTAAATACAGCACTGACATCAAACTATTTATACCCTTCCTAAAGAAGAATTTAATTTCAAATCAAGTAATAAAAATACATACTAAAGAAACATTAATTTGATGACTATATTTATAATATAGTCATCAAATTAATAATTTGATTTATAATCAGGCTGAAAAATACTTTCTACAAAGTATTGATAAAGGTACTGACTAGGTGATTAAAATCTTTTAACATATTTTATATTAGTACTTTGTTTATGTTAAAATATTTAGAGTTTTCGTATTTTATAATAATTATTTTAATATAATTGGTGATTGTTTAATTAAATAAAAAGTCTATGCATTACATGTTTCTATCAAAATTAACCTTTTTATTAAGAGGATTGTTTTTCTATTGTAATAATAATGTAGTTTATTAAAGTAGTTTTCATATAGTTAATAAATAGGAAAAGGTGTAGTTTTTAAAGATAAACTACACGTAGTTAATCAGGTAAATATTATGACTTTATTAACTACTTCCGAACTCTGCTAAGAAGGCTATGACAAATCTGTGTGTAGCATCTTTCATAACTTTCATAACATCTAGTTTCATAAAAATGTAGCACAGTGATGTAGCAAAAAAAAAGTAGCACCGCATCTTTGTATTTCTACTTGTAAACAAAAAATCCCAAACACACGAAAATAGGACATCCTGTACATGTAAATATTCCCAGGAAATTAAATTTGAAAACTTAACCTAACAAGAACAATCTATAATACTGCAGCAATATATCTTCAATATGCTGAAGGTTCAAAAATATTCATTTTTGAGCATGGTCGCGTGCCAATTTGTTTTTCTAATACAGGTTGTGCACTCCTATTGAATCACGCGCCGCCACTGATTAAAACTAAACTTACTGGTTTTCCGACAATCGAGCCAAGGAACAATCGTTTTCATATCCTCCTCTCTGATTTTGCATTCCCGTATGAATAATGCTGCCAATTGGAACATCAACGTCGTTTGAACAAATGTATTGTAAAGCATCAACTACTTCATTATTTTTTGACTGTAATAATAAAAATACAATAATATAAATAAGAAACTCCTCACACTCTAAGAATAAAAAAAGTTTTTTTTTCGCTTTTTAAGCAATACACTCACCCATAAATCAACTTTAGTAAATGAGGAATAATCACTGATGCCCACACCTTCCCTGCAAGCTGCATATTCTCTAGCAACAAAATTGAACCATGGAGGTTTGCCAAAGGTATTTGTGTAAGCTGTCCTGTAAGGAGTTGACCAATCAAAAGATTCTTGCTCTGCAATAAAAATTATTATATTTGTATAGATCTTTGACTAAAAAGATTAAGGAAGGAGCATATCAAAAATCTTAGATCGACCAGACGGGACTCTAAAATGGCCGACTTAAATTTCGGATTATCTGTGCCGTTCTAATTTTATTTAAAACGTGTAAAAATATGATGTAGGGTAGACGTGAGGTAGACTCAATAATGTGTTGTTTTATTTTACGTTGTCAATAAATGTTGGTGGTTATTAAAATTGTAAAAATATATAATTCTAATAGATAAGTTATAATAATTATTTATTAACATCCGATACGCTACTGAAGCAGGTAAGTCAAATTGACGCATCTAAATTCTTTGACAAGTAGTAAATAAAAGCAAAAATGCAAGAAAAAGTATATAATTAGTTAATTTTAAGTGAATTTCATAAATAATCGATTTACTATACGTATAATTATTATACAGGGTGATCCGAACCGTATTCCGGAAACTTCGGCAGCATATTCTGCAAATGAAAATAAGTAAAAAAGTTCGTATAGATGTATTTCCTAAAATACCTCGTTTCGCAGATATAGGGTGTAGAAATTTCATTTTTATTTCGATTTTTACCATACAATTTATGCAGTAACGTCAATATTTGGATGAAGATTGGTGTCTGGATGTTTTTTGACTTGAGAAATTTGATTTTGATGTCAATATGAATTCTATTTGTAGGGAGCGCCACCTACATGTGTTGTAACTGTTTTGAACAGTAACAACTTTTCGTCCATACCTGTATAAAATTACTGAGTGAGAAAATATACATTTCCGTGACTTTCTACGTAAAATATATCTCTTGGGAAAAATCGCTACGAACAACCGTTCTCAAGATATTTAGAATGGGAATAGTCAATACATGTTATTATTGACAAAAATAAACACGTTGAGTCAGTGGCGGAATAAGGGGGGGGGCCGGAGGGGGCGGCCCGCCCCGGTCCCCGTCTTTTAGGGGGCGTCTAAATCTTAATAAGTAATTTTTTATTCAACTGGCAAACAAGGCCAATATGTGTTCAGTAGTTATAAAGCAGTTTGTAGATGGAGTATGCAAACCATACGTCCAACTAAAAACAGTATAAATGGAAGCAGATATTTAATTAATTATTATTGAATAATTATAATTTTTTATATATTTTGAGACTGAATTTATTTATTTTAGCTTTTAAGTTATTTTTCAATGGTTTCATTATTTATTTTTACTGAATAAACATTTTAAATTACAACCAATGCACAGCATATAACTTGCATATAGCTTCATTATTGATGATGAGCAGTGAAGTCTTTAGGGGGCCACGGGTCTGAGACAGCGAAGGGGCCCCTCGGATCTTGAAGTACTTACAAAATCGCGATATTTTGTCGCGGTATTTAATGGAAGCATTTTTAAGAAAAAAATATTTAACATTTTTGGACGAAAAAAACTACCCGTCAAAAAAATTTGTACAGCGTAAAAGTCAAATTTAGTGATTATCACAGCCCCTGTGACATAAAGAAGACATGTGGCTATCTATTTCAAAAATTAAATTGTTCAAATGTCATATAATAATGGCGGTAGCTGTCATGGAATTGAGCGATTAAAAAATTATCATAAATATTTTTTTTTCAAATGGAAACCCACTTTTTTTATTTCGCTAGTGGAAAGGTTTTCCAATTCGTTACGTTTTAACTAGACATATTCCTATACCCAAAATAAATCGTTTTTAAGTTATTTAAGATTTAGTTTGAAAACGTATATTTTTCTTGATTTTATCTAGCTTTCTTTGACATTAAGTGTCAAACAGTCAGACAATTTATTTCTATCTGTCAGAAAATGAATTATTTGAATTTCCTATAACTATATTCTGCTACTTAAAAGTTTAAAAAATGTATTTATATAAATATATCCCGTATTTTCGTTCTAATAGCTGATATTTTAATAATATACCGTACGATCGAAAAAAAAAACAGCGCAAAGTTAGCTTGGAAATGATAATCGATAATATATACTGTCAAAGGCTACTCGTTAAAATCAAGAAAATATACGCTTTAAAGCTAAATCTTAAATAACTTAAAAACGACTTATTTTAGGTACAGGAACATGTATAGTCAAAAAGTAACAAATTTTAAAAACGAAAGTAACGAAAGCCTTTTCACGAATGAAATAAAAAAAGTGGATTTCCATTTGAAAAAAAACGATTTATGATAATTTTTTAATCGCTCAATTCCATGACAGCTGCGGCCATTATTATAGGACAATTTAATTTTTGACATAGATAGTCATAGTCTTCTCTTTATGGTACAGTGGCAGTGGCAATCACTAAATTTGACGTTTAGGCTATATACATATTTTTGACAGGCAGTTTTTTTCCTCCAAAAATTATAAATATTTTTTCTCAAAAACGGTGAACGTTAGGTATAGAGTGTTTAATATCAAAATTCATAAAATTTTACAGAGAATTTAAGTATGTAATAAAAAATGGGGCCACCCATTTAAAATAAGAAAGTTTGCTGTCAACTTCCGGTACTTCCGAAAGTGCCGCCATATTGAAAATATTTTTAATCGATAGAACGATTGTGAAACAATGATATGCACAAAATCTCGTATCTAGATATTGTAGTTCTCTAGAAACTTCTAACGCAGGCTCAGCCTTGGGCACCCTGTATAAATACTTGAATTTTGTCAACCATTACACATACATCATTCAATTTTTAGAAAATGTGCATTAGAAATATATCATTATCTAAACAGACCGGGGGCCACATTTAGCTTCGCCGCCCCGGGCCCCCGACAGGCTTAGTCCGCCACTGCGTTGAGTAGATAGTTATTTGACCGAAATAATAAATTTGGGAAATTTTTATTTTTTTAAATAAATCACAAATTTTTCTGCGAAAAATTGATGATAAAACGGTTTCTGTTGAACTTTTGGTACAAAAACATCTCAAATTTATGATTTCAGTCTAATAACTATTTAGTCAACGCATGTTTAATTTATGTCAATGACGACAGGTATTGATAATTTCGATTCCAGATATTTCGAGAATCTATTTGAAAATCGAAATAAAAATGAAACTTCTACACCCTGTATCTCCGAAACTAAGCATTTTAGGACATACATTTATACGAACTTTTTTACTTATTTTTATATTCAAATATTCTGTCAAAGTTTCCGGAATACAGTTCGGACCACCTTGTATAGTCACTTACTAGCGAAAAGTTATTCCATTATTTCCATCGATTTTTGACCGAGATCTACCGCACGCTACACAACCAACTATTTTACAGTCTTTTTCGATAAATCGCAATAGCAAAGTGTGACTATTAGAATAAACGCCATGAATGTTTGGGAGTGATTCATCGCTTGATGAAGTTAGAATCGACACGCGCGCTATAATTTTTACATTAAAAACGTAAATTTTTACCGCAGAAGTAGGTTTTTAAAGGCCCAGTCTAATCATCTGCCTGCGCTCCTCCTACTTATTCTAAAATGTTAGCGTGATTGACAAAGACGATACTATATCGCCTTTCTTTGATTGATTCGTTTTTGTGCGTCAGTTCATTGGTGTGCTTGCAGTGCGACCAACGGGCCATTTTATATTTATAACCAAATATATGTTTTGACAAGACTTCTCAGTTAAAACAACAAATTACAACAGATTATATATTGACTATTATATGACTTGAAAGACCACGGCACTGGAATTAAGTTTCATGTGACCTTGAACAGATTAGTTCAAATGGTAGCGACCGATGAATCACTCCCAAACATTCGTGGCGTTTACTATAATTTAAGTTCTGCCACAAAAAAATTCCTTCGAGATTTACTACTTCTAAACAACTATCAGTAGTAGAATAAATAATAAATAACATAAAATAAGCTCAAGGCTGACAAATCCACAAAATTTCAAATCAAAATCAAATGTGTCAAATGAATTGTCAAACAGAACTGTCAAGGATCCCCACCCTAGAATCCTCTTTCCGTCGACCATGCATGAATACATGGATAGCATTAAATCCTTCCTTAATCTTTTTATTCAAAGGTATAGATAAATTTAATGTCAGTTATAGTATGTCCACAGAGTAAATATATTATTCTGACATCCAATGACATCCAAAAATTGACAGAATAGAAAAATAAAACCATGCAATACCTTCCATATGTTCAGGATCAAACCACGTAGGTCTTTCATACCCCATTACTTGACCAAAAACAGCTCCAGCTTCTCTCAATTTCGGATAAACAGGAGACATTCTCAAATTTCTACCTGTTTGGAATTCATAGAAGGGATAGTTCATTCCATAATGTAAACCAGGAACTAAAATATTTTTTTACATTAAACGACCAAAATATATGCATGTATAAATTATTTCCTTTACCTTCTACAACCCTATCTCTTAAGAATTTTCGATTATTATGTAAACCTAAAAATCTCGAAACTTCGAGTTCGTACATATCAAAATCAGTCTCGCCGTGCATTATTAATTCAGCTGTCGCTTTACCGACTCCCCCGGCAGCGGATATACCCACAGTTTTCATCCCAGCAGCCACCAAATAATTTCTTATCTAAAAATATAAACAATAGCATGTAGAATGCTTGGATTTGACAAACTTAACATTGAAATATATCAATTTTATCCGACCTATGAACTAGAGAAAGATATATCAAATTAAGTTTCAATACCTTAAAAATCAAGAGTTAACTCACAGAGAGTTTATACAGAGTGACCTAACGTTCCGAAAAAGTTTTATATCAGGTTTCTAGTTTGAGATGTTCTCTCAATATTCTATTTAAAAAAAGGTTCAAATTGATGTTTAATCTCTTTTTTGCTGCTAAGGCTAATCTGGACGGGGCCTGCTTTGTTTACCCTGGATCTGAACCGCGGTCTTCGGCTATATAATCAATGGCCTACCGACTTGCCGAGAGTCTAAGAACCGATTTAGACAATCACGAATATCTAAACCTATCTAATCTATCGGGAACTAAATCTATCGGAAACTGGTATTTCAGTGTAGCTGAGCCGTTGTCCTCAATATTCTATATTCAAAATAAACATTTATTTTCATTCATATTGTATACCGGGTGTCTCTCAAAAGTAGCTCACCGGGTGTTTCTCAAGAGCGAGATTTGGTATGTTGGTATATGACATTAATTAGTAGTGATTGACTTATTAGTTGTTTTCGGTCGCTTCCTGTTTTCCGGGATATTACTACAACTTTTGATTTTTAAATAGCACCCTTGGTATTTTTTTTACATTATTCGATAGAAAATGACACTCTGAATAGAACGACATATCACATGTCAACTTTTGACATTTTTGCTTAAAAAAATCGTATTTAATTAATTAAAAATTAACTGTGTTTAAGCTTCATTCAGAACCTCCCAATTAGTGGAATAAATTAGTGGTTTCAATTACACTTTATACTTTTTAGTTTACGATCATTCACAATGTCTAAAAAACACAATTAAAATTAATAAAATATCCTAGCAACAGTTTGCGTTAGTCTGTTGTATCCTTTGAATAAGAAGACTAAGGAAGGAGCATAATGCTATCCATGTATTCATACACGGTGGGCGGAAAAAGGACTCTAGGGTGGGGATCCTTGACAGTTCTGTTTGATGATTCATTTGACACATTTGAATTTGATTTGAAATTTTGTGGATTTGCCAGTCTTTACGGAGCTTATTTTATATTATTTATTATTTATTCTACTACTGATAGTTGTATAAAGGTAGTAAACTTAGATGGAAATTGTGGCAGAACTTAAATTATCAGTGACACTATCGCGATTTATCGAAAAAGACTCTAAAATAGTTGGTTGTGTAGCGTGCGGTAGATCTCGGCAAAAATCGAGTGAAATAATGGAACAACTTTTCGCTAGTAAGTGACTATATAATATACATACGTGTAGTAAACCGATCATTTATGAAATTCACTTAAATTAACTAATTATATATTTTTTCCTGCATTTTTGCTTTTATTTACTACTTGTCAAAGATTAGATGTCAAAGAATTTAGATACGTCAATTTGACTTACCTGCTTCAGTAGCATATCGGATGTTTATGGTTATAAATAATTATTATAACTTATCTATTTTTATTAGAATTTTATATTTTTATAACAATTTTAATAACTACCAACATTTATTCACAACGTAAAATAAATAAAAAATGATTGAGTCTACCCCACGTTTACCCTACATCATAGTTTTACATTTTTTAAATAAAATTAGAACGGCACTGATAAACCGGAATTTAAGTCGGCCATATTTGAGGCCCATCGCGGTGGACCTAAGATTTTTGATATGCTCCTTCCTTAGTCTTCTTATTCAAAGGTTGTATCCATAAAAACACTAATTTTTAATAACGGAGCCTTGGAAAAATATATTTGATCGTCTAAGGTTCTTCGTGTCTTATCCTGGCTGGTTAAAAGATGCCTAAATCGTATTTTTAATCATATCGTAATGTTTTCAAATGGAACGAGGGTGGCCTATTAGCATATTTGGAAAAAGCATTTCTTTGTGAATAAATTGGTATTACACATTTGGTATTTCGAGTCAAATTGTCGTTATGAACCGCATGATACAATTTCAAAGAAATCATATATACGAAAATGTCAAAGTTTACATATGATATGTCATTCCATTCAGAGTGTCATTTTATATCGAATAAAGCTGGAATAAAGTAAAAAAGTTACCGAAAACAATTGAATACGCCAATCAATCCTGATTTATGTCATATAGTAACGTACTAAATCTCGCTTTTTTATCTAAAAAAATTAAAAAGTTATAGGGCTGAGCTACAATTGAGAAAAACCCGGTATATCAAACAACATTGAAAATTATGGTAAGTTGAATTTTGAAGAAAACAAAGACTTTTGAAGTACAGTGGTTAAGAAGATTGAAAAATTATATCAACTTTAGGAATTTTGGAAAAACTCTAAATAAGAGGGAAATTTAGATTAAAAATTGGTCAAGTGCGAGTCGGACTCACGCACGAAGGGTTCCGTACCATTCATTATCTATACAACATTAGACACTATATTATTATGAACTTTTTTTCCGATTTAGCTGAAAATTGAATGCGCGTATAAAATTTAAAATAAAAATGAAGAAACACATTACTAAAAATTGTATTAATCAATAATAAATATGTAAAAAGTAAAAATAAATATGTAAAAATACGTAAAAATTAAAAAAAAACGATTAAAAAAAGTCGCCTTGACTAGGATTCGAACCTGCCTTACTACGGCTCCAACGTCATAGCAGCAGTAAAGTCCTAACGCTTTAACCACGCGGCCACCAAGAACTTGAAAGATTCTATGTAAAATTCTTACTTAATAGATAATGTTTAGTGAAAGTACTTTTTTATTTATAAACATTTATTTAATTCTGTTTTTAGTATTTGTTCTTATAGCGGCAACATAGATACATTATCTGTAAAAATTTCAACTGTCTAGCTATAACGGTTCATAAGATATACCTTTTTGACAGACGGATGGACGGACGGACAGCGAAGTCTTAGTAATAGGGTTCCCGTTTTTAGACTTTGGGTAGGGAACCCTAAAAATGGTCATAAACGTTGAGTCACCTTGCATAGAGTTTTAGTGTCAATTTTAAAGTTGTAAATCTCAATAAAATCAAAGAATATTTAGAAACAAGATTCAAGAACTCAAATTTTCCAAGAATAATATAAACTACATAACACTGTAAATATCTAATAACAGATAATAAAGGATAATAAATAAAGGGCTTAGGGGAAAAACATGATAAGTGCAATTTTACTAATTTTACAGAAGAGTACTGGACAGCTGATGGTTACCAGGTTCTTTCCGTGTATATTTTTAGTAGAGATATATCATAGAATTTAACAACTTATTGCCTTGCAAAGTTTATACATTTTGTAGGGACCAGTTAGACCTGCTATACTATTTTAAAATCCTAAAATTAAGAAATTGGCGCTTATCATGTTTTTCCCCTGGATCCTTTAAATGCAATTGCTATTGTCGTTCACATACCTCAGGTGCTTCCCCTACTATCCATTTACAATCTGGACTGAATGCCTCAGGTCCATTGCAAAGCCTATCTAAAACTGCCGAGCCTAATGTAGGCACTCTATGTAATAATTGTTCTAATAGAACGTGGAAATGATCCCAGTCTTCAGGTAGCTGCCTTTCACCAACACTTACTAAAATAATAAAGTTAAGATAACAAGAACATTGTAGATATAAAAACTATTCCTTGTTAATACATATACATACATATAAGATAATATAAAGGACTTAGCACTTTTTTATAAAGATCTTACCAGGAATTCTTCCATCCTCAAAAGCTGGTTTAGCCACTGGTTCAAATCCTCCAGCCAATAACCTTCCGTTATTTTCTCTAAAGTAAATATGCCCATCTTGATCCCTAACAACTGAAAGTAAATTATATTAAGTGTAATTAAATACAACTTGGCACCCCATTTTTTTGTAGCAGGACATAGGGTTAGATTTTAGTTCCATCAAATATTTTTTCCAAAAAAAATTAAAATTTTTAAAAGAAAATTACACAAATACTACATAGATATTTGATTTACCTAAATTATTAACAAACAAGCATATTCATATTTTCTGAACTTTAAAATGATTAAATAAAAAGTTTATAATTAAAAATAAATGTATTTTTCTTTGTTATTATACAGTTCAATCTAAAATTTACAAAAAAAAGAGCAGAAAATTGAATTATTATAGCTGGCAGGAGGGGTTTCAAAAAACATGCAAAAAATGACAGAAAATACAATTTACATAGACATTAAAATGACAGATACAAATGTCAGTGTCATGTATATTGTTTTTATCCGATTTCTCGGCTCGATTTTTTATCGATTTTTTTATCCTCTCTTCTAAAATATACTAATAAAAAATATTAATATTATTAATTCATTATTATGAACTTATAAAATATAATAAATTAAGAATTCTTTGGTGGCAATATTAAGGATACCAAAGTAGAGAAAAATATTAATTTAGGAATTTAGACTAACTCAATTACTTAAGTAAATATTAGTTCAGAGTTCACTGCCTAAAATAGAAGTTTAAAAAATAAAAAATAAAAATTTCTTAAAACATTGTCCATGCCTTATCTCTAGTTGTTCTACTTAAGTAGTTTTGATATTCAGACAAAATATGTTTATTTTTAAACTTTTAACTTGTTTTTAAAAAAATAAATTGTTGACCTATGCTACCATAAAATGTTGTTATTTCCAAAAATTCAATTCTCTATTAAAATCCTGCTATAAAAAATGAAGCAAAATATATCAAATTATTATATACAAACAAGACACAAATAACCCACAAAATATCTATAAAAAAGTTGTACCCACACCTGGTGTTAAAGGGTCCAACCCGGGTATAGGTTTAGTGTGTAAATAGTAATGTTCTACAGCATGTAGAGGTACTTTAACATACGGTTCGGATAGCTGTCCTATTCCTCTGGCCCAAAAACCAGCGCAATTCACAAAATATTCGCAAACTATCGAGCCTAAACTTGTCTCTACTCCGGATACTCTGCCCCCTACCTGAGACACCTTTTGAAGGACACAATTCTCAACAACTTTTACCCCTAAAAAGACAATTTTAAGTAAAATTACTATTAAAAAACACTGATGTCTTACCCATTTTCTTTGCCTCACTAACTAAGGATAAACAAGTGTCATAAGGATCACCAACACCATCACCAGGAATCCATAAACCTGCAATCAGATCTTCTGTATTCAATAAAGGGCATTTTTCTTTACATTGAGCGGGTGTTAATATATCACAGTCTATTTTCCATGCTCTGAAATATTATAAAAAATTTACCATTTCCCTAAGCTAATACAACTAGAAATACATACTCTGATTGAGCTTTCATTCGACGAAAAACAGTAAGTCTGTCTCTGGTTCTGGCAACATTCAAACTTCCACATTCTTTCCATCCTGTAGACAGCCCTTGACTTTCCAGTTCCTTGTATAAAGCTACGCTTGATTTTGTAAGTGTTACTTGAGATAGACTAGGCTTAAAAACCTCTATAAGGCCGGAAGAATGCCAGGTAGTTCCACCTCCAATCCTAAAAACCAAAATTTACTTCAGGTTACTTACATAATTATTAAATTATTTACCTATTTTGTTCTATTAGAACTGTATGAGGTCCCCATCCTAATTTTGCTAGATGATAAGCTACCGATGCTCCCATAACACCACCACCACATATAACCACTCGGGCATGGCTTGGAGGTGGTACAATTTCGATATTTTCTGCATCACTTCCAAGAGAGGTAGATAATGCTCTAAAATATAATAGTAATTCACTATATTTAACACAATGGTTTGACTAAAATACCTTTGAAGATATGTTGATACTTTTGAAGTATGTTTATATCGAAGCAAAAGTGTGTTATACATGTTAAATTAGAATTTGCTGTTGTTAACTGATCTAAAAAGTATTCTCCACATTATTTACAAGACATCATTTGCCAATAAAAATAATTTTTTAACTTGAACTTGACGACTATTTTTGATCATTTTTGACAATCATAAGTGAGGTTAGAAGTGTATAAGGGGTTGTCTAATGATGAGCCGTGGATGAGCCCAATTTAAAATAATGGACTAATAAAAATAATGGTTTATATTTTTTTTGTGTTTACCTATCGCACAATAATCTTGTTGTTTGAATTACGTTATTATTATTAAATAATTGACCACCGCTATTATACCAATATAGAACATGTATTATTTTACCGATTTAAAAGATAGATAAAATAAAAATAAAATTATGTTCGTCAGGAACACAGTAATGTTCCGGTACCCCAAGGATTCGTAGATTCACAGATATTGTGGTATTTTCAATTGCCTTAAAATACTTGTTTACCATAAAAAATAAATTATGTTTTAACCGCTACAACAGAAACATTTGCGTATGAACCATCAGTTTACAATTACCATATGCGAGAGAAAATTTAAATTAAATCCAGTAAAAGAAAATGATTTTTCCGAAGTTAAATTTAAATAAAATCAGTGGTGCTCAGTTGTTTATAATCGGAATAGTCGGGGCATTAATAACAGTATCGAGTGGATTGCTGGGTTTCAAGTTTATACCAGATTACATCTATAAAAAAATATGGGAAGTAGGTATAAAGTCTAATTCAAATTACAAGTTTTTAAATATGATTAGTTTTTAGACGAAAATCTTAAAAGAAAATACGATGGCCTGGGACACTTTTTTGAAAACTCCACTGCCTTTTGAGTTTAGAGTTTTTTTGTTTAATATTTCGAACCCTGATGATGTTATGAATGGAATGAAACCAGTAGTAAAGGAAACAGGACCGTATGTTTACAAGTATGAAAACTGGCTTATATTATAATATCACCTTAAAAATATTTTTAAATTGTAACTCGTCCTTCAACGAACCCAAAACTTACAATTTGTAAAAATCTAATCCTTTAGCTACAACACTCCGTGTCGTCTGTGGTGAACAAGCCTGTATAAAATGACAGCAATCTTTATTTTATAGCGATCGCTGGCGCCGTTTTTTTTTCGATCATATTGTATAATTTTCTGTGGTGAAGATTGATCCACACACTTCTAGACAAAGTCGTAGATCTATGTATCAGACTTGTCATATTCAGTATTTACAGCATCACTTTATGGAGAGAATTCCCCAATTTGTATTAATTATCTGATTATCTTCATAATTAGTAGGTATTTTTTAAATTTTTTATAGTTGTTATAGGGATTATATATTATAATTTCCCAAGTAAATTGACAGGTACGAATTACACGCTCATGATTGTACAACAACTATACAGGATGTCCCAATATTCCATATATAACATATAACTACTGCTTATTTTTAGAATCAAAATAAGTTCTTTGGACACAATTTACCTCTATACAAAAGTGCTTTGTTTGTCCGTTAGAGGGCACCAAACTTCAAAAAAATCAGATTTTTTAAAAACCGTACGTTATTCCGATTTGATTGAGATTTTAGGTTTTTCTATATTTTTTTAAGTGCTTTAACATTTGGCTTTCACAAAAATCAAGAAAAAGTACGGGAAGGGTGGAAACTACCCTGTGTATATTGAACTTTGAAATACATGAAAATTTTAAGGTGTTGATGTTGATAACAACCTCTCTTGAGTTTAACAATTTATTTAAAAATAAAACGGTACCGCTTGCCTAATGAATATTTTATGTAAGCAAAATAATACTTTAGAAACTTGTAAATACATATTTTTAGAAATAAATTACTTTAACATATAAGAGCAATATTGATTTATTTAAATTCCGATTTTATTCAGAGCATTATGTTTTGTTTTTTACAGTGTATCTACTTTCGAACGGTTATAGTGTAGAATACTTCTAAGTTCCATGTGACTTATTAAATGGATAATTCCAATCACCTTAAAAATGAGATTATAATTTTTAATTAAAGAATAAGCCAATTTCAGAATAATTGATAGTTTGGATTAATTTTATTAACCTAAAGGTATCTATCATTTAGTTTGGTGATTATTTTATACTTAGCTGTCTGTCAAAAACCCTATTTATTATTTTTCTAAATGGGCCATGGCACGTGCAACTTTGTATTTTTACGTAAAATATTGTGTAAAGATTCAAAATGGGAAAACTTAACTGTAAAAAAAAGATTCGTTGTTTGTTTTGTTGTTTATTATTTTTATTATAATTTTTTAATTCGGATTAATAAAATTGCGTTTATCTCATCAAGGAGATCGAAATCGACAAAATATCAAGATACCTATACAACTTTTAATCGGCATTAAATGACCTACATAATTCTGATAACAAGAGAAAAAAAATTGTCAGTGGCGCACATTTTTTTTTAGAAAAATATTCCAGTGAAAAACTAGGAGGACGTCCCTGGTAAATCTGTTGACATTTTTTTAACATTAGAATATGTAGAACTTATAATAACTTCTCAACATTTTATTGGAATCATTAACAAGTCTTGGAAGAAAATTAGATTTAATAAATCGAAAAAAAAATGAAGATTTTAACCCAGTGGCGGCTCGTCAGGGTAGACCTCTGAGGCCGCGCCTCACTTTTAAAATGAAGAAACGATTTATTTTTTGTATCTAATTTTTATTTAATACCAGTATAATTTATTACAATTCTACAAATTATTCAACCGTAAATAAAAATATACTTCTGCATTGTTTTTTAAAAAAGTGCTTCAAACTGATGCCATTTCAGTGCTTGTTTGAATTGTAATTGACATTGTAAATTATAAAAAAATTTTGTAACTGTCGATTTAAATGGCCTTTAGAGATGAATTATTTTGATTGTTTTCTTTTAGACTGAACAGATGGAAAGAAGCAGTCTCCTGGAATTACGACACAAAAGAAATATCTTATTACGAATATGAATTTTACGAATTTGATCAAAACAGGTCTGGCAGCTTCAGGGAAAGTGACGTAGTTACAGTACTGAATTTACCTTATAACGTAAGCAAGACAGACAATAAAAGTAATATTTTTTAAGTCAGATTGTTGAATATAAAACAATAGTAAAAAAGAAATAGATCAGATACTCTTATTTTTATATACATAGATTCAAAATTTTTGCATCACCTTGTTTTAATGTCGATTTTTTTCCTGTGAAAACATTTTTTGTGGGTTATAATCATAATATACCGGGTGCGTCTCAAAAGTGGCTCACCCTTATAACTTTTTTATTTTTTCAGATAAAGAAACGAGATTTGGTATGTTAGTATATGACATAAATTAGGATTGATTGCCATATTCAATTGTTTTTGGTCACTTCCTGTTTCACCCGAAATGATTACAACTTTTAATTTTTAAATGGCACCCTCGGTATTTTTTTACTTTTATCGATAGAAAATGACACTCTGAATGGAATGACGTATCATATGTCATATCACACTTTTGACATTCTCGCTTAAATAAATATTGTATTTTAAATTTCAATCTAGATTGCCATGGTTGTATTAAAAACATTAATTTTTAATCAAGGAGTTTTGGAAAAATAGATTTGATGGTCTAATGCTTTTAGTGTCGTATTAATCGTATTTTTAATCATATCTCAATTTCTTCCTTAGCAACTCTCAACAGCATCAAATGTGGTAGAAATAGCTTTTATTAGAAATTTGCAGTTTACTCAGTTTCATATTATTTTGCTTTACTTTTTAAACGAATATACTCTTTTGTTTGAAAGTCTCTAGTCTAGTCTTGATGAAAGGAACTTTATTTTCGAAGAAAAATACAAAACTTTTGAATCTATGAGTATAAACGCAACTACTGACTATAGGTATATTGATTAATATTGATTTCTAATAGTGCTTTATTCTTTTAGAGTTTGTTGTCCTTAGCACAGTCGATTTCTGAGGATTTCCTTCCCGTTTTGGATACAAGCTTGCCTAACATATTTGGAGTTAACGATGGCCTTTTTTTGACAACGTCGGTCAAAAACTTTTTATTTGACGGCATCCGATTTTGTAGGAACGCGTCTCAAAGCGACGATTTCACAACGAGAGCAGTTTGTGGACAAGTCAAACGACAAACGAGTCAAGCGAAACAGATGAAAATTGACGGAGAAGATGTACTTTATGCGACATTGGATTATGTAAGGAAATGTTAATCAGAACAAGCAAAGTTATGAAAAACGTTATGCAGGTGCAGAAATCTTGAAAAGAGTTCTGAATCATTTAGAAAGTGTTTTCAACGTTAAATTCTATTAAAAAATTAAAAATTTTTTTTTTTCAAGAACCGATTCTTAATGTAGTTTACCAACATGCTTAACATGGTTTTACAACGGCACCCAGCATCTCCATCTCATGTCATCAGCATATTATTCTATTGTTTTCTTATGCTGTTGGTGGTTTTTGTTTATTGGGTGGTATATTAAGTTAGCTTACCCTATTATTGCAACTTGGTGATTAGCTTAAATACAGGGTCCGGCAATAGTGTGTCGGGCATCTGTAGCTCATAGAATAAAAAACTTGGGAATTTGGTTTAAGTGCAAACCTAAAGTATGTACTACGATGTATTTCAGGAAAATATTTTAACTTCTATAGGGTGGCTTAAAGAAGTGTGGGTGGATCGGGATGAGTTTGGTTAAATGGAACACCCTGTATATTATTGCAATTTTGGCTTCCTTTCAGATCACTTTATATAATCCTAAAACATGAATAAATATATTTCGATAATTTCAGAGATATTAATAAATAAACAAAAATTATATATACAGGGTGGCGCGCCTCATTCGCCTCGGTTGATTATACGAAAACGAAAAGATGTAGAAACAAAATATTTTATGGGTATATGTGGGAAGGCAATGTGCACAATTTAAAATTATTTTGAAATATACAGGGTGTCCCAGAACTAAGATCCATACCAAAGTTATATATTTTCTTATGGAACACCCAGTATTTTATTTCATTTTTGGATTCTTGGGCCCAAAAAAAGGTATTTATTATAAGAGTTAAATATGCTTAAAATCTTTGGTTTTTGAGATATTTAAAGATATTTAAATATGCATGCTACGAGAGAATTGATTATCAACACCCTCTGCATTACTTTTCAGAATTAATTCTTGTGCTAAGTTTAAAGGTAAAGAAATAAACTTTTCTGAGAAATGTTATTGTTTTCTTAAATTTATACAGGTGTACCAAAAACAAGTGATCTATTTTAAGGACTTATTTTACATAAAAACTTTGTTTTTTTCAAATGCAACACCCTGTATTTTTTTAAATAAATCGAAGAAGATTCAAATGTTCTTTCAAACTATATTAGGGTTTGCTATACCTATCTATCTCAGATTTTGAATAAAAAGCGATTTTTAAATAAAATGGCAATCAAGATGGCTGGTATCGCCAATTTTCTAGTGACAGTTAGTTACTATTTTCAAAATCGATATTAGTGTATGGACATTATTATTTAAACAGTTTACTAAAATTTACCTATAATAGTTTAATAAGTATTTTTTATTTTATGAAGAAAAATAAAGCCATATCTGCTGGTGGAACGAATGGATATGTTACTAGTGATTTTATTTTTTGAGGAAAATTATTTCTTGGCCTCAAGAGCTAATGCTCAAAGATATCCAGATATGAATCTTCCTGATAAGCGTTTCTTTGAAAAACTACTTGTCCTTTTTGCGATAGGAAGAAACCTATCGTTGGAAGTGAAGAAATTGAATTTACCGTAATTGGCTCTTTTATAAAAAATTCATATATCTACAAGTTATCGTAAAATAAAACAAAGAACTACTCCTTCTTTTTCCTTGATAGAATAATAAATACACATTAAATAAATATTATTTATTTAACTATTGTAGGTCAATTAAATAAAAGTAAACTGGTATAGATTTAAATAAAGTCTATAAACTAATGTCGATTTTGAAAATAGTTACCAACTGTCTGCTTCGATTTGTTTAAAAAAATACAGGGTGTTGCATTTTAAATAACAAAGTTTTAATGTAAAATAAATCCTTAAAATAGATCACTAATCTTTGGTACCCCTGTATAAATTTAAGGAAACAATAACATTTTTCAGTAAAGTTTATTTCTTTGCCTTTAAACTCAGCACAAGAATTAATTCTGAAAAGTAATGTACAGGGTATTGATAATCAATTCTCTTGTAGCATGCATATTTAAATATCTTTAAATATCTCAAAAACCAATGATTTTAAATATATTTCACCTTTATAATAAATGTCTTTTTTTGGGTCCATGAATCCAAAAATGAAATTAAATACCGGGTGTTTCATTAGAAAAAATATAACTTTGGTATGGATTTTAGTTCTGTGACACCCTGTATATTTCAAAATAATTTTAAATTGTGTACATTGACTCCCCACATATACCCATAAAATATTTTGTTTCTACATCTTTCCGTTATCGTATAATCAACCGAGGCGAATGAAGTGCGCCACCCTGTATATTTTTCAGCCATTCTTAAAAAAATTATTAATAATACAAGAACTGTCCTGAAATCAAAACTATATTAGGTGATTACTTTAGATGATCTGTACTTACTTTGCTATAAATATGAAAATCGTAAATCATACAGGATGTTCAAAATTCTACGCCAAACGTTCTAAAATATAAAATAATTTTTCTTCGTTTTTTTAATGGAACACCCTGTACATTATTTTTTCAATAGATGGAGAATTAAAAAATGTACATTTTTTGTATTTAGAGCATTTCAAAATTTTTAAGGGTTTCGCAGATATTCCCGGTTTCATATTTCATATGACATTTTCCACAGTAAATTTTTATCAAAGCCATCCATTGATTTTTCTCGTATTTTACCGTTGAAAGCGCCATATGAAATAATACTACGTGTATCTAATAAAGCATTAAACATTTTGAAATATTTTAAATACAAAAATTGTTCATTTTTTAACTCTCCATCTAATAAAAAAATAATATACAGGATGTTCCATTTAAAAAAACAAAGAAAAAATGTTTTATATTTTAGAATGTTTGGCGTAGAATATTGAACATTCTGTATGATTTACGATTACCATATTTATAGCAAAGTAAGAATAGACTATCTAAAGTAAATACTCAAAATAGTTTTGATTTCAGAACAGTTCTTGTATTTTTAATAATTTTTATTTTTATATACAGGGTGTTCCATTTAAAAAAATTATCCAGGTCCACTCACACTTTTTTGAGCCACCCTATAGAAGTTAAAATATTTTCCTGAAATACATCCTGGTAAATACTTTAGGTTTGCACTTAAACAAAATTTTCAAGTTTTTTATTTTAGGAGCTACAGATGCCCGACGCACTATTGCCGGATCCTGTATATTTTCAATTGATTTTGATAGAAAACAAGATTTTTATCTTTTGTTTAGAGAAACAATACACATCAGGGTTATTTTACCGTAAAATCCGGACAAGAAAATAAGCACGAAGCGGCAACACTGGTTCGATTTGAAAATGTGACGTATTTGTCGGTTTGGGATGGTGGAAATTCGACATGCAATAAAATTCGCGGGGTTACAGCAGTATTTCCAGCTAATATAGAGAAAAATATGACATTTGACACATTTTCCGAAGATATTTGTAGGTAAGTCGAATGTAAGAGGATCCCTGATAGTGACAGTTGTGTCTGTCGTTTTAATTTACAGGCAAACTACATTTTCTGTCATTGTTTGGATGATGAATTTTTCATGATTCAATTCAGGCTTTATCATATTACCACGGCATATAAATCACACGGCAGGCTAACTTTGCCCAGATCCCATTGTTTAAAATTTCTATAAAATTTGACCTTGAAAACACCATTATGGGTACCGAGTCAGGGCCGGATTAAAACGTATCAAAAAATTTCCCAGAAAATAAACTATTGATAGACATGGTCGTATTAAAAAAATACTGTAAATGACTGAAACTGAATTTTATTTACACAATACTTTTATCTAAACAAATGAATCGTTAACCGCGCATACTCCTCAAAAAGTAAAAATGAAAAATCAATTAAACATTTAACTTTAGAGAATAGACAATTAAAATTAAAAACATGCCAGGAGTTACAAACAAGAATTAAAGAAATACCCAATAAGTAGTCAATGGACATAGCAAATTTTGTTAATATTCAAATTGCACAAATTAACAAATCAACTAAAGGAAGAAAAGTAACTGATGAATTTAAATATAAATGTTTGGCTATATTTTTAAAAGCCAAGCCGTAAAAAAAAATTGAGCCGTCAAATTTGACAGCTGTCAAAAAAATTTCAAAGTTGTCCGATTTTGATAAAAATCGATATTTAGGATGGCCATGGGCTAAAATGAAAGAAAAAAAAATTAAGCTGTCAAATTTAACAGCTGTCAAAAAAAATTCAATGTTGTCGGATTTTGATAAAAATCTATATATAGGATGGCCATCGGTTAAAAGGAAAGAAAAAAAAAATGAGCTGTCAAATTTGACAGCTGTCAAAAAAATCTCAAAGTTGGCCGATTTTGATAAAAATCGATATATTGGATGCTCCCTACCCCATAGTCGGTTTTCATTTTACTTGTCTCACATTTGAACTGTCAAATTTGACAGCTGTCGTTTTTTTTAAGTTCTCTTTTTTTATGAAAATCGATACACATATTATTAGGATGCCCATAGGTAGTTATTTAAGAAAAAGAATTGAGTTTAAGTGTGTGGCACCAGCATAACTTAAAAAGTAAAAAATAAATTTAAGAAAAAAAACTTTTTAAAAACAAGCTTTTATTTAAATACATTAAAAAGAAAAAATAAACTTTTTCTTTAAAACTTTTATTATGAACTTATAATGTCATTGCACAATTTTATATTATATAAAAGCTTGTCGCGAGATTTGAGTGTACAGTTGCACTCATAAAAATCTGGTACAACTTTATCTTGTAATTCCAATATCTAGTAAACCTATCATTATTCCCATTCAGAATAAATTCATCCAGTTTAGAAGAACATTTAAAAAACTTTGTGTCCGAATATTACATACGGGTACTGAAAATTGCCAAAATGATCTGGCAAACATCTTATTAAAAACGGCAGACCTTATAAAAAACAACGAGACCTCTGTTCTTTTCTCTCTGAATTGTCATGAGCTATCCATAAAAATTAAAAATAGATACGGATAATCAGAAAAACAGTAATTTAGAAATGAATCTTGTTTGTCATTTTGCAGGATACCTAATAATAAAAATTACTTTGAATGCCGTAGACAATGATTGAGTATTAAAACTAAAAGAATTTCGGACTTCCATTGTACTACTAAACTACAAAAACCAAATATATCACAGAATAAACAAAATATATCACTCAAGAAAAGAATATAAAATTGAAATTGAAATAAATTAAGCCGCACGTTACTGACTCAAAGCTGCCGTAACTGTATGTTGTCGATAACAAAGACTACGACACAAAACACATACACAAGAAGAAGTGCGAGCGCCTTGCTAAATATTGGAAAGTGAAATTGACGTTTAAATTTGACACTGTTGACAAGTCTACTGCTACTAGCGCCCCCAATTTCGCTTGTAGGAACTACGGACTAAATTGTCACGCATGGCGGGAAGTTTAAAAAAATAAAAAAAAATTATTTCTTCATTTATTTTTAATTATGACATACACAAAAACACAAAAAATACACCATTTTTTAAAAATATGTTTAATATCAATATCAAATATACAACAGAAATTAATTTCACCACAATAAATTAATAAAATGAAAAGAATAATGTTACAAGTACTCATCATGTATTACTACAATCAAGAGACAAAATTAATTATAACAAAACTGAAAAAAATGGCGTCATAGATGGCTTAGAAATAAAAGATATATCATAATTTTGAAAGTAAAATTATATGGGAAATGTCATCGATCATCATTTTTAAGCCAACTGGACGATTATTTCAAACATACAAGCTGAGTTCGTTCATAGTGCTCTGAGAAATCTAGATAAACAAAGAATAATAAATTAAAAATATTCCAGGGGAAAAGAGGGGAAAAACCGGTATCGTCTCTGATATCTGTCAGGGTATTGTTGAAAATGTCATCTTTTTGCTCGAAGTTTTCAGGTTGATCAAAAAGATGTCATTTACAACAATACTTTGCTGTAACTTTCACAAATATCAGAGAGAGTACATACAGGTATTGCATCTCTTTTCCTCTGGGATGCTTTATATCTGTTGTTCTTTGTTTATCTATATTTCTCAGAGCATAATGCCGAACGCGACTACAGTATATAATAATTTCAATATCCTAAGTGGAAAGAAAAAAGATCACCTTTCTGTTTTGTACTATGGTCCCTTTCTTCCGATGGCTCATCTCGTTGATATTTAGGAAGGATAAATAGGAAGGAAAATATAAAATTCATTTTGATTTGATGATACTTTTCTGTCACCTAAAATCAGGAGAACGACAATGAGCATGTTAAGATGAAAAAAAAATTATCAACACTTACCTGCACGTTAGTCCGAGGAGTTTTTTAAAACCTATATTTGCCTAAATAATTTATGTATTAAATTTGCAAAGCAAAATGCAGCGTGTAAACAAAAGAAATAAAATGGCGACAAGTCAACGTCAACGACCCGAAAAGGAGAAAAGTGGTGTTCGAATAACAAATTATGGGTCACCAAAAATTATTTTTGTCTCCTTTCAACGCACACTTTAGAAAGAAAAAGAGATGAACTGGAATACTGAAAGAACGTCAAGGTTTTATCTGTCACTCTTGTCAATAATTTATCGGTAAGGAAGATTCCGAGAAAATCGCTTGTAGTCAAGTTTTCAACCATTGCCAGTTCTCCCATAAGAAGTGTCATCCACCTGGACTACGACTGACTACGACACTGGTTAATTTCTGTCGCGGACACCACCATTGCGTAGCTAGATATTCTGTGCTGGCATCCATAATGGCGGCGTGCGCAAGGGTATGCGCGTAGCGTTCCCGTCAAAGCGAGTCGACCTGCCGTGTGATTTATATGCCATGATATTACCATAAGATAAAAAACGGTGTCAAAGATGGCTGGAAAATGACAATCGATGATAATTTTGGCGAGGTCAAGCCCTAAACCTCACTTACTTGGCTCGTGCTCTTCTTTTATTTTGTAATGGCGCTGACTGCCTGTTGGCCTTAGAAAGGTTGTAATTATTTTTATATGGATTAACAATTATTTTTAAATGTTGTAGTTATTGAAATTCAAGAAAAATATTTTTTTTTGAAATAGATGTGTGTCTGGAAACGTCCTGTCCTATTGTAATCTTTTTAAAATTAGTGTTAATTTTGACAAGTTTTTTGTCAATTTTTAGTAAATGGCGTCTAGAGATTGACTTCCCCAAAATTATCATCGATTGTCATTATTTAGCTGTCTTTGATGCCGTTTTTTTTCCATCATACAGTATATTTCTTATTTTAGGCTATTTTTAACTTATTTTGTGATTGATCCTCACAGAACCTCACAAAAAATACTGATGTTGAAAATCATTACTTTAAATCAACCAAATATTGAATTTGAAGAGCAGTATAGAACAAATAAAAAAACTTTTATTCCCTTTTCTACAATTACCTACCTCAAAAAGACCTTGACTTGTAAGCTATTAAAAAAAAATAAAACACATCATGATAAAATTATAGATTTCTTAATGGAAGAGACACTTCACCTAATGTGATTAAGTAGAAACTCTGCTGGGACTGTAATATAGTTTACTCAGATAATTTCAGTAAACAGACATTAAAAGAACATTAATCTTTTTTTAGTTTACTTTCACCTTATATATTTGTTTTAAAATATACATAACTCTATTTGTAATGGACAAAAGAATAAAAAATGTATAATGTCTTGATATTATTGAAAAACAATTTTCTGTATCCTTGTTATTTTTGTTTTATGTTATCGTTTTGTATTACTGATACTTATAAATGAAAGCATAGGTACATGGTGTTCCATAAATATCCAGAATGCACACTACAGTATAGGGATCTTGCATGCAGATTAGGAGGAGAGTCAAAGGAGGAGACTCAAAAATAATTAAATCAGAAAAGACTTGCGCCTTGCTGAACTCTACAGGGTGTCCCAGAAATAAGTGCAAGTATTTCAACTGGTAGTATAGTTCAACCCCAGAAACACGCCTATGAGTTTTCTTTCGCGAAAAAAAAAATTGAAAATTCGAAATTTTTTGGATTTTTTTTTAGTTTTTAGTTAAAAAATATAATTTCTTGATAATATGGCAACATAGGTATTAGATTAAATTTACAAGAAAGAAAATCCAGAAAAGATCCAGTGGTTCTCAAAATTTTAGCAAAAAATAATTTTTTTTTGGAAATTTTCAAGGTAAAATAACTTCATTATTTTGGACTTATTTGAAAAACGATAAGGAGAAAATATGTTTCTTTTATCGAGACCTACCACCCCTTAAAATACATGCACTTATTTCTGGGACATCCTGTATATGGCCCAATAAAAATAAATTCTGATTTGTTTGGCACATTATTTCTATATTATCGGAGTTGCAATAATTAATTTTATGATCTAATGAGAGATTGTGAGTATACGAGCGTTGTCTGTTATATTTTTCATATAGAAACATAGTAGGCGCCTGTCAACATATATCAAATGTCAAAATTAACTGTCATCTTTAGTTAGAATAGAATAGAATAGAATGAGTGGGAGGGGGGTTAATCACTTCGACCTTACAGATCCATTGTGTCCCCCTTTCTTGAATCATAACTCATCATACAGTCCCAGGGCTTTGACAAAAGCCAGTATCTGGGACGGTTTTATAGAGGGTAGTTCTCCATCTCCAATATCAGTCGTACCAAAATTCATGGCACGAATGGTTGTCGTCTCGGCGCACTCAGTGATGAGGTGTACTGGTGTTTCACCATCTTCCCCACAGAATCTGCATTCGCCGTTTCTTCTTAGTTTCAATCTACTGAGGTGTTCATTGAGGAGACAGTGTCCTGTTAAAAACCCCGTGACAATCCGAAGATTGTTCTTACTCAGACCTAGGAAGATCTGTGATTTTTATTGATCATAAGCCCTCAGAAACTTCTTCGAGTGTCCTAGACCATTGCAAGATTTCCATTCCAGGTTGCGGATGGAATCTTCCAAGTTCTTGAGTTCCTCCTTGAGTTGGTTACCACTTGGAAAGCAGAACGGTTCTGGTCCAGTTAGTGGAGTGTTCGCTCCTTTTCTACCTAGATTATTTGCTTTTTCATTGCCTTTTATCCCTTGGTGAGCAGGCACCCAGTGTAGGAGGACTTTGTTTTCTTTGCCTAATTTATTCAGCTTCTCTATGTATTCTTTGACCAATTTCGAATTGATTGAGACTGAGTTGATCGCCTTTAACGCTGCTTGACTATCAGATAAGATGGCTATTTCTTGTTTCCGATAGTTCCTATCTAAGATAAGTTGTACGCATCTCTCGATAGCGTAGATTTCTGCCTGTAGGATACTAGGGTAAGTGCCCATTGGTTCGGAGTAATTAGCTCTCGGCCCAATACTCCGATCCCTGTTCCCGTATTGGTCTTGGAAGCATCAGTATACCAAGTTATGGTATGGTCTTTCAACTGCTGGGCAAGCGTTTCGCTCTTCCAATCATTTTTATTGTTCAATACTACATTGAGATTTTCTCAAAGTTGTACGTTCTTGGCATATCGTCCACTGGGAGTTTCAGGAGTGGTATTTCCTTTTTGAGGGTGTTCCAAGCCCCTGATCTGACAATTCTCCCAGTTCTAATTCCGTTAGTGACCATTCTAATCATTGTCGCATGGGCATCTCTACCAATGACAATGTGCAGTGGTGTTAGATCTAGAATGACCTCCATTGCTGCTGTTGGACAGGTTTTCATGGCTCCTGTGATACAAACGCATGCTAGTCTCTGGACTTTGCACAAGTTTAGCCTTGCCGTCCGTTGCTCTAGTTTTGTGAACCAGGCAACTGCTCCATAAGTAATCATGGGTCTTACTATCATGGTATACATCCAGCGCAAAGTGTTAGGGGAGCAGCCCCATCTATTTCCGGCCAGTCTTCTGCATATCATGAGAGCCTTTATGGCTTTGCTGGTAGTGTTCTTAATATGCCTGTTCCACAGGAGTTTACTGTCCAGGGTTATTCCCAGATATTTAACTTCCTGTGTTGGCAGTATTACCTTTCCATCTAGTTGAATTCTTTTCAAGTTTTTCAGACTTCGCTTTCTGGTGAATGGCACTATCGCGGTTTTGTCTGAGTTGATACTCAGCACGACAGTCCTACACCATCTCTCAGTGATACGGAGTCGTCTTTGGATAATATTACACAGGGTGCCTTTTCCCCCGAGCGATGATGACTATGTCATCTGCATACCCAATGCAGTGTATTCCCGCTAGAGTTAATTCGTCTAGTAGTTCATCCACTACCAAGCTCCACAGCAAAGGGGAGGTTACTCCACCTTG
The DNA here is from genome assembly GCF_002938485.1 of Sitophilus oryzae. Lineage (NCBI taxonomy): Eukaryota > Metazoa > Arthropoda > Insecta > Coleoptera > Curculionidae > Sitophilus > Sitophilus oryzae. The sequence goes on along the minus strand of NW_022146324.1, from coordinate 1,761,786 downwards.
TGGAGTTCCTTGCGTTGTTTTAACAGCTACAGTTTTGGTGCCCATCTGAGCCTCTGCTGTTCGTGTTACAGCATTTCCCAAAACCAGCGAATAATAGTTCTGTTCACCCCTCTTGTTTCTAGAGATCGCCTGACCACCTTATGTGGTATATTGTCAAACGCCCCCGCAATATCCAAGAAGGCACAAATTGCTGTTTCTTTGCTATCCAGACTTGTCTGTATTAGCTCCGTTAATTGGTACAGAGCAGTTTCTGTGGATCTGCCCGTTCTATATGCATGCTGACTATCATGCAGTGGTTTAACCTTTAGATGATTTTCTCCAATATGGTTGTCAACTACTTTCTCCAGCGTTTTTAGTATGAACGATGTGAGACTAATAGGCCTAAATGACTTGGGATTTGTCCAGTCAGTTTTGTCTATTTTGGGTATGAAGATTACTTTTGCTCTTCTCCATGTGGTTGGTATATATCCCATCGCTAGACTGCTTCTTGTAATGCTTAGTAGATGGTGAGTAGCTATTTGCTGACCTTCCTTTAGAAGGGCAGGAAAGGTCCCATCTACTCCTGCTGCTTTATAGGGCTGAAAGGTGTCGATCGCCCATTTCAGTTTTTGTTCTGTTATTACTAGCTTGGCCACTTCCCAATCTTCCCTGCAAGGATTGTGGGGTTCAGTGGGAGCTACATGAGTATCAATAGGTATGCTACCTGGAAAGTGTATATAAAGTAGGAGATTTGCTCTCTCTTCCTCTCCCTCCGTGTAGCTTCCGTCAGATTTCTTAAGTGCCATGTTGAGGATAGATCCACTCTTGGCCATAGCTTTATGTAATCTAGCTGCATCAGGAGTAGAAGTGATGTTTTCGCAAAAGGATCTAAAGTCAGACCGCTTTGCTCTTCTTATCTCATTATACTCAGTTAATTTCTCGCTGTAGAGCTGCCATTCGGCACTGGATTTAGCTCTATTAAAGAGTCGGCGGACCTCCGATCTAAGATTGGCCAACTTCTTGTTCCACCAGGGCTTGTTGTTACTTTTTTGTATGCCTTTACTTGCGGGGCAACTAGATTCGTATGCATCCAATATTGCACCGCTGACTTCCCTTTCGTACCATTCTAGATGCAGATGGTTTCTGGCCCTACTTGCATCTATACGGTTTAGGTTGTCTACGAGATTGGTGTTATATATGTCCCAGTCTGTTTTTCTTGGATTCCTTCGAGTTTCTGTTTGGAGTGTGATTTCTCCTAATTTGAACTCGATGATTCTGTGATCTGATAGGGAGAGTTCCGTTGAGACCCTCCAGTGTTTCACGTAACTGATTACACTAGCACTCCCGATTGTTAAATCTAATACTTCTGCCCGCGTTTTTGTCACGAACGTGGGGCTGTTCCCTACATTGAGAACTTCAAGATTGCATGCTAAGAGGAATTCAAGTAAACACTCACCTCTAGTGTTAGTCTTAGTGCTTCCCCATACCTCATTGTGTGTATTGGAGTCGCATCCCAATAGCAGAGGTAGTCGCCGTTGGCTGCAGAATCGCACGAGCTCCCGTACCTCCGGAGGCGGTGCTTCCCAGTCACCCGGAAAGTAAGCAGAGGCAATCACGATGTTTTTACTACAATCCTCGATATTAAGCTGAACCATGATAGGAACAAGATCTCGGGTTATAAATTCTGAAACACATGTGTAGTTAATGTCCTTTCTTATAAGAATACAGGCTCGGGGAAATTCCTGCCTGTTATCATATATTACCTTTGAATTTTTTCCAGACAAACCTCTAATTTGTCCCTGATACACCCAGGGTTCCTGGGCTAGTACCATTGCATAATGATTTTTCTCAAAGAGTCTTGCTATTGTAGCGGAAGACCCTTTTGCATGGTGCAGGTTTATTTGGGATATCCCATGCATGGGGGGGGAGGGAGAAAGGATGTTGGGTTTAGAGGTAAGCTCCCGACCCTTGCTCAAGGAGGTGGTAGCTTGAGTGCCACTAGCGCAGGACGGTCCCGCGCAAGTGTCAGCCACCTCTCCTGTAGTTTTCTTTGGGGGGTTTGACCCCTTGGAACTTTCATTGTTCCTGTTCCCAGTGTCGCTAGGGGGTTTCCCCACAGCTTCTCCGGTGGTGTTTTTACTGTTATTTCTGGATCTCATAGTGTTCCCACGAGTCGCTAGGGATAGTCAGTCCACTTCTACAGAGCCCCGCATGTAGAAGTAAGGGGTAATACAATGGGGTGCCCCCTGATGCCCCAAGGTTGAGACCAGTAATGGCTAGTCCTCTATCTAGCCACGCATCCCTTTGACCTGGCCCCGCCATCGTAGGATTTAGGTTTTTGGTGAGGTTGTCTCCTCTTGGTCCAGGCGGTTAAGCCAAGACCCCCCCACACCCTCTACCCGCGAGACATGCCCACAGACAGTAGAAGGTGCCTGGTTTAAATGTCTTGGTGCAATTCCCTGGCCACTACAGCCAGAGACAAGACAATGAGTGAGATGCTTCTTGGACCGAGCCAGAGTGCTAGAGGAGATTCTGCCAGCACCTGACAAGGAGCTTCCCCACCAACGACAAGGTCTTGCATCTCCTAGGGGAAGCATCTTTAGTTAACTTAACGTCAAAGTTTTAGACCGGCTCGTTTAAAGCTATACCTAAACTGATTTTTTGAAGTTGACTAGTCAGTCGAAAAATGGAATTAGCCAAGAAAGTTTTCGAGCAATCATTTTTTACAATTTTGGAAGATAGTGGTCTGGCAAAAGTCGACAGCCTGACCAAATTAGTCGACAATTTCTCGTTGGTATGGGGAATTTAAATGTGAATGGATTAGTCTTAGCGACGATCCAAGAACAGGTTCCCCAAAAACGGCAGTCCAGGAAAACGTCTATGATGTACGTAAGGTGCTTCAAGAAGATCGACATGTCACATGTCATGAAATTGAAGCATTATTGGGCATTTCAAAGACCTCAATTTAAAAAATTTTACAAGAAGAATTATCTGTAAAATAATTAAATTCTCGTTGGATACCGCATCTGTTGACACAGAAAACAATCAGAGGCAATTGGTGTCAAAAAATTCTACGCCGGATCAACGCAGGAAACTCAACAAATACTCAGGGTGAGTTTCCTACGATGTTCTCTATGGGTATCTCGGAAACTACTGGAGATAGAGAGTCGGTCAAATGGGGGTGGGGTCATAAATATGCGCCTTTCAGATTTTTGAAAAAGTTTATGGCTTACTAGATATTTCGAAAAAAACAAATTTGGGCTATTATAAAAATTGTCCCTAATTTCATTATAATCTATTTTAGACAAAAAGTTTTCAGATAAAAGTTATAGATAATCACATTCTTTATAAGAATGTGTCCTCCGTTTCTTTTCTAAAGCCTATCATTTTTGACATATGTTTTTTTAAATGGAAACCATAGTTGGCCATGACATAAAATGCGCCATTTTTTAAGCTTTTTAGCGATATAAGCTATAATATGTTTTCTTCGAAAAATTACTGAGTTATAGCCAATTCTTTTCATTTTTAAACAATTTCACTTAGTTAGCCATCGAAACAAGTTCAATCACCGTTGCTCTCATAAATGTGAAGCTGTCACATCCCAAATTTGTAAATTAAAATAAACAAAAATTGTAAATACGAATTTTTCAAATGAAGAAAAGCGTGTAGATACTCGCGCATCAATAGAGTGGTTCCAACATGACTTTCATTATGACCCCCCCCCCCCTAATGAAAGAAATGTTAAACATTATTTATATCATAATTATGTAGACTCATGTAAACTCAGGGATAGAAAGAGGTGGACCAATTGCATGGACTTCCTCGATCACCTGGCCTATCCATTTAAGATTTTTTTATGCGATATGTTTAACAAAAAGGTTTACAAAAAACCTTATGAATTAAGAGTCACTCGAAGTGGCGGTACGAGAGAAGTTTAATTAAGTCGACCGGTCCTTCTGTAAAAATTGGTAGTAACATGTGTTATCTGTGGTAGTAATTCAGTTTTAAAAAGATGCAACTCAAAACAATGGCGGATTTTTTGAACATTTTCTGAAGTAACTTATAGCGTCTGTAGTGATATTATTTTTTTAAGATTTAGTTTGTGTAATGTAAATTGTAATTGTTGTAATGTTGAACCGTTTAATAAGATATTCCGACTTTTTATATGTTATAAATCATAACAGAATAAGAATACCATGCAATCTAAGTGAAATTAGTCAAGAAAGATAAGAATTGGCTATAACTAAATTTAATTTTTCGAACATGAAAACCATTCTCTAAAAAACGTAACCTTCACCGCTCAACGTATCAAAAGAATCAGTATCAGTATCGGTCAAGAAAAGTTGAACCAATAATCCTACACGCTTTTCTTCTTTTGAAAAATTCATATTTACAATTTTTGTTTATTTTAATTTACAAAGTTTGGATGTAACAGCTTCACATTTCTGAGAGCAAAGACGATTAAACTTGTTTCCATGGCTAACTAAGTGAAATTGTTTAAAAATTATAAGAATTGACTATTACCCTTATTACTCAGTAATCTTTCGAAGAAAACATAATATACCTTTTATCGCCGAAAAGCTTAAAAAATGGCGCTAGAGAAACACGGAGGACACAATCTCATTAAGGATGTGATTATCTACAATTTTTATCTGAAATTTTTTTGTCTAAAATAGCTTATAATGGAATTAGGGACAATTTTTAAAATAGCCGAAATTTGTTTTTTTCGAAATATCTAGTAAGCCACGAACTTTTTCAAAAATCTGAAAAGCGCATATTTATGATCCCACAAAACTGCAATTCTTTCCCCATTTAACCCCGACTCTCTATCTCCAGTAGTTTCCGAGATACCCATAGAGAACATCGTAGGAAACTCACCCTGGATACAGGATGTTTCAAAAATTTTCTCATGTAAAAATAAGATTTATTTTTCATATCAATATAGGTCCGATTCTGCTTTATTTCGTAGCTACAGGGTGTTAAAATCTTAATATTTTTTCGATTTATTTTAATTTTCTTCCAAGTACTTTTAGCCGTTTAGAATGAAATTTGGAGGGTAAAAGTTACTATAAATGCGACATATTTTAAAGCTAAAAAAGTGTCGACATATTCACCAGGGACGTGCATATGGGTTATCACTGGAATATTTTTCAAAAAAAAGCATGTACGCCACTGACTTTTTTTTCTCTTGTTAGCGAAATAGTGTAAGCAGTTTAATGCGGATTAAAAGTTGTCTCTTGATATTTTGTCGATTTCGGGCTCCTTGATGAGATAAACGCAATTTTATTAATGTGCCTTGATACAAATCTAATAGCAACCTTAAAAAATTTTTAATACCATTAACTTGCAAAAGTTTTAAATTCATAATTTTAAATTAAGTACTCATTGATTCCTCATAAAAAAATATGAAAAAAAATCCTATAAACATGGGTATGGAAATGCATAGTTTTAGATTTATAGGATGTTAAAACTTTTTAAAATTAGGTTTTTTGTAATTATCTTAAATACGATTATTTTTTTATTCTAAATTGCTGCAGGTTGGGCTAATAGTAATAACAACTAATAGTAATAATATTTAATAATAAATTAGTTAAAATATATAATTTATTAATGTTATTTTTATTTTAATTTTATTAATTGTGATTAATAAAATAGAGTTTATCTCATCAAGGAGGCCGAATTCGACAAAATATCAAGAGATAACTTTTAATTGGCATTAAACGAACTACATAATTCTGATATCAAAAGAAAAAGGTCAGTGGCGCACATGTTTTAATTTGAAAACTATTCCAGTGATGATCCATATGCACGTCCCTGATGAATTTATCGACACTTTTTTAGCATTAAAATATGTAGCACTTACAGTAACTTTTACCGTCAAAATTTCATTCCAATCACTAAAAGTATTTGAAAGAAAATTATAATAAATCGAAAGATTATTAAGATTTTAGCACTATGTAGCTACGGAACAAAGCACAGTTGGACCTATGTTGGTATGAAAAATAAATCTTATTTTTACGTGAGGAATCTCCCCACGAGAGATGGCACATGTTTTTTGAAACACCCTGTACAGTATTGTCAGTGGTGATGAATCCTGGATTTACTCTTATGAACTCGAAAATAAACGTCAACCGGATGAAGCAAGATCAAAAAGCTGTTGCTGTTGATTGGTATCTATTTGTTTGCTGGAAATAATTGCTGAGTTTCGAAAAACAAACCCTCAACGAGGAATGATTCCCCACCAAGGCAATGCAAGTTTTTACACAGCTCGAAAAATAATTGAGCTTTTAAAGCACGAAAACATCGAATTGTTGGACCTTCCTTCATACAGTTCCAACCTAAGTACCTACTGGCGACTTTTTTATTTTTCCAAATTAAGAATGAACTGCGTGGTCAAAGGTTCCAGTACCCAGAAGATGCAGTGAGCGCTTTTAAAAACACAATTTTGAAGGTACCAACAAGCGAGTGGAATAACTGCTTTCAGAATTGGTTCTAAACGGATGCAAAAATAGATCCATTTCTCTTCGTGGAGAATACTTTGAAAAACAATAGTGATTAAAAGTTATCTACTGTTTTTTCTACCTCTATATGCAGAATATATAAAGCGTGTAGTGTAGACCAGATATTCGGCAGTTACAAGCTATTCCATATCTTGTTTTGCATTTCCAAGATATTATAGTCTTTATTATCGATTATATTCCGGCCTCGTCTCATAAATAATAGTTTGTAGTATCTTCGGATTAGTCCGAACCGATCACTATTTTAAAGCTGAAAAAGCAAAAACACCCGCCGCTCGTCCTGCCGCGCTGCTCCATATTACCATATTCAGTCTTCTTTTTAGTGCGGACCGATACGTTACACGTTAAATTTACGTTTTGATATTTTGCGGAAGTGCGGAAAACACAGTGAAAATGCCGAATCCTTCAAGAAAAAGACATAGAGAGAGGAGTCGTAGTAAGTCTGCGACTCATAACGATATATTAGTGCAGTGCTTAAATATAGAGCGTCGATTATACAAGGTAGAAAAACAAAAGAAAGAACGACGCCATCGTTCGATCGTTCAAGGTCTACCTCGACTGGGTCCGATTCGTCGAATTTGAGATATCTTCTGCGCTGGCACAAATGACAGGCATGTCTTCTGATTCTCGAATGAAAATGTTCATTAAAGGTATATTTGGAAAACCCTCCAAAAACCAAGCCACGAAAAGACTTGGGACCCTAGTAATGTTCTGAATTATATAAGAATCTAATCTAATATCGACATATCTCTATAATCTTTAACAAAGAAACTTAAATAATCCTAACAACAAAAGCAACAGTTCATCGAATTCAAACTTTAAGTTTAATTAACAAAAAATACATGATGGTTAAACTTAATGACAAATACGGGGGTATCGCAATGGGCCCAAGGCCTCCGAGTGAGGGATAAAACGTGATCCCAAACCCGAGCAACCTAAGCTAACCTAAACCCAATGACAGGGCAGAGATTAGAATAATTTATTTATTTGTGATTATATAATAGACTTTTAATTGACAATGCCCAATTGGCTCACTGTATTTTAGCCCCAGAGGTTAACTAATCTTGAATATTCTATTTACTTTGAATGTTTTGTAGGCAACATTTAAGTGTCACTACAGAATGTATCTTCTTTGTTAGTTATCTGTTATTACCTTTTGTGTCACGAGTGATATGAGAAATCATTTTCAAATATTATAAATATAAAATATGAGGTAATAAGTTGTTGCATGTATGTATTTAAACATCTACAAACTATTATTTATGAGACGAGGCCGGAATATAATCTTAAGATCAAACGAACTTACCTTAAGTGATGTTCGATCTTGATTATATGTAGGCCTCGTCGAAATCAATAAGTCCCTAACCCACCCTATAATTCATTTTTGAATTATTCCCGTTGCAACAACAGCTTTAAAACAGACTGAATATGGAGCAGCGCGGCAGGACGAGCGGCGGGTGTTTTTGCTTTTTCAGCTTTAAAATAGTGATCGGTTCGGACTAATCCGAAGGTACTACAAACTATTATTTATTTCGACGAGGCCTACATATAATCAAGATCGAACATCACTTAAGGTAAGTTCGTTTGATCTTAAGATTTTGATATGGTTGGTGCATCGTTCATTGACTTTTAGAGGTACCGTGGAGTCCTTATCCTTCCACATTATTAAGAGTACCCATTTCTACTCCATGCTCTTTTGTGTACTTGATAAAATACTACATTCAATTACAGTCGGATACGCAATATCTTTAATAATATAATATGTTTAACTGCAATATTTCTTAAACGTAACGTTTCTTATTGTGTTTTATTTTACGAAGGTCAAAGGTGTTCTGAAGATGTTGAGGAGTCTAGAGTGCCTTTTGATTGTTTTGAACTTATTTGGCAAAATTAGGTGTTTCCTAGTTCAATTATCTATTTCTAAGCTAAGACACAATACGTATTTAGTATAAATTGAATATTATTATAAAGTTATACTTTTTTTCTAGAGCTATAAAACTGAATTATTCTGGTATACAGTACATCAAAAACGTAGAAGGTTACAAATTTGGTTCGGTAGATGCCTTCAGGCGGTCTGATGCAAATCAATGTTTTTGTTTGAATAAGACGATGGATTTAGATGGCGAGTATAGATGTTTTGATGGATTTTTAGATTTAACATCCTGTCAAGGTAAAAATAGTAATTCTAGTAAAAACAATTTAAAAAGAAATTGTAAATTCCCTCTTATAAAACTAGCATATATATGATATGGAAGATATTTGCGATTATTAATTTAAATATAATTATAATATTTGAATTTTTGTTATTACATGTACAGGGTGGGTCAAATTGAACGTTTTTAAATGGAAACACCCTTTTCTATAGGAGACAGACGAAAACTAATATCGCTGTCTGGAGCTCAATTTTCATCAAAAACATAATGGTGAAAACCGCACATCAAACCGCACCACGTTAGCGTTTCGGAGTTACGGGGTGTTTTTCAAAAATGTGCATTTTTAACAAATTGCTGTAACTTTTTTGCTATAGAAAATTTTGTATTTCTATCTAAACATTTGCAAAGCACCTTTTTACGTAGAATTTAATGGTTTAAGTATAATTTTTTAAAATTAATAATTTAACAGTTATCAACAGAAAAATTTATTTTTTATTTGGGACACCCTGTATATTTCTAATTAACTGAAAAAAATTTAAAATTACCTTTCCGAAAATATAGCACACTTGATATTTTGTTATAATCCCCTTCGAAATACAGAATTTTTAAAAGTTCGCCACTTTTTACACAGTACACACACAGTAGTCTTTGGATCCCTTATTGATGATATGCCCTTAATGGAACTCGAAAACATTTTTTTTCCAGCAAGACGACACACCGTCTCTGAACGCTGATAGTGTGTCGAATTTGGTCCACCCTGTACATATATTACTATAGAATATACTAATAAAGATATATAGAATATATCGCTGCTCGTTGCGAACTACTTAGATTGATGTACTAGAAAAAACTACATCATCATCATCATCACACACATTCTCAGCTCACTCTCCTCACATACCGGGTACCGGAGTTTCCTACGATGTTCTCTATGGGTATCTCAGAAACTACTGGAGATAGAGAGTCGGTTAAATGGAGAAAGAATTGCAGTTTTGTGAAGCCATAAATATGCGCCTTTCAGATTTTTGAAAAAGTTCATGGCTTACTAGATATTTCGAAAAAAACAAATTTCGGCTATTTTAAAAATTGTCCCTAATTCCATTATAAGCTATTTTAGACAAAAAGTTTTCAGATAAAAGTTGTAGATAATCATATCCTTAATGAGATTGTGTCCTCCGTTTTTTTCTAAAGTCTGTCATATTTGACATATGACACAAATATATGTTTTTTTAAAATGGAAACCATAGTTGGCTATGACTTCATAAAAAGCGCCATTTTTTAAGCTTTTCAGCTATATAAGCTATATGTTTTCTTCGAAAAATTATCGAGTTATAGCTAATTCTTAAAATTTTTAAATAATTTCACTTACTTAGCCATGGAAACAAGTTCCATCGTCGTTGCTCTCAGAAATGTCAAACTGTCACATGCAAACTTTGTAAATTAAAGTAAACAAAAATTGTAAATATGAATTTTTCAAATGAAGAAAAGCGTGTATTGGTTCAACTTTTCTTGACCATACATTTTCGAGGATACGGTGACCGGTAAATGTTATGTGTTTTAGAGAACGATTTTCAAGACTTGTTAGAGAGGTCAAATTTAGTTATAGCCAATTCTGATCTTTTAATTTTAAATTAGTCAAGTAATTTCACTTAGATTGCATGGCATTCTAAGTGAAATTAGTTATTCTGTTATGATTTACAACTACGGTTCTTTAGAATTTACATTACACAAACTAAGACTTAAAAAAATAATATCACTGCAGTCACTGCATACACTTTAAGTTATTTTAGAAAATGTTCAAAAAATCCGCCATTGTTTTGAGTTACATCTTTTTAAAACTGAATTATTACCTATTCTCACAGAAGGACCAATGGACTTAATTAAACTTCTCTCGTACCGCCACTTCGAGTGCCTCTCTTAATTCATAAGTTCTTTTGTAAACCTTATTGTTCATTAGTGTTTAAGCAGTTCTTAATTACATCAATGTCTTTATTGATTTTTTTTTATGGTACCAGAGAAGTTAAAACTAGAATTACCATGAGGAAAAACAGTTGAAAACATTGTACTTTCTCAGAGTATCATCAGTTTTTAGCTAATTTATCACCAACGTTAAACGCACTAATTTTATTTAATCAAAATTTAATCAAAATATTTCAGCTTCAGCTAATAATCTTACAAGCTCGAACATTTCTTATCAGGGATTAATAATGGGCCCGTTTTTATTCAAAAATCTTCACGATTCTGAAAATATGGACTATTGGGAACTATACGAGTGAAATTATAATTAAAAAAAAATATTTCTGATATTTTGATTTTCTACCGCTATTGGGAACTTCTGCATCACTGTGCGGTGGGTCGGTGGGAAGATGGGCCGGTGGGCCGGTCCCGATCAGAGGTCAAAAAAAGAGCGGATTTAAGAGCGGAAATTAAATGGTTAATCTTCTAACTAAAGTGACGTAAGGTTCTTAGTGACTCCATAACTAACTAATCAATTTGCGTCAGTATAATTGTCAGTTATTTTATACATAAACACCAATTTGTAAAATAACTATTGTAAGATGTCTTTCTCTGAGACACTTATAATTTTAATAAACATCTGTTGTTTGTTCGGTTTGAAGATTTTTATTATACAAGGTTAGTCGTAAATGAAACATAATCTATTCTCTTTACGGTGTTTCAAATAAGTCCAACCGAGTTATTAAAGTTTGAAAATTAAAAAAAAGATTTATTTTTAAAAAAATTTGTGCCACCTAAATTTTTCTGTATTTACATCTCTTTTAGTGCCGTAATATCAGAGATTAAGAAAATATACCGTGGGAAAATTTGGGGTGAACAGGAAGTTCTAAAAAGTGTTTTAAAATATAAAGGAAAATTTTAAAAGGAAATGCACTATTTTTAACATATTTTTTGCAAAAAAAACTCATAGACGTGTTCTTGGGGTCCAAATATATCACCCCTGAAAATATTTGCACTTATTTAAGACTCACCCTGTATAGTTTTACCTGTATAATTAAGTATTATTTTTATTAATAACTAATAAATATGATTGACTGGCAGCTGAAAAAAGAATGAATAGCTTTAGGTAAATTTAAATAGTCTCGATCTAAGTGTATACTAAGAGTACGATAGCGTAGATTGACAACTGGGGACCTCGGTGCAATATTTTTCGAGCACCCCTTTGTAAAAAGGTAGACGAATTTGACGCGAACTCTGCGGTTGACAGAGAAAATATGAAGATGACTATCTGTATGCTTGGTTTGAATTGGATCTAAATTGTTGTTTAAAATGTTAAAATTAATTTACTAAAAATTACTGAGACAGCAGAGAAGAGTTAAATAAGGTTTAAACTAGGTTAGATAATAAAATATTAATATGTCTCGAAAATCCAAATACTCTTATTATGGACTGTAACATAACATTACCTCAGAACGCATTTATATAAATAAATCTGCCTACGCCTAAAAAACCTAGGCAATAGTAGTTAGTTACTACAAAACTATGGCATTATCATACAAGATGCCAAATGTAAACAAGAATAGAGGAAAAGTGATAAGAACTGTATAATAACCTAAAAAATGCAGAATGCAGCAGTTATAATGGCAACCGCGGTTCATTCAGTTAAAAACATGTATACACGACGAGGCTGCTGCTGTACCAGAAAAGAGAGAATTTATTTCTACAATGTGGAAGAAACTATATACCTGAAAAGCTAAAAATAATGTATTTCACAGAGGATTGGGCCAGCTGAACTGGATGAATCATCAGGAAGTCTTAAAGTTTCTCAAAATCCTGACTCAAAATCGTAGCCTATTCAAGATCAAAAGACTGTTATCGATAATGGAAATAAATCAGTAGAATCCTGTAAAACTGGGCCATTTTGTAGTAAAAATTCAGATGTCCGACCCAATATTGATCTTTATGAAAATTTTGATCAAGACAATTTTAATTTTTTAAAAAAACCGGAGGCAACAGAGCTTTCTTCGCACGAGCAAAAAAATCCCTTGCTTATATATTAATAAATAAAATATGTTTCTTCGTTATAATAATTTTTTATCATTTTATTTTTTGTGGATTTGGGCCGGTTGCCTGTTTCCGGTTCCCTGTTCCCGAGCGCGTATTTACGTTTCCGTGTTCATTTGAACACCGTGCGGTCTTGAAATCAGCACGGAATTGTTGCTCGGTATTGTTTACGTTTTTCAGCTGGCAGAAATAAATAAATCGAAAAACAAAACTCAAGGAGCAATGAGAAACTTCAATTATGAAGCAAACATAAGCATAACATTTTTAAAAGTGGCGGAACATCCTTTAAAAACATTATCTTTATTGAAGAGAGGTTTAAATGTCGCTCTACATATTAATTTTATTCATTTACACAGAGTCAATGTAGCTCAATCTTTAGGACTTTCGCGGTGCTTTGAAGATACAAAAGAACAATATATATATACATATATCCTACTTTGACGCTGGAATAATTTTAACTTTAAAATAATTTTGAAACAAAAAAGATAGACCTTCTGGAGTGCGGTATCAATTTATGCATAGTGGAAAATCTCATAGTTTTAGTTATTATTATCCCAATAATGCAACAAATTTACGAGGCGGGATTAGCTGATGAAATGTTATTTATCGATACAAATGGATCGTGTGATCAGACTAATACTTGTGTGACATTTATATTTGTTGGTAACAAAGTTGGTGCTTTATCTAAAGCTGTTATTTTGCACACTAGTCAATCACAGCACAATTATACTTTGGCTTTTCAAACAGCATAACATTTTCTGGAAAAAAACTTGCTGAAAGTTATTTCAACCAAGAATTAATACGACCGATGACAGTAGTGCCGGGGAAAATGCTTTAAGAAAAGTTTTTCCTGTCTGCTTGCCATGTATTTAAATGGACCAACGCACATTAGAGCGCGCAGCGCAGAAGCGCGCCGCGGGATTTCCGTCAAGAAGTCGGAAGACTTCTCTAGCAACTTTTTTCCGTCTCCCGCGTTTTGACGCGTTGCAGTGTGCGTACTCACAAGGGAAATAATTTTGCATTCGAGTCTTTTCAGTTGGCTTTTTGACTAGGAACTAGTGATACGTATCAATGGTAGAATTGTATTTTTAAAGGTAAATTAGGCAAATCGATTTTCATAAAGGAATATGATATTTTTTTAAGTCTTCCCTCACTAGAGACAGATGGACGAAATGCCGTTCTATCAAAGATTTAATATAATTGAGGGGTGTAGAGGCAAAACCGGCAATCTCCACTTTTTAACAAAAGTGACAATCTCCAATTTTTAAATTCTAATTACCTAAATATATAAAAAAGATCAGGGTTTTTTTCACCACATAACTAATATACACATCAGAATAAATAAGAATTATCAAAAGTATTAGTAATTTGTCTCTTCTGAAAAAATATGATGAGTAGAGATGCTCGGTGTTTTGCTTCTAAAACCCTCAATTGAGGACTGCGTAAAATGTTTCCTTTATATTTTGTAATACTGAAAAAAAATTATCTTGTCTTTTATTAAATCTGGAAAAAGATGGTAAAATTCTCCAAACTTCTTTCTTTTTTTGTTAATCGTATGAGTCCAAACTTTTCCTCACCCCCTCTTCCTCTTCCTCTGTTAGAAGAGCATAAAAAATACGCTTTCGTCCGTACTTGAACTCATTGCTTTAAAAACTAAACTACAGTAAGTAAAAAACACTTCGACTATAACTAAATAGCGTTGTCGCGCTTCAAAAGCGCGCTATAGTGGGCGCAGTCCCTTCGCAGCCGGAAAAAATTCTTTTCCCAGCGCCGCGCCGCGCAGCGGTCTAGTGGGCGACAACCTTAAATACGCTTCCCGGGCCGGTTTCCACTTCGCCCTCCACCCCTGCCTGACTTTTATCGTAACCACTATTCTTTTACGGTCTTTCGTGGTTATTCCAAGCATAGTTCGCTCTTCGTTCCATTGAGCGTTGTGCGACCTACAGTTTCCTTATAATATCCGTTTTAAGTGTCCAGGTATCCCCTGCATAGGTCATGACTGGTAGTACACATTGGTCGAATATTATTTTCTTTAGATAAAGTGGCATTCTAGATTTGAATATGATTGAGTTTCTTCTATAAGTAGGTACTCCATGCTAACTTAATTCTTCGGTTAATTTTTGGTAGTAGAGATCCCGAGCTGTGTGTTAGTTGTCCCAAGTATACATGTACTTAGGACAATTTAATTTCTTTCTATTCGTTGTGGCGTGTTCTAAAATTAAAATTATGTACCTTTCAAAAATATCGTTACTTACTAATACTTTTCAAACATTATTATAAGGGAAAATTTCGTGTAACCCGTGTATTTATTTAGACGGCTGTTTACGGTATTCTCCGAATCTCCGATGGTGGCAGCACCGGCGGAGATTGCATCAAGTCTGTACGAGGATGGTCTGAAAAGTTTCCGACCTCAACGTGAAGATGGCAGCACTCGTAGATAAACGCTAGTGAATTTTCATTGTAAATCTGTTGATAGTTACTCACCAAAATTTAAGCCATTTTGGATGCGCAGTTGTCGTGTAACAATCGTTTGAGTGAGTCAGTGTTTTTGAGTGAGTCAGTGTTTTTGAGTTGTGAGTGAGTCAGTGTTTTTGTGAAAATAGACAAAATCGAGTATCGAGCTGTCATTAAATATCTGGTTTTGAAAGTCAATACGCCTACACAAATTAAACATGAGTTGGGTTCTGGGTATGGGGAGTCTGCACCATCATTTACCACATTGAAATTTTGGGCAGCTGAATTTAAACGTGACCGCAAGAGCTTGGGAGACGATGAACGTTCGGGACGTCCAAAAACTGCAACTACCGACGATAACATCGCCAAAGTTCACCGAATTTTGCTAGACGACCGCCGAATTAAAGTGTGAGGGATAGCAGAGGTTATGAACATATCAAAAGAACGTGTTTGTCACATATTAAATCAAGATTTAGGCACGAGAAAGCTGTCCGCGCGTTGGGTGCCGCGTTTGCTCACGTTAGACCAAAAGCCTGTTCGTATGAACATTTCCAACGCTATGTTTAGGCGCAATAAATCCGAGTTTTGGCGTCGATTAATTACTGTAGATGAAACTTGGATACACTACTATACACCAGAAACAAAAATACAGTCCAAACAGTGGACGGCAAAGGGAGAACCGGCTCCAAAAAAAAAAAATATTATTTCGGCTGGGAAAGTGATGGCGACTGTTTTCTGGGATAGTTATGGAGTTATTTTAATTGATTATCTTCAAAAAGGAAAAACCATCACAGGAGCATACTACGCATCATTACTTGACAAGCTAAAAGCAAAACTTACGGAAAAACGGCCACATTTACAGAAAAAGAAAATCCTGTTTCACCCAGATAACGCATCGTCTCACACCTCAGCGGCTGCCATGGCGAAAATCCACGAATTACGGTTTGAACTGCTTGACCATCCGCCTTACTCACCAGATCTAGCCCCTAGCGACTTCTTTTTGTTCCCTCATTTAAAAATTGCGCTCGGAGGACAGAGATTTTCGTCAAATGAAGAGGCAATCACCTTCGTGAACCACTATTTTGCAGAGAAAAACGCCGAGTACTATTTGGACGGGTTACAGAGATGGGAGCATCGCTGGGAAAAGTGTGCAGAGTTACAAGGGGACTATGTTGAAAAATAAAAAAAAAATATTCAGAAAAAATGTCTTGTATCTTTGTTAGGTCGGAAACTTTTCACACCACCCTCGTAGTAACAAATATTTTCTAAGATTTTTT
Organism: Sitophilus oryzae; assembly: GCF_002938485.1. NCBI lineage: Eukaryota > Metazoa > Arthropoda > Insecta > Coleoptera > Curculionidae > Sitophilus > Sitophilus oryzae. The sequence continues at coordinate 1,745,385 of NW_022146324.1, read as the reverse complement.
TTTATTTAATAACTAAGTATGTACCCACTTGTCCAATATCTTAAATAAACCTTAGATATCGAAGTATTAGGGGCATTTTATAATATTTTTTATAATATTACAACTTGAGAAAATTAGTCTATATTAACATTATGCACAAAAGGATATTCATAATTATAAATTAATTATCTTATTCTTCTATGCAAGAACTTGAAACAGTGTGGAAACACGTAGAAATTAAATTCGTTTATTGTTTACATATTATTTTTAGCTGACCTTCGTAAACACTTGTTAATTTTTTTGATTATCACATAAACAGTCTATTTATGATTTCAGAGTATAATAAATACTTCAGTATTAAACATGATTTGTCACATTTATTACATGTATAAATATTCGTTTTTTAGTATTTCATATAATTTAATTTTAGGCTAGAGATAAAATACAAAAAAAAATCGTTATTTTCTACTATATTTTGTCATTCTGCATCTGCATAGGTATTGCAAGTGTTTCAAAAAAGGAAAAAAACTTAATAAGGAATTTTCATAATATATAATTAGATCGACACATAAAATCAATTATTATTAACACTCTTTCGCATGAAAGTTAAACGTAACCTTTCACGATATTCACGTTTATTTATTATTAATAATAATACCTGTAAAATTAAATTTATATGACACAGGTGTGAATTAAATATAAATCGATAAATCCCTTTTCCAATTTACAACTTATAATCATTAATTTTGATTGAAGGGTATATATAAAAAGCGACGAGGGACTAATCGCTTCTTTTTATAAATTTCATTCTAGACATTTAATCAGGTCACATATGTAAGTATGTTGTATGTATTTGCAACATGTACGAGTATGATGGTATTGTGTAATATCAGTGATACTTTTATAGGGGTATATTATAATTATGTCTAAAGCCCCATACTCACTATTCGCTGATGCGGTTCGTCGTTGATGCGATGGGCTGTGTGGCGCCGGCGCCGGCGGTTCGGCGGAATGTTTCGCTCTTTTTGACGAACCATCAAAAGAAATATCACAAATACAATGGACGAATTTTCAAACGAACTAACAAATCGCATCGACGAATCAGCGCATAGTGAGTATGAGGCTTAAATATGATTTCACGCAATATTTTCAAAGGATGTGGTATTATAATGATAAAGTGTTTTTACGTGTATTCTGAGAATTTTATACGAAATATTTTTGATTTTAGATTCATTCATTGATTAGATTATTTGAACACCTGCGAATTGGTATACTTTTCTCTATGTGTTGTAGATCTTCAAGAAGGAGATCAATTTTAAAAAAAAATAGTATATTGTTTTATTAGGAGTAAAAATTACACTTTTTGTGGCGAGGCTGTATGTTGAATTGCAAAATATTTATACTAAAATTTATGTAGTGGTGGGGGTAATTTTCCCCCTTCCCGTACTTTTTCTTGAATTTTGAAAAGTCAAATGTTAAAGCACTTACTACTAAAACATACAGGGTCCGGCAACACTGTTAATTGTTAATTTTGAAGTTTAACTTGATATAATGTCATTTTAACAGAACGCCAACGGTTTTAGTAGACATATCTGTTTAAAAAAAACTAAACTGTTCTGGAATAGTTGTATTTAGATATTTTAAATAGTTTTTTTTAGTTCTTTGTTTTTTGTTTTGCTTCGGACGACGTAAAGAGATAAACTCTTCGAAACGTTAGGTAATTTTTTGTTCGTTAGGCAAATTTGCAAATTTGTTTATTAGTAAGCCACTGCTGACAATTAGTCTCTTTGGATTAAGGCAGCAGTCTTTACAAAAAATAACTATTTTATTTTGTAGTTTTTATTACGGTGGCGAAATACCCATAGGACTTTTTTAGAGAAATATGTTTATTTTTTTAAAGTTTGATGCCCTCTAGCGGATAAACGAAGCACTTTTGTATATGAGATAAATTGTGTCCAATGAACTTATTGTGATTCCAAAAATACATATAGTAAACGCCACGAATGTTTGGGAGTGATTCATCGGTAGCTACCATGTGAACCATAGACTTAAAATAAAATATAGACTGAGCATCTCATTCATAAATAGCTGGAACATGCGGTCAGACACTGTCTTGTTATTGTTGTGTTATTGTTTTAGGTTATAACGAGTGCGACACGAGCGATAGATATGTTGTCTCTGTCGTAACGGTCGTTCCCTGACGACTCTGCCGAGAAACACAACACTGTCTTTCGTTTCTCAAGTACACCTGAACTCTCCGTATCATAGCCGGGTAATTTTTTTTATTTTAATGAAGCTATAATTAAATTAAAAATATATCGTATTTAAATTTTTTATATTTTATTAAGATTTAGGACAGGTTTTTTAAATAAAAGTTTAGAAAAAACGTCTTAGAGTCCAAAAAGGATAAAAATAATAAAATACACGTTATAGAAGAAATTTTATAATCGAAATTACTTAATTTTTGAAATTAATAATAAATTATTAATTTTAGTTAAACATTTACAACCCCTAATATTAATCAGAACAATATGATTGTTGTAATTTTTTTTCTGGTTAAGTGATGTCTTATTATGTAAATTAGAGAAAACATAAATCTATTCCATTAAAGCAAGGAAGGTGATAGGAAGTGGATAAAATAAAAACTACATTTATTTAACTCGGTACTGTCTTTATTATACCGGGTGCGTCCCAAAAGTGTCTCATCCCCATAATTTTTTTATATTTTCAAATAAAAAAACAAGATTTAGTATGTTAGTACATGACATAAATTAGGATTGATTGACGCATTCAATTGTTTTTGGTCACTTCCTGTTTCACCGGAAATGAAATAATATAACTTTTAATTTTTAAACGGCACCCTTGGTATATTTCTACTTTATTCGATAGAAAATGACACTCTGAATAGAATGACACATCATATGTCAACTTTTGACATTCTCGCATATGGTTTAATTGTAATTGTAACACGCGGTTCATAACGACAATTTGACTCGAAATACCAAGTGTGTGGTATCAATATATTCATAAAAAAATGCTTTTTCCAAATATGCTAATGAGTCACCCTTGTTCCATTTGAAAAAATTGACATATGTATGATTAAAAATACGATTTGTACATATTTTAACCGACTTAGACAAGACACGAAACCTATTAGACGATCAAAACTATTTTTCCAAGGCTCCTTGATTAAAACTTAGTGTTTTTAACAACACCATGGCACCCTGGATTGAAATTTAAAATACGATTTGTTTTTCAGCGACAATGTCAAAAGTTGACATATGATATGTCATTCTATTCAGAGTGTCATTTTTTATCGAATAAAGTAGCAATATACCGAGGTTGCCTTTAAAAATAAAAAGATGTAATCATTTCGGTGAAACAGGAAGAGACCAAAAACAACTGAATACATCAATAAATCCTAATTTATGTCATATACCTATAACATACAAATCTGTTTTTTTTATCTGAAAAAATAAAAAAGTTATAGGGGGTGAGCCACTTTTGAGACGACCCGGTATATTAAAAAATATTGTTTCATAATGTAATATCAATTTAAAATTCTTGTATGTTATTTTATATGCTCAAGATAATTTTAGAATAAACCATATTTTTAATAAAATCATTATTAATTATTAACAGGGTTATAATTATGACTTTGTTACAATGTAAGTAAGTAAATAATGTAATGAGAAAAAATTCAGATTTTACATTTTACTAAAATATTATCTAAATAAGCGCCTTTCTACAACAACGCCACTGGCTCCCAATGGGCAAATTGAGAGTTGTCTACCGGTCGAAAGTCGTTTCAAGACTTAAATGGATTATTTAAGTCAAATTTCTTGCAAATTTGGCACTGGCGAACCATATTTTATAGTTCTTGAACAGAAAAAGTCAATAAAATAAACACTTAAGGACTACAAACTAAGAAAATGCGTTAATACAGCCGGGGACATAGCGGCATCAAAGCTTTACCGCACACTTGCCACGCGTACTACAAGGTAATAAATGAATGAATAGGCTCCCTCGCCTCTAATCGGTGTTATCATATTGTAAAGAACTTATCCTTTTTAAACAGTATCCGACTTATAATTTAGTAGTATAAGGACTATTTAATACATCTATGGAATATTAAAACCTACTTTATTAAACTGTAGTATTAATATCTCAATATATGTGTATAACAAGAAAAAAAATATTGATAATATTAAAGACGTGACAACATAGGCTGGATGAGGAAGGCTCGGTCGACTGTACCCAGAAGTAAACATGTGTACAAAAAATATTGTCTGTCCGCGTTGAGATGTAGATAGTGTAGTCTATATTTTATTTTAAGTCTATGATGTGAACTAATCTGTTCAAGGTCACATAAAACTTAATTCCAGTGCCGTGGTGTTTCAAGTCACATAATAATCAATATATAATCCGTTGTAATTTGTTGTTTTAACTGTCAAAGTCTTGTCAAAACATATATTTGATTAGGAAACTCTCAAAATATATTTAATTTTATCTTTTTTAATTTTAAATTCAATATTAATTTATTCTATTATTTATTGTATACGCATATGTGGTACTAGGAGGAGTTATTCCAAAGTGGCTGAAACACGCCTGCGCTAACACTAACCTTTGGACCACAATACACTTGATCAGAAAGATCCCGCAAGAACCGCATCTATCGAAAGATCGATTCAACGTGCTAACCGCCGCCGCCGCAAATAACTTTATTTTAAATCTTCAAAAGGTCCTACCAATTGGAAATTGCTTACTCGTGCGGAGTAGTTGTTCCTGATCCAGATACAGGGTGGCCACCCAGGAGAAGACTACAACCCTCCAAGGTAAGCCGACCTCGTACCCCGTGTTTTATTTTAGCAGGAATTTCTATTTTCTCGAGTATATTACATCATTTCTTTATTTCCTTTCTAAACACATATATTTGATTATAAATATAAACTGGAATGCCCCATTGTTCGCACTGCAAGCACACCGATGGACTGACGCATAAAAACGAATCAATCAAAGAAACGCGATAGAGTATCGTCTTTGTCAATCACGCTAACATTTTAGAATAAGTAGAGTAGTAGGAGGAGCGCAGGCAGATGATTAGACCGGGCCTTTAAAAATCTACGTCTGCGGTAAAAATCTACGTTTTTAATGTAAAAATGATAGTGCGCGTGTCGATTCTAACTTCATCAAGCGATGAATCACTCCCAAACATTCGTGGCGTACTATAGCAGTTCTATGTCCACGGAATATTGGGACACATTGTATTAGAAGTAGTACTTTTTATGATTATATTACAATTTGTATTTTGTTCTTATTAGTGGGTGGATTAAGCCTTGTTCACGTAGACGCGAATCGCGAATGGCGATTTTGCGAAACTGCTCTCATTGGTCCAATTTTACTGATCATGGCGGCGCGGCGCTGTCAGAAATTTTAAGATTTTGGCGATTTGCAAGATTTAAAATTTGGGGGGCGGGAAAGTTAAAGTGTTTTCAACTTTTTGCGAATATTCGCGCGATTTTAAGGTTCGTGTTTGCGCAGAATGGTGTTGTGATCCGGTTATCGATTATTTTGACGACGCACAGTGGGGTATTTGACACAGATAGTTGATCGAAATTTTTTTATGTAGACCTTATATAAATTATTGCTATTTTCAATTAAAGAGGAAATAATATGAACAAAATAAAGGATAATTCGTCGATTCTAAAAAAAGAAAGAAAAATCACTGTTCCAGTGTTTCCACGGTCAATGCCACTAATGCCAGTAGTAATATCGCAACTAATACTACTAATGCTACGACTGATCCGCGAGCAGTGCCCATACCACTAAAGTCGCTACTAATGCCAAATTGTGCTATACTGCTAATAGCACTAATGCGATCGCTTTGTACACAACAATGCCATCGCGGTTTACACCTCGCATTAGTATATCACTGATTGGCATATTAGAGGAAACCAAGAATGTTTTTCTCATTTTATCAGCAAAGTCGCAAAAAGTCGCAGTATTTTATTTTACTGTATGAAAGCCTAATGTTTACTAAGTAAAACGTATATACACAATATGCCGAATTCTTCGAAATGCGCAACTAAATCTCTAAGTATAATAAAAATGTCACAAATTTAATCAAATTTTTTGAACGCCTAACTTTTAGTTGCAAAAAAAATCGTTAGTATAGAGAATATCAAAATAAATAATAGGTTTTTGTAGAATACATACCTGCAGCTTGCTGAGCCATTTTCAATCAAACAATAATATAAACATAAAAAGAGCACAAGAACAACAATTTATAATTTTAAACATAAAATTTAGCCATTTACCTCTTGTCTGTGGTAAGTAACAACTTTGACGTTTCGTTGAAACAAATGAATGCAACTAAACACACTCATAGCAATGTCATTCATGGCAGAGATGATTTAAGTTATCATTTATCTTTTTTTGGGAAATCTTAAACACATTTGCTTTTTCGAATTTCGATCACCTTTTTCATGCTAATACCCCACCGTGCGACGCTGCGCTGCCTCAAAGTAACTGAAAGTCTATGCTGAAAGTATTTCTCCAGTTGAAATGGGTTTTCGTGCATAATATGTTTTTGATATATATGGTGACAATTTTTCAACTTCAACCAAGTTATCAAACTTCCTATACAGACAATCTGTGAAAATTCCTAAATTTTTTCTCATTTTTTTTTCCTTATTTCTTGAATTAAATTGTGACAAGCACCTTGTTGCTTACGAAATTTGAATATTTCACATGTCCCAAATGACCCATAAATGACTTATAAACCTGTGCTATAAACCCGTTCTCTTCTACGTTTTAAAAATAAGTAAATGGCAATTTTGCACCTTATTCTATTCCAGTCCCACAATCGTAATCGATATTCATAATTATTAAACAAATTTAAACTCATATTGTATGCTATAAAATATAAAATAAAGATCGTAAACACGAATAAATATGTATAAAACAAATTAAGTTATCTCAGGTTATGATTTTTTTTGGTAACTTTCAGTGGAGCAAAAATGAAATGTCCCTAAAAATTCGCGACTGTATGAAATAGGTCCAAATTTTGCGAATATTTTTTGGCGAATCGCTTTTCGCAATTCGCCATTTGCGTCTATATGAAACAAGCTTTAGGCCCCTGCGCCTGCCTTTCTTGAATTCGAAAAAGCACCACTATATTTCCGCATAATAATCGACCCGGTGCGGTGCTTCGACCTGTAAATCGACCGTTCTCATCTCCATACCATCTCTACCATATAAGTGCAACCTCCTTCTCGTCTGGCGACCAGTTTACCATGTGGTCGCGTGTCGTCGTCCTCATCCTCTTCGTGCTGGTACGTTCCGCCTTGAGCAAAGTCTACGAACGATGCGAACTGGCACGCGAACTCCACAATTTCGACGTGCCTGAGGGGGAGATAGCCACGTGGGTGTGCATTGCCCAGCACGAATCCCTGATGGATACGGCGGCGATGAACCCGGGTAGCGGGGATCACGGGCTGTTTCAGATATCGCAAGTTTACTGGTAGGTATAGTGATAGCATGTGATAGTGATGTTTGTGTAGAAAAGGCAGAGAATTTCGCCGCTGAAACAGAAATAAAGTGTTTTTTTTGTAAAATGCCACTCCGTTAGAATCCAAACAGGAATCAATTTTTCTACATTTTTTATTTGAAAACAAACTTGCGTAACCAACAAAAAACATTTGATCTTTCAGGGGAATGTCTGTCCCAATGAGGAAAATGCATGTTTTTAAATAATGGTTTTAAAAAATAGTTCATATAATTACAAATTGAACAAAAAAAATCGTTGTTAATTTAAATGGCCGGGCAAACGCTCTCTACCGCGCCTTGCCGCTGTGACGTCACCCGCCGTTCTTCTGGTTGAGTGGAGCCAGACGCGTGTTTATTTTACAGAGGTTGCTTTTAAACGCTGTTGAATCCGAATCAAAATTTTAGTTATTTGTGTTAATTTATACATAATTAGTAATTAGTGATATTTATAAATAGTAATGGATGAGCGAAAACAGAAAAAAATGGTCCAAGGCCATGACAAGCCATGAGAAGAGATGAAAAGAAAAACGTTAAATTATCCTCTATTTTTACGATTTATTGTTGTGAAGATCATTTTGATGTAAGTTCATATATTTATGTATATTGCCTTACATAGGTATATGAAATTTGAATGTACAGGGTTATTCATTATATTTTGACACCCACATACAGCCTTAACTGCAAGTTTTAGAAGAAAACATTAAATAAAAAAGTTGCATGGTTTTTCATATACTCTCTTTTAAAATTAATTCTAGTTATACAGGGTGTCTCAAAAAAGTGGTCCAGAAAATTGTAGGTATTTTTGGCTTTTCAACTGTCAATATTTCGTAAACATTTGAAGATAGGTATAGGATATTATACATGAAATATATCTAGAATATCTAGAAATTTCCGAAGAATCCAAAAATATATAGGGTGTTTCACTTAAAAAAGTAACTTAATTTTGGCATTTGCTTATGGGACACCTTGTATAATATTTTCATTACTGATAAACAATTTATTTCCTATAATTTCGTAAAAAAAACAATCGTTAAAAATACACAAGGGTAAGGGGTGTCAATATATAAAAAAAACCTTTCTTTTTCACGTTATGCTCTGGAGTTATTTTTCCACGGACTAAACAAATATTTTTGTCTCTTTTCACTTCTACATAACCTACAGCATTATCTCCATACGTCTCCCTGCCTGATCTGAAAAATAAGTTTATAACATTAATATTTATAACTATATAAAAGTTCGTAACAGTAGGTACCTACTTATACTTAAATATGCCTCAGTACTACAAAGAATAAATATTACATACCTCTCTGTTTTTTTCCTCGTAATTCAGCACCAATAAATTGGGAATTTGTATTTATAAAAGCAGCCAACATAAAAGCATCGACTTTGGCAAGTTATCTGATTGTGCTTTTACAAACCCGGAATCTGCCATTACTTAAAAATTATCAGTACACACAACACATAGCAATAATAACTGCACAAAAAAGCATAAAAAGCTCCTTCAATCAACGCTAAAAGCAACAAAAATGTCTTAGTACGCCACCTAAATACGTACATAAACGGAACACGTCTGGCTGCTGCTGGCCATCGCGCGTCGACGAGAACGGCGGGTGACGTCAAACCAATAGAATATCGTTTCATTCCACGGAGCGTCGTTTGCGTTATCCATAGTATTTTAATATTTATTAATGGCCCGTTTTATAAAATTGTGGTACTGCTTTCAAGAAAAAAGTTTTTTTTTGCATTTACACATATTTATTCTAACATTTATTCTTTGTAGTACTGAGGCGTATTTAAGTATAAGTAGATACCTACTGTTACGAACTTTTATATAGTTATAAATTAATGTTATAAACTTATTTTTCAGAAAAGGTATGGAGACGTATGGAGATAATGCTGTAGGTTATGTAGAAGTGAAAAGAGACAAAAATATTTGTTTAGTACGTGGAAAAATAACTCCAGAGCATAACGTGAAAAAGAAAGTTTTTTTTTATATATTGACACCCCTTACCCTTGTTATTTTTAACGATTGTTTTTTTTACGAAATTATAGGAAATAAATTGTTTATCAGTAATGAAAATATTATACAAGGTGTCCCATAAGCAAATGCCAAAATTAAGTTACTTTTTTAAGTGAAACACCCTATATATTTTTGGATTCTTCGGAAATTTCTAGATATTCTAGATATATTTCATGTATAATATCCTATACCTATCTTCAAATGTTTACGAAATATTGACAGTTGAAAAACCAAAAATACCTACAATTTTCTGGACCACTTTTTTGAGACACCCTGTATAACTAGAATTAATTTTAAAAGAGAGTATATGAAAAACCATGCAACTTTTTTATTTAATGTTTTCTTCTAAAACTTGCAGTTAAGGCTGTATGTGGGTTTTAAAATATAATGAATAACCCTGCACATTCAAATTTCATATACCTATGTAAGAGAATATACATAAATATGACTTTTTGGTCCCTTTTTTCCGCTACTCGTATTTTTGTTTATAAATATATGAACTTACATCAAAATGATCTTCACAACAATAAATCGTAAAAATAGGGGATAATTTAACGTTTAACTTTTCATCTCTTCTCATGGCCTTGGACCATTCTTTTCTGTTTTCGCTCATCCATTACTATTTATAAATATCATTAATTACTAATTATGTATTAATTAACACAAATAACTAAAATTTTGACTCGGATTCAACAGCGTTTAAAAGCAAACTGTGTAAAATTAACACGCGTCTGGCTCCACTCAACCAGAAGAACGGCGGGTGACGTCACAGCGGCAAGGCGCGGTAGAGAGCGTTTGCCCGGCCATTTAAATTAACAATATTTAATTATTTTATATTAGAGGCATTTCTTAACCGATATCAACGATTTTTTTTGTTCAATTTGTAATTATATGAACTATTTTTTAAAACCATTATTTAGAAACATATATTTTCCTCATTGATTTCTTGCAGCAGAAACCTAAAATAACTTGCGTATTTTTCGTTGTTTGGTACAGAAACTTGTATATTTTTAGTTCACTGACACGTGAAAAACTAAATCTTAACAGGGTACGATTGCGAGTGTGGGCGATACTACCCTTCTCGTCGAGAGACAGACTTGGACTTCATTTTTTCCCGCTTCTGGTCAGTTGTCCAGGATAGCACGTGACCATTTTGCAGCCACATTTTCTTCTTTGAATCATACTAGGTGACTTTCTCTTCGTATTTTAGGGTGTCATTTAGGTTTTTATTGACGTCAAAACTTCCGAAGGTGTATATTTTTTATAGCTTGCTTTGTTCGACAACAAGGAAAGAAAAGTATTTAATTTAATTATTTAATTAATAATAACAGCATTATAATGAAAATTCACTAAAAATGGTTGATTCATCCTGTATATACGTATTTTTATTAATTGCTCATTTGAATCTATAATTTTCAAAAAATGTCTCGAAGATTAGAATTATCACGTACCTCATATGCATACATTAGATTTATACAATCATTTTTGATAGTTTAGTAAATGCATCAGTACTAATCGATGATGTTGATTGACGTTTCGTGATTTCCTCATGGGATAATTTGCAACAATTAAATCGTTTTTAATACGTTTCAATACCGTGCAATGAAAATAGGAAATGATTTGAAAATTAGTAAAATATACGATGCAAAATTACTTACCCTGCAATGAAATTGTGTGTATTGTGGTATTCATGAGTTATATTGAAATCTTGTGCTCTTTGTGGAACATATCTCGAATAATTTTACTAACAGTTTTTAGTACTCAATAATGAGATACTAAAAAATTTTAGTACTCAATAATGATATAAATTAATATTTCATGTTTCTTCTTTTTTGAAGGTGTGTGCTATATGTGAAACGGAATATGGGAGATATTATGTTTCTTCTAATTGCGCGTCATGGAAAATAATTATTAAAGAACTTAGAAGATGGGGCATAAGTGGCTATTTGGTGAACATAATAAGAAGCTATCTTGATAATAGATTTATAGTTCTCAATAGAGAAGATGAAAGAGAGGTATTCAGGGCTCGGTGCTGGGGCCAACTCTGTGGAACATATTATACGACAGTGTCATGGAGCTTACTGTACCAGGTGGGACAGAGTTGATCTGTTACGCCGATGATCTTGCTGTGATAATAACAAAAAAAAAATAAAAGAAACAAAAAAATAAACGACCTCGACCTAATGCAGACTGTGGATGATACACTAAAGATCATAGCCAGATGGATGCGTGAGCACAGACTCGAAATAGCTGTGGAAAAACAGAGGCGATTTTACTGAGCCGCAAGAGAAAAGTTGACCATATAAGGTTTAATTTTAAGGATATAATAATAAATCCAGTAAATCAAGTCAACTATCTTGGATTCCACATAGACCGTGCACTCACGATGGGCCTGCACATCAAGGAGGTGTGTCTGAAATCACAACGAACTGCTAAAGCGTTGTCCGCAATACTGCCAAACGTTCGGGGCCCAACACCAGCAAAGAGAAGAGTGTTAGCATATGCGTGCCAGAATATTATTATGTATGGAGCACCTGTGTGGAATGAAGCAACCAATATGCACGTAAATAAAAAAAGACTTGAAAGTGCACAGAGAGTCATGGCTTTGAGGGTCTGCTCGGCGTATCGGACAACTTCAACTGAGGCAGCTTTGGTGATATCGGGTCTGGTGCCCTTGCATCTTCTCTCAAGAGTGCAGCAGTGGCAGGCAGAATGGGAAGTATCACAAAAAGGGAGATGGACATATAAGCTCATCCCAAATATAAATATGTGGATTAAAAGAAAGCACGGAGAGGTAAACTTCTATCTTACTCAAATATTGAGTGGCCACGGAAATTTTGGGAGTTACCTGTGTAAAATTGGAAAGAGGGAAGTCGCGGAATGCCGATACTGTGCTGAACCCAATGATACTCCAGAACACACAATGTTTGCTTGTCCAAGATGGGAACAGGAAAGATGTGAGGCACGCATGACGATTGGTGGCAACATCTCCGCAGATACCTTCTTAAAATCGGTAACAGAAAGAAGAGAAAACTTTGAAGCCATTTCAAAACTGGCCCAAAATATACTAGGGGCAAAATACAGCGAAGAGCAGGGGTAATGACAAAAAAGGAACAGTCCGGCGTCTACTTGAGGAGATGCGTCCAGCGGGTCCAGGTAGACGTGGCAGGAGCGAGGGGGTGACGTTTAGTGGGTAGTGTCCTCCAGCAGCTTAAGGAGAGATTGAGTCCCACACTCCGTACGTAAAGGTATTTTACACCTCAAAAAAAAAATGTTTCTAGATTCAGATTATAGGAAAGGATTTTTATAACATTTTTATCCCCTATTTTATACCCAAAGGAAACGACTATCCAGTTGTCACACCAAGAACTTTTTTGCAAAAGTTTGGAACAAATTTTCATTCAAACTTTTATTTTTCATTTTGTTCTTAAGAAGATAATTTTTCAACGCTTTGTTGCACTATGAATTATATTGAAAGAAAGCGTTATGCAACACTTAAACTTTATTCAGAACCTCGCAATTAGTGGTTTTAATTAGCATAGAAATTTGTTCCTTAAATTTGAATGTAAGCATTCAGAACAAAGTCATTGAAGTCATTAGATTTGAGTGCTTTAATAGTCCGGGTCAATATTATGACAATTAAAAAATCACAAGAAAATATGAGGATCCTACAAGTTAACTACGTATTACAATTTTTTTCTTTGGCTTTAAATCTTGACCTTATTAAAATCAACGGTATTTTTATAGGTAGTATAAAGCTTGATTACTCAACAATTAGCTGCAAATTTTGCTTGTCGCCTAAAGGAAAACCATCAACTTGACATGGGAAAAGTATGATCTTTATTTTTATAAAATCCTTTCATAATATTATTGAATATTTATTTTTGTATTTGATTTTGCATACATTAACGATGTTTCTTTTCATGCTAATTATAAAATTAACCTTTTGATCCTTGAGGTTATGATGTACTTATCTTGTATAGTGATTTAAAACTATATTTTTAGTTCTTTTTTTTTAATATAAGAAATTTGAGATTATTACAAGGATTTCTAAAAGTTTTTAAATCATTTTTTAGCCACCTTAGAGCATTTTTTTAGTTAACATCCCCACATTGCTGCGATCCTGCTCGCGCTCCTGCTTGTGATTGCGATTTGTTATCTTGTTTCTAATGGTATCTTGTTTCTTAAGGTGCGATTACACGAGTCAAATCACTATTTTACACTGATCAAGTCACTTGAATTCATTTCGTATGAATGTAATCATCATAATCATTTTCGTTCTTTTTCAACCATTTCCAATTATGGTGTAGCCTCCCTCACATATTTAGATACTATCTTTGTAGGCCCAACTACAATGGTTGTCTATTGTTGGCTATGTGGACTTAAGTTATTCCTGATAATTTCCTAAGATCATGGTACCATCTTAGGTTTGGTCTTCTTCTAGGTCTCTTTATTCCTCGTGGGTACTATGCTGTAATTTTTGTGGTCGATCTGTTGTCCGTCCTTTTTGCTAGGTACCTTGCCCATTGCCACTTAAGGGATTTGATTCTGTGGATGAAACCTATTACCTGGATCTTTTGTCGTATCCACTCTATTCTTTTACGGTCCTTCATGGTTATTCCCAGCATATTTAGTTTCATTGAGTCGTTGTACGACCTGCAGTTTCCTTATAATGTCCGTTTCAAGTGTCCAGGTTTTGCATCCATAGGTAGTAACTGGTATAATACACATTGGTCGAATGTTTTCTCCTTTAGATAAAGTGGCATTCTAGATTTCAGTATGATTCAGTTTCTTCCATAAGCACTCCATGCTTACTGAATTCTTCTATTGATTTCTGGTAGTAGAGATCCCGATCTGTGTAAGAGTTGTCCCAAAAATATATATATGTTAGATTAGGGACAGATAATTAGTCTTTTTACTTAAATTAAACCACTATATTCCTCAAAAGACAGCTTTTGGTAAACTTAACTTTATATTCAAAAGCAAAATCCCAAATAGCCTGAAAAGAGACGTTTACAACAAATGCGTCTTGCCTGTCATGACCTATGGTTTGGAGACTATGACGATAACGGCACGAAGTGTGAACAGGTTGCGAGTGAGCCAAAGAGCTATGGAAAGAGCCATGATGGGTATCAGTCTTCGCGACCACATTAGAAATGAAGACATTCGTCGACAGACGAGGATAACGGACATCGTAGAGAGGATAACTCTAAATGGTCTTGGGCAGGACACTTGGCCAGACAGTCCGAGGAAAGATGGGCAAAAAGACTTCTTTGCTGGAGGCCACGCCTAGCAAAACGCCCAGTCGGCCGACCTCCTAAAAGATGGACTGATGATATCCAAACCGTAGCCGGTAAGAACTGGATGAGGAGAGCACAGAATCGAAACGAGTGGAAGAAACTGAGAGAGGCCTACATTCTGCAGTGGATGAGTAATGGCTGAGAAGAAGAAGAAGATTCCTCAAAAATACGTTTTATTCCGCTTAAAAGTACGTGAACAGTTCGAAAGTCGATCTGAACTAATCTTAGCTTTATTTTTCGAAGAAGGGCCACGCTGCGGCGGTCTCGGAGATCAGGTGTTGTAAGCTGACGTAATTTAGAGAAGCCATCCATTATGTATTCTTCTACTATTTTCAGTGTTGTGCTCTATATTAGAATGTCTTTTCTGTTTATCAGTTTGTTGTACATTACTTTTGTTTTTGCTAAATTTATTTTGAGACATACTTTATTGCTGGCTGTATGTAGTTCGTTAATTTGTGCTTGTAGTTCTTCAGGACTATTGGCAATTAGGACTATGTCATCAGCGAATCTTAGATGGTTAAGATATTCTCCATCTAGTTTTAATCTTTTGTTGGTCTCCAGTTGATGAAAGATTTCTTCTAGTGTTGCTGTAAACAGCTTTGGGGATATTGTATCTCCCTGTCGTACTCCTTTGCCAGTTGGGAACTCTGGGGTTGTTTTATTATATCATTATACTTTTGCTTTGGCTTCTTAGTATATATTGGCCAGAGTTTCTATATAAGGCCTGGCAATACCTTGTATCGCTAGGGCTTCTATTATGGCCTTAGGATATATCGAGTCTAAAGCCTTCTCAAAGTCTATAAAGGCTATTGCTAGTGAAAGTTCGTATTTTTTTGTTCGGCTGAAGTTTCTCTTAGTGTATATGTTACAGTAAATGTTGAAAATCAGTGATTGTTAACAATTACTAGTAAAAGCTCACATTCACTGATTTGTTAAGACTACGCCAGTAAAAGTTCAACAGCTATTTTTGAAACCAACTTTAACTATGAATGCTAACATTCCCTGGACGATGGAGTGAGTTTGAAAGATTCAGTTAGTGCGGTTGCTACATGTTGTAAAATATATGGATAAATCAGAATAAGTTGAATAATAGGCAATAAAATGATAACATTAAATTGGGCTAAACGTTGGCAACGTTGACAGACATCTGGCCTAAATTCGCTTTGTTTTTTGTGGTTATGTATAATTGTTTTGTTATCGTTGTAAAAAGTGCTGTACGGTATTTTTCCTGCGGAAGAAATTTTCCAAACCAGGCACTCGCAAAAATGTAAAAGTGCTTGTTTTTCATTTTTGCAATATAATGAAGTCATAGCAAAAGTTAAGCGTGCAAGAGAAAAAAATATTAAGGAACCTAGTGCCTATGAACTTATTAAACGTTTTGATATGCTTGAAGTACAGGGTTTGAAAAAACGAATAACACCCGGTTGAAGAAAATTCGTATACGTTTATTTTGTCCACGATGAAGAACTTTTTTAAAAAACCTTGTACCAATAAGTAATCTTAAGGTGCGTATCGATTGCCCGCGGCAAACCCTCGAACCGATGATTGGATACCGAGTTGCCGCGCGAGGCAACTTGAACTGATGTTCGCTCGAATCTGCCGCGGTGCGAACCAATCTTTGTCGGTTTTTGGGTCAGCGGCAAAGGAGGTACAGTGAGTGCTTTCAGTGCAGTTGGGACGGTTCGTGGCGATTAATTTGGCTCGCGCTGCAGAACAAAACAAAATTGCCGACTTCTAATTCAATTATATGGTGCTAGAGAGAGTAATTCAACAACAGCAAGTATCCACACTACCATAACAAGTGGCTGAGGCAAGATGCATGGAACGATATAATCCTTCAGAGCTTCGCATAATGCGTCGCAAACTTCTGGAATAATTCTTGAAATTGATTGTTTTGGCACTCGAAAAAGGAATTGCAAGCTAGTATACTCGTATGAGTCTCCTGTGGCTAGAAACCTCAAAGTTATAGCTAATCTTTCACTAACTGGAATCGCATTTCGGAAGTTAGTGTCCATTTTCTTCACGTATGGTTCAATTAATATTTTTAATTGCGCAAAATCTCTGGTTGACATCCTTGTGAAATTTTTTATTGTGTCATCAATGGCTTTATATCGCATATCGTCCATAAGTCAACTAATACCATACTGCATTCTATTACTATACATATTACTACACTTTTCCTTTCGTTTTTTTAATGATGTGATGAATTACAATGAAAGCAGCTGCTGCTCTTGCACGGACGTCCATGGTGGCAGTTTGCGAACAACTGCGCGAAAGGCTGGATCGGTTGCCTGCGAGGCCGCCGCGTACTACAAAATGAATGCCAAAAGTTTTGGCTCGCGAGGCAGATAATTGGTTGGCCGCGGGCGAACATGGCTCGCGAGGCAGCCGTGGGCAATCGATACACACCTTTATGTTTATGATTTTTTTTAAAAAAATTTTGTACGCTTTAAAACCTTTACTATCGTTTTTAATATTTAGAAGGTTATGTCGTTATTTTCTATAAATTTTTAATAAATATACTAAAGAAGTAAATTGTAATTTTAAGATATGTGGATCAGCTTGAATATTGAGGCGATCCAATATTCTTAAAAGTTTTATTTGTTCTAACTTTCACCTTCCACCAACATTCTTCCTCTCCACACTCGTCCTGTATGTACTACAGAATAACTTTTACTGGCGACTTTTAGTAAATGTTACTTTCACTAGTGAATGTTAGAAATTACTAGCAAAAGTTGAAAAATCTCTTTAAAATACCACATTCACTGATGGTCCAATGCGTAATTGTTAGCATTTCCTAGTGAATGTTAACAATCACTGAATTTCTCCGACTTTCACTGTAACATATACAATGCATCGATCGTGTTGAAGCCGCTTCTAAAGCCTGCTTTTTTTCGTGGTTGTGCAGCGTCTAGCGTGTTTTTTATTCTTATTAGTGTTTTGTTTATTATTTGTATGAATATCTTGTATGTTAAAAAACGCTCACCTTGTATAACGTCGCTTAATTTATCGAGCTAACAATCGAGTGACAACTGCTGTTTCGATGTATTTTAAGATCATCTCGTGGTTCATTTGTATCAGCTTCTTAAATAGGATTTTATAGTTTCCAAACACATCATGGTAATTTATGGATTTTAGTTTAAACCCCAAAGGCATAATCTAGTATTTATTTATGTAAATATAAAAGCGAACACGTTTTGGATGACAGTTTGACCAAATTAACTATATATTTATACAAAACTAAACCGCCATATAATACTAGATAATAATACATCAATATAAAAGGTCATTATCTGCGTATAATATAAATTATCTTACTACTAATTACTTAATTTAACCTTTTGAATTCTTTTATTTCTTTATGTTCAATCACATTCCCAGAAATTTTAATTAATTATAGAAATAAACATATTTGTTTGTTTGTAATAAAAAAAATGAAATAGTAAAATAGAAAATGTAGGAAAAATTTATATTTAAATATAATTTCACGCTATATTAATTATCGACAAGAATAAACTTGTTCAGTAATTAATTTATTGAATAATTAAAAAACACTGCTGTTAAGGTCAAGGTCTTAAAAGATTATTTTACAAGTTTCTTATAGATAATTAAATTGCTATAAAAGTCATACATCAGGTGTTTCGAAAAATTTTAGTTTTTATTTAAAAAAATATATATTTTTAAATTTTCTTATAGCCTTCCTAGTTAGCCTTAAATTGTTACAAAATATATTTTTTTCAAACTTTACAAAACTATTAATTTTTACGACATGATTGACAATATAAAAAAGTTATTTTAACGCCCGAGAATAAAGATAAAAGTAGGAATTTAAGAATTTAAGAATTCTTAATTATTAATAATAAAGAACTTAAGAATAGGCATAAAAGTAAAGCAGTTTTACGCCTAAGCACAAAAGTACGAAACTATATTATTAAACTGAGATAAAGTGTCAAATTCAACGAGCGTAACTATAGTCTCTCGATGTATAATAACATACAAGTTATTACTTTTAAATATTTTATATTATTTGGATTGGTTGAATTTGAAATCGTTTAAAAAATTATTTGTGGCGTTTGAAAAAAAATAGCATGTTCTCAGGGCCGGCGGAGGGGAAATATTGAGACCGGGCGAATACCCTACCTGCCCCCCCCCCCTCCAATAGTTAACATGTTAACATAACAACTAAGTATATTTATGCTACTTTAACAATAAAATTTCACTTAAAGGTACTTCAAAATTCGTCTCTTCGTTCAATCTTAGTCCGCGGTCGTTCAATCTTAGTCCGCGGTTTCTATACCGGGTGCATCTTGAAAGTGGCTCACCAACTACTCAAACAAACTTAGAAGAAATAACTCTTTTAATTTTTTAGATAAAAAAACGAAATTTGGTATGTTAGTATATAAAAATTAGGATTGATTGACGTATTCAATTGTTTTGGTCACTTTCTGTTTCAACAAAAACTATTGATTTTAAATGCTTTCGACGGTAGGTATATGTCTGGTTTATTCGATAGGAAATGACACTCTGGTAGAATGACATATCATATGTCAACTTTTGACATTTTGCTAAAAAAAATCGTATTTTAAATTTCAATCTAGAGTGCCATGGCTATGTTAAAACCACTAATTTTTAAACAAAGGAGCCTTGGAAAATAGATTTGATCGTCTAATGTTTTTCGTGTCTTGTCCTGGTGGGTTAAAAATGCCCAAATCGTATTTTTAATCCTATGCCAATTTTTTCAAATGGAACAAGTGGCTCACTTGCATATTTGGAAAAAGAATTTTTTACGAATAATTTTGTACCAAACACTTGATATTTCGAGTAAAATTGTCGTTATGTACCGTATGTTACAATTTCATATTATGCGAAAATGTCAAAAGTTGACATATGATATGTCATTCTATTCAGATTGTCATTTTCTATCGCATAAAGTAATAATATACCGAGGTTGACATTTAAAAATCAAAATTTTTATTAATTTCCGGTGGAAGAGGAAGTTATCAAAAACAATTTAATATACGTCAATTAATCCTAATTTATGTCGTATACTAACATACCAAATCTCGTTTTTTCATCTGAAAAAATAAACAAGTTATAAGAGCGAGCCAGTTTTGAGACGCACCCGGTATATAAATGATAAGTATAAGTGATCTTTGAAAACATTATTATTTAGTTGCAAGCAATTGCATTATTTTTCTATAAGAATTTGGGTTAAGAAAAACTTCTTTTCTTTTTCACAATCAATCATTTCGTGCAGAATCAGTATAGGTATGATCAGATACAGTTTGTCGGCTTCAAAATGAGGATCAGCCAGTGTTTGAGATTTGAGATGCATTCATTTGTCTTGCTTTAATGAGAAATTTCTACGATTCTGCTACCATTTACCGTGTATTACTACATATTCAATCCAGAACAATCAAAATCACCAAAAGATTGAAATTTTTCCCACTACTGTTAATAAATTAATGAGGCAAACCTACAAGCTTTTTTTTGATAATGATATCGGGATCCTATTTAGCTTCTTGCGAATTGAATATTTGTTTCATATAATTTTAGGGCAGATCAGCCATTAACAAATAAAGGGTGTGGGTAGTAGTGATGGGCAAAACTGTTATTTTTAGATAACAGTTGAAACTGTTATAGTTATTTATAAAAAACAGCTTAAAATAACAGCTTAAAAATAACAGGTTTCTTTATTTTACTGCTAAATATCTGAAAGAGTATGAGGCGGTCACCGCCAGGCGTATTAACGCAGTTGCAAGTTGCAACAATGACGTGCTCGGTGGTAGTATTTCCAGGGTATCAAAACATTTTTAAATATCGATTGTTATCTAAAATACCTCTCTAAAAACGGTGGTTGTTTACAAATAAGCGCTGTTTACAAATTGCGATATAAAAAAAGCCAAAATTCCGCCCCTCGTCTATACCTATACATTCCGATCTACCTACGCCCTGCCCCTCGATCCGGGTAGATCCTGAATTGCGTAGCAGTGTACAGGGTGCATCTCACTCGACGGGCGAGAAGCTCTTAGTTATGATTTTACCATTTGCGGTCAAAAAATAGCAATATAAGAAAATGTGTAGTATATTTTTCATAAGTAAACCAACTACACACTAGAGTTCGAATTAATTTTACACTTAAACTAGCGTGTACTCGCGACTTCGTTCGCGTCGAATTAATAATTTCTAATGGTGATGATAAAGCAAAACAAGAATTTCCATTAACATACAAACTGGATAAAATGTTCCCACATTTGCCAAAAATAAGCTTTCTAACGTCGAGCAGTTTAAGCAGAATCGTGGTTAATCAATTACTCAACTTTTAGGAACACCCTGTATGATTTTTAAAAATTTCAATATATGTAAAAAAACAAAATAAATTATGCGTGTCAGGCGTTTTCCCGATAGACTAACCGTTTTTAAATAACAAATATTGTAATATTTGAGGGCGTTTTCACCCTGTTGGAATTTGAGATTAGATTTGATAGACCCTCCTTATCGAACCTAAACCCCACAGTCAATCCGTTTGCCAAAAATCAGCTTTAAACATCAAGCAGTTTAAGCAGAATAGTGATTACTCAATGGTCATATTTTATGAAACACCCTGTATATATTTTTAAAAAATCTTAAAATATGTAAAACAACATAATAAAATATACATGTTTAAGAGTTTTTCCGAAAAACTCACCGGTTTTTAAATAAAAAATATTCTAATATTTGGGGGGTGGTTTGGTTTGGTTTGGAACTCGAGTTTCGAAAAATTCCTTCTTATCGAACCTCTACACACTAAAGTCAATCCGTTTTCCAAAAATCAGCTTTTTACGTCAAGGGCTTTAAGCAGGATCGTGATTAATCAATGACCAGATTTTTCAAAACACCCTGTATACATTTTTAAAAAATCTTAAAATATTATTCTGAAAATTTTTCAGAATAAATACATACCTAAATACTGAAACTTAATAAGTAAGTACTGAAACATACAGCGCCATAATATCTCGACCTCAGTCCGTTATGCTCGTAACAGGTTGAAACAGAATGTATCTAAAACAACTGATGGCGTTATTCCTCAACCTGTTTCAAACCTCCATCGACAATCGACCGATGCAGCCAGCGTTCCTTTCCCGCTCCGATTATCTCGACCGCCGCCCTGTTATACTCGTAACAGGTTGAAAAACAACATATCTAAAATGACTGCTTCTCCAACCCGTTGCGAGCCTCCATCGACAATCGACCGATGCAGCAGCGTTTCTTTCCCACTCCTGTTATCTCGACCGCCAGGCATTATGCCCGCAACTGTTTCAAAAAACCTGCTTCTTTTATATCCTATAATTTTAAGCTGTTGCAAATCCAATACGACCATCGACGGTTTCGACCGAAGCAGCTACGTTCGCCGTAGCGCTTTCCCCACTCCGTTGTCCGTTGTCTCGCCGCCTGTATCGATGGTTGACGAAATAACATGTTTTTCATACTTGTGTCTAGCCCTAGCAGGCAACTGTTAAGCCCGACCAATCACGTTAGAGTTTTTGACAAACACAAATGAATTAACACACTCCAAATCACCACGCTAACCAACCTGATTGATCAAGCTTAATAGTTGACGGCTAGGACTAGACACTTCTGTTTTTCATCCATACTAGTTGTTTTTTGGAATTGCTTCGAGCAGCATAGAATTTCGTGATGGTGCAGAGCGGCGACTTCGTTTTTCGTTTCACGAGCGGCCGATCTCTACGTGTCGTTATTTTATATCTGTTATTTTTTAGAAGTAGTAACGGTTGCGTTATGTTATTTATGGGTAGTAGACAAAGTGCAATTTTGAGCGGTCAGTCTAAAAGTGTCGATTTTGCTGGCTCTTGACCCAAAACAGTTTATTGTTTAGGAAAAATTTATAAAAACAAGAATTATAGAAAGGAAGGGTTATTTACAAAAAGTTGATAGCTTTTCAGTTATAAGTAAAATACCACGAACATTTTTTTTTAAATATTTCAGCTGCTGGCGAGGCGCCCCTCACATTCGGCGCCCCGGGCGGTCGCCCGGGTCGCCCGGCCCTTTCGCCGGCCCTGCATGTTCTATACGGAGTAAAAATGACCTTTTGTGGCACATACAGTCGAACTTAACAGAAGAAGTTAAAGGTACAGCTTCGCCACAAAAAGTGTCATTTTACACCTAATAAATCAATTTAATATTTTTCTAGCCATAATATGGTTTTTAATAAGTTAAACTTATTGTTAAAGATAAGTAATAAATATAATTGATATGAATTAATAAAATTATTTGTAATATCTATATATTAAAAGCTATACTATTTTTATTGTAATTACTAAATAATTTTGCGATTTATCTCCATAAAGAATAATTACATTGTTCTAAACGGAATGATGTAATAATTAATTAAAAATATTTTATTATAAATCGATTATAATCGCTTCTTAAAAGGTGATTAGGGAAATTCGGAAAAAATTGTCTATACGGGGTGGCGCACCTTATTCGCCGCGGTTGATTATACGAAAACGAAAAGGTGTAGAAACAAAATATTTTATGGGTATATGTGGGAAGGCAATGTGCACAATTTAAAATTATTTTGAGATGTACAGGGTGTGTCAGAACTAAGATCCATACCAAAGTTATATTTTTTCTTATGGAACACCCGGTATTTTATTTCATTTTTGGATTCTTGGACATAAAATACATTTATTGTAAGGGTTTAATATGTTTAAAAGCTTTGGTTTTTGAGATATTTAAAGATATTTAAATATGCATGCTATAATAAAAAAGTTTATGTTACCTTGTACATTACTTTTCAGAATTAATTCTTGTGCTGCCTTTCAAGCTAGAGAAATAAACTTTACTAAAAAAATTTATTGCTTCCTTAAATGTATACAGGGGTATCAAACATTGCTGGTCTATTTTAAATATTTATTTTACATAAAAACTTCGTTATTTTAAATGCAACACTACGTATTTTTTTAAATAAGTCGAAGCAGATTTAAATTCTCTTTCAAACTATATTAGGGTTTCCTATACCTATCTGGTTCACATTTTTAATAAAAAGCGATTTTTCAATAAAATTGTAATCAAGATGGTGGCAATTTTCTATTGACACTTAGTATATAGCTATTTTCAAAATCGACAATAGTTTATGGTCTTTGTTTACATTTATAACAGGTTATTTTTATTTATTTTACCTACAATACAGTTAATAAGTAAGTATTTATTACTTTATCAAGAAAAATGAAGCAGTATCTGCTGGCGGACGGAATGGATACGTTACTAGTAATAATTGCTTATTGGTCTGAAGGGTTTATGCTCAAAAATATCCAAATAGGAATTTTCTTGACAAGCGTTCCTTTGAAAAACTACTTTTCCTATTTGGCAGACCTGATAGTGTGGTATATGAAAAACCTATCAGGCAGAAACCTGTCGTCGGAAGTGAAGAAAAGGAATTTGTCTTAATTAGTTATCGTATAATATAAATCAAAGACCTACTTCTTTATTTTTCCTGATAAAATAATAAATACTTACTTATTAAACTATTGTAGGTAAATTAAATAGAAGTAAACTGTTATAAATTTAAATAAAGTCTATAAACTAATGTCCATTTTGAAAATAGCTACTAACTGTCACTACACTGAAAAAAAGGATCTCTCAGTCGAAATGAATATGACTTTGACCCAAAAGATTGGCGCTTTTCAATAGGGCCAAGAACGACGTTTCTTTACCCAAAGCATTAACTATCTTTTCTTAAGCTTTAAAAAATTACTTTAGGGAATAGAAGAATCTATCTGTCCAAAGTATTTCACTCTTGACCCAAAATTAATATGCAAAGAAGTTCTTGCTACAAGAACAATAGTCTCTTTGATTCATGCAAAAATTCTTGATTGAAAAGGGACATTTCTTGATTAAAGAGACACTTTTCTTAAACCAATAGCGAATACTATTGACTCAACTAAAATTTATTTTGATCTAAGAGAAGTCTATATATCATATACATCAGGCATATTACGAGGTATATTATTTTCTGATAAATTTAGGTTTTCCTGGTCTGTAGTAAGTAAAGTGATATTATTTTCCTCGATAGTAGTTATTTCTGCTTCTTCACTCCTTGGTATTTTTTGGGGTGGTTCATCACTGTACAAATTACAAAAAAATGTTATATCACGATTAATCAAAGTAAAGCAAACAAATTATTAAAATTATAAGCTTTGGTCACATTTTGAATTTTTTAATACTTGAAATTCCAAATTTTTTGTAATTATTTGCAAAAAAAAATCGATACCTATATTCTTATTCTATCTATAGTCACGCATGCATTATCTGAACAGGTGCATTAGGTAAATGTCTCTTACCTTCAAATATAGCAAATAAATGCTCTAATTTCCATTTTTTCAGAAACTCCTTAAAAGAATCCATATATCCTTAAATTTGTCCATAAAAAATGACAAATGCATGTTAATAACGATCACTCATTTGTTATACGATATGCGTTTAAAAAGCAAATTATGCAAAATTCCAAGTGAAAAATTCTAAGCAACAAAACCCGTGCGTACTATGATGTGCGACCTATGAAATGCGACGACGTACGACTGTATACCGTCCTTCGTCATCGTCTTTGCCTGTCGTTATTATTTTTCATCAAAAGAGTATTTAGCTATTGGAAAAATGGCCATGTTTCTTGAATAAAATACTTCCTAGCGTATTTTTATTATTATCTTAAAACACAGTAACTTGCACTTGGTTGAATGAAAATAGATTCAAGAGAAATTTTCGAATTTTTCAAGAGAACCAGTTTTCTTGAGTTAAGAGAGTTTTTCTTCAAGCAAAATATTTTCTTTCACGCTAAAATAAATTCTCTTGCCACTAAATTTTTTTCTTTCAAGAACGATGACGACTTTAGTTCAAGTCTATCTTTTTTATCAGTGTAGCAAATTGCCATGGCGACACCAGCCATCTTGATTATAATTTTATTGAAAAATCGCTTTTTATTCAAAATCTGAGCCAGATAGGTATAGGAAATCCTAATACAGTTTGAAAGAGCATTTAAATCTGCTCGATTTATTTAAAAAAATACAGAGTAATGTACACAATTGTTTGTGAAATTGCATTTGAAATAACGAAGTTTTTATGTAAAATAAGTATTTAAAATAGACCAGCAATTTTTGATACCGCTGTATACGTTTAAGGAAGCAATACAATTTTTTAGTAAAGTTTATTTCTCTGGTTTCAAAGTCAGCACAAGAATTAACTCAGAAAACCCAGAAAAGTAATGTACAAGGTGCTGACAAACTTTTTTATTATAGCATGCATATTTAAATATCTTTAAATATCTCAAGAACCAAAGCATTTAAACATATTAAACCCTTATAATAAATGTTTTATTTTATGCACAAGAACCCAAAAATGAAATAAAATATCGGGTGTTCCATAAGAAAAAATATAACTTTGGTATGGATCTCAGTTCTGACACACCCTGTACATTTGGAAATAATTATAAATTATGCACATTGTCTCTCTACATATACCTATAAAAAATTTTGTTTCTACATCTTTCCGTTTTCGTATAATCAACCGTATCGAAAAAAAAAGTGCCAAAGACGGCTGGGGAACGACAAACGATGGTCATTTTGGCGAGGTTGATCTCTACACGTCATTTATTAAAAATTGACACAAAACTTAATAATAATAATAAAACAATAAAAATTAACACTAATTATTTAAAGATTAAAAAATGTATTTTCAAAAAAATATTTTTCTCGAATTTTAAGCTACACCATTTAGAAATCATTTCTACTCAATATAAAAATAAAATACAACCTTCTTAAGGCCAACTAGCAGTAAGCGTCATTAAGAAATAAAGATGAGTACCTATGGGCCAGGTAACATCTAGGGCTTGATCTCGCAAAAAATATCATTGATTGTCATTCCCCAGCTGTCTTTGACGCCGTTTCTTTCGATCATATGGCATGAAAGTACCGTTAAATCAAAGAAGTTCAAGACACTGTCTTATATATGTTACAGTTAAAGTCCGATGTCTGGTTAATGTCGACATTGTAGCGTTTTTTTTAAAACATTACCACTGCGAACGGCAGCTTTTCATCGGAGAGCAGTCGTGGGTAAGGTATTTCACTAGAGAGAAAACTAATCAATAACAATAAACAAAAAAATACAGATATTGGGCGCCAGGCATGTACAGAGAAAGAAAACACAGTTATATATTACTTAAAACTAATGACTATATTTCATGATGTTCTTTGCTGGTACATGACATTGTAGAATTCTAATAAATATATAGTCGTTAAATATATAGTCGTCTAATAAATATATAGTCGTTATATGTCAAAAAAATGGTGTTAAGAGTTGTACCAAATATCTATGAAAGTAATACCACTTATATATTATTAGACGACTATATATTTAACGACTATATATTTATTAGAATTCTACAATGTCATGTACCAGCAAAGAACATCATGAAATATAGTCATTAGTTTTAAGTAATATATAACTGTACAAGACGTAATATAATGAAACCTAAGATCTAAATCATATTTTAAATATTAAATCGACTCGTCGATTTCTATTAATCGACTATCGATTAATCGATAGATAACAGCGTGAGGTGGGCTTGAATCTCTGTACTCGGCCACCCAACACAACAACAGGGGACCAGAATGAGGACACCATGAATTGATACAGCCGTAACTACTGACTAGACTGAGAAATGGGAACGAAGCAGCATGGGGCTTACGCTACATCCATACTGTGGCAATATGGGGACACTAACCGTACCTTGGAACACTACTAGGACCTTGGATAATGTCCGTAACTTGAACCATAACCTTGGACACAGTCCGTCCATAAGACAATGTACGTCCATAAGATAATGTACGTCCATAAGATAATGTACGTCCATAAGAAAACGGTACAGGGGAACACTACCCGTACCTTGGACACAGTCCGTCCATAAGACCCTAAAAATACGAAACTCTTGTTTAAAAAACCAAACAAGGTCTAATAAACAAAATAAACCTACCTCGAATTACTTCCGATGGCTCAATAATAAACAAAGAAACTGTCCTTTCTTCCATGTAACAATTCCATGTAATGTTCTGGAGGACAAAAGAAAAGGGACGCCAACGTGCCAGCAAAATACAAATACAAGTTAAGTTGGGACATCCAAAACTCTACCCTAAAAATATGCAGTAATAATATCGAATCTAAAAGGATAATATTTCATTTTTACCTGTTGCTTTGAAATAGCAGCTGATATACAGCAAGATTTAAATAATCACCATTTCTAAAAGCCGGGATGGTTAGGTTAGGCTACAGAGCGCTAAAAGCAAAAGTGAGTCCACAGCACAGAGAGTTGACCGAAGCGATGTTGACAGCGCCTCCACAGAGCGATAACAGGGTTGTGTCAAACGATAACAGGGTTGTGGACTAGAGAACGTAAAAATTACGCCAAGCGCGTCAAATAAATTATCCGGCCTGATCGATAGGGAATCCGGTGACGATACGCCAGACATCATATACATGTATTTTTTTTATCATATATAAAAAATACATGTAACGAACTAAAAACGTTACAACATTAACAGGTTAATGTTTCGGTTTGGTTTTGTTTTCTGTTGTTTAGTTTTGTGTTATTTTCGAGATTAACCGGGTAATGTATATATATATATATATATATATATATATATATATATATATATATATATATATATATATATATATATATATATATATATATATATATATATATATATATATATATATATATACAAACAGAATGCATATGTATATTAATATTAGATGTCCTGGATATGATCATAAAGTCCTATAGACACTAGATCAAAATATTTAAGTAACTAGGTACAACTAAAAAACAAAATATAAATAACAAATCACTCAAAATGTATGATTTACAAGTTTTTAAACAATAGAAGTTATCATTCTATTGTTTTCATATCATTTATACTGCACTATAATTTATAACAAAATTAATAAGATTAAAAAACTAAATAGATTGTTATTTTCCAAAAAAATAATCCACGTGTAATATTTAGACACTAGTTGTATTAAAAATTGATTAATTTCTCAACATTAAAAACCGTATTACATTGTATGATTGTCAGCTACGTATTCTTGATTAAGTCGTTATAAATAGTAGTGGGAACTATCGAATGAATACTATCCAAACATTCGATAGTTGCAATTCATTCGAATAATTCGATAGCTAGTAAAAAAACATTCGTTGAAAACTATTCGAATAAAAATTATCGAATAGATGCGTCATCTGCCTTGAAATATTGTATTCTAGTAATTCTGCAGCAAAAACCATTCATTTATAAAATTCATTCATTTAGGAAATTCATTTATTCGTCAGGATCGATTATAATAAAATATTAACTGGATTTTAGTTGTCGCCCGGCGATGTAGGTTTCTTTCCGAGAAACCCGACAGCGGTCGGTGGCAATGCTATGAAAGAAGCCGGCATCTTTGATTTTTTGCGGAGTTATATAAAGATAAGGACACATTATTTTTTTATTGAGGTGCTAGTATTAACACAGAAAATACATTACGAAGGGCGCTGTTGCCATATATTGGTATTAGTTGATATTAGCAAAGAATATTATTGTTTGGCTTTAGTTAGTTAGGGATAGTATGTCTATATATTTTGCATTTTATTTATTAATATTCTGTTGTTACACTGCAATAATACTTGTTATTTTGGATGTAGGAAAATGATTTTTAATGTTTTTAAGCAAAGACTGGTTTAATAAAAATAATAATAACAGTAATAATTTGTTATACCTATTAACAACAAAATTTAAAATAATTTAATATAAACATTTTTTTTTACGTAGTAGCAAAATATAAACAACAAATTAGATGTCAAAATTATTTATATTAGATCCTATTTAAAAATAATATAGTCTTTAAATTTTTGTGGCAACGTTGGTTTATTAAATAATAATTACAGAACTAATTTGTTATATTAACAACAAACTTTAAAATCATGATATATAAACATTTATTAATTTTCTAAGCATGCAGTGTAATGGAAGGAAAATATAAATAAAAAATTAGAAATCAAAATTATTTATATTAGGTACTTTATATTACTATTTAAAAATAATATTTACTTTTACTGGCATTTACTTTAAACTATAGTAAATAAAACTAAATAAATGAAATATTTCTTCGCAAAAAACTACATGGTAAGAGAATTAGCATAAACAAAATACAAACATCGTTAACTTTTTTTTTAAATTGGCACGTGTAAAACTTTCAATTTAATTTTCTCACCCCATAGTTTGAGTTCGATAACCATTTACTTAACCACATTACTTAAATATGATTATTAAGTTCAACTAATTCATATTATTAAAACATCTAAAATACAAATATGTATTTTTAAAATTAATTCTAAGTTCATCTCATCTCTCTTAAAAATTGCTACTTCTCAAAATTTCCCATTAAAAAATAGACCATATATACCATATAAAATAAAATAATTGAGAGATCGGGCTACGGAAAATCACACAAATTTTCGGAAAAATTTTGACACCTGCACACGCACATAATCGTCAATTAAAAAAAACTACTATTTTACTATTTTAAATATTTTAATATACGCAAAAATAGCACAGTATTTATAAGGTGAAATTATAAAAATTTGGTAGAACTAATAATGCACTGACGCACACAAAAATCAAACGAATACTAAATTTCATTTATCAAAAGCATTCGATAGTCATGGCTCAACGATAACCATTTAGTCGCACGGCGAGGTTGTCACATATGCTTTAGTATACAAATGAATGAATGATTTTATTCGAATAAAACCATTCGATAGTTGAAATCATTCATTCAGTAACCATTCGATAGTCTAATTCATTCGATAGTTCCCATCGCTAGTTATAAATAAGGATTATACAGAGCGAGTCTTAAATAAGTGCAAATATTTTTAGGGGTAGAATTTTTAGAATTTAGAATGAGTGGGAGGGGGGTTAATCAGTGCGACCTTACAGATCTATTGTGTTCCCCTTTCTTGAGTTATAACTCATCATACAGTCCCAGGGCTTTGACAAAAGCCAGTATCTGGGACAGTTTTACAGAAGGTAGGTCTCCATCTCAATATCAGTCGTAGCAAAGTTAATGGCACGAATGGTTGTCTTCTCGGCGCACTCAGTGATGAGGTTTCCCCATTTTCCCCACAGAATCTGCATTTCTTCTTAGTTTCAATCTACTGAGGTCTTCATTGAGGAGACAGTGTCCTGTTAAAAACCCTGTCACAATCCGAAGATTGTTCTTACTTAAATCCAGGAAGAATTTTTCTTGGTCGTAAGCCCTCAGAAACTTCTTCGAGTGTCTTAGACCGTTGCAAGATTCCCATTCCAGGTTGCGGACGGAGTCTTCCAAATTCTTGAGTTCCGCTTTTAGTTGGTTACCACTTGGGAAGTAGAACGGTTCTGGTCCCGTTAGTGGGAGTGTTCGCTCCCTTTCTATAGCTAGATCATTTGCTTTTTCATTGCCTTCTATCCCTTGGTGAGCATGCACCCAGGGTAGGAGGACTTTGTTTTCTTTGCTTAGTTTATTCAGCTTCTCTATGCATTCTTTGACCAATTTCGAATTGATTGATACTGAGTTGATCGCTTTTAATGCTGCTTGATTATCAGTTAAGAGATGGCTATTTCTTGATTACAATAGTTCCTATCTAAGATAAGTTGTACGCACCTTTCGATAGCGTAGCTTTTTGCCTGTAGGATCCTAGGGTAGGTGCCCATTCCCATTTGTTCGGAGTTTGTAGTTCTCGACCCAAATACTCCGATCTCTGTTCCGGCATCGGTGTGCATCAGTATACCAAGTTATGGTATGGTCTTTTAACTGCTGAGCAGACGTTTCTCTCTTCCAATTCTTTTTATTGTTCAATACTACATTGACGTGTTTCTCAAAATTGTACATTCTTGGCATATCATTCACTGGGAGTTGCAGGTTTTTAGGTTGTGATTTTATAAAATTTAAAAAACTATTTTTTAAAGTCCGATTCAGTAAAATATAATTTTCGTTAAAAATGGAGCTGTCTGGTTATAGCAGACCATAACGGCCGGTATATCTTCTTTAAATTTTCTACAAAAAATTGTCGGTCCTAAGATTTTCATGTTGGACAAAAATATTAATGACTATTTAACATTTAGTAATTTATTGTGCGTGGCGAATACATTTGAATACAAATTTTTCGATTACCATATTATTCCGTTACGACTAGAATCTAACATGTTTCTAAACTAGATACGACAAGTAAATAAATTATCCGACATTGTAGTATCTTCGCTTTCCAATTTATGACATTTACGACTTTGGAATAAACGTATCTTCAGGCACAATGATTAATAAATCATTTATTAAATTAGTCATAACTGAATAAAGAAATTATTACTATATTAATATATTAAAATATCTAAGAAATCTTGGTGGACCGATATATCTATATCCTATATTAATCTCCTATATCCTCTAATTATCTCCTATAATCCTTTCTATATCTATTAATGATCTCCTATATTTATCTAAAGATAGACCCAATATGAATCCACATTAATATAAAACAAGTAGTATGCTAGGAAGAGTTTTTAAATTCACAAACTTAATTAATTTCTATATACAGGGTGAGTTTTCTACGATGTTCTCTATGGGTATCTCGGAAACTATTGGAGATAGAGAGTCGGTTAAATGGAGAAAGAATTGTAGTTTTGTAGGATCTTAAATATGCGTCTTTCAGATTTTTGAAAAAGTTCATGGCTTACTAGATATTTCGAAAAAAAAAACAAATTTCGGCTATTTTAAAATTTGTCCCTAATTCCATTATAACAATTTTAGACAAAAAGTTTTCAGATAAAAGTTGTAGATAATTACATCCTTAATGAAATTGTTTCTCTGTTTTTTTTTCTAAAGCCTATCATTTTTGACATATGACACAAATATATGTTTTTTTTAAATGGAAACCATAGCTGGCCATGACTTCATAAAAAACGCCGTTTTTAAGCTTTTCGGCGATATAAGCTAAAAAAAGGTTTTTCTCGAAAAATTACTGAGTTATAGCCAATTCGTATCATTTTTAAACAATTTCACTTAGTTAGCCATGGAAAAATTCACAGTCCTTTACAAAGATGCAACCGGGGGGGCATTGAAAATGACAAATAAAAACGTAAAAATATGATTAGTGTTAATATGAGTGTATTACATACATATGTTTAAATAACGAGCTTAACAAAAAACAACAGATTTAAAGATTCACTGAAAAAGTAATAGTGTTAACATTAAATAAAACATTATCAATAATAATTATGCGATCGCACCTATCCGTAAAACAAGCAAGCAAAAAAACCTCGAAAAAACAAAATAACATACAAAACATCAGGTTAACATGATGACAGATCATGATCAATGACAGATAAAGAATTCTTACGGAAAGTTACACTTTACGATATAATTTTTTAACTGTTAAAGACAAACCCCATTTAAACACAAAACTTTTTAATACCTACTACTGTACCTAAAAGACTTTTTTTTAAATTACTAAATTCTTAGCCACGTTTCTGTTTTTCTTGGCTGTTGTGCGTCACGTCACAGATTAACAAACCCACGTTTGCACCACACGGCGATGCTGCAGACCACTAGGTAGACCGGTCGTAGAAATTTATGTTATACAACTTGTAGTCAATCTACACAAATATTATCAAAAACTTTTTTTCTTTTAAAATGTGTTGATTTAAATGATTTTTTACTTCTTTATAGAGAGCTAGTGAGCATAGATGTTTTTTATTTTTCATCTTTTTTTATTTATTAAGAGCACTAATACTCTCTTTATAGGTTATTTTTTATTCCTTGAAGGATAATTGATGAAGATATATTTCGTTATGATGTCACTAAATAAACCCTTGTATAAAATTTTATACTGTCTGGTTTATAATGTTATAGTATTGCATTTTCGTACAGTAAACTTTCATTCCCTATTCTACTCCCTAAGGGTATAAATTTCATAAATTCGCTTTACCTTTGAGCCAATTTTTATGTGTATAATCCAGAGGTCACCAAGTTTTATATAAATTTTTACTAACTTTACTCATTTGGTTGATGAATTTCAAAAATTTCTTCTAATTCTTTTTGTAGGATTTCATTCTTCTAGACCAAATAGTAAGGAATTTTCATACAACAAACTGTTCCGAGATAATTCTCTCTAAGAGGATGAATTTCCTAAAATCGCTTTGTGTAGCTAATTCACTAATGTCGTTTAAACGAATTTTTGTGCTAATATTTATGTACCTGAAGCTGGCGGCATGAACTCACTCTAAAATATCTAAAAACGTAATATATAATCTAACTGACACACCACTGACAATGACAAATAATTTCTTTCTGGAGGTATTGTGTGTATGTGTTTTTCAGGTATGTTTTAGTATTTAGTCGTTTTACACAAAGAAATAGCCATTAAGCACTATAAAAATACTTCATAACAAATCTACACATATATACCTTTCATTTAAAAAAAAAAGGATCATCAAGATTGGTAAAGCGGTTTCGGCGGGATGGATGCAACAAAAAAACCCTTTGAGCTTTTATATATGTATGGATTAATTATTTTTCCAACATATTTTACTTTGCAAATTTTTATAAATATTCAGACTCGCCAATATCGTACTCCACCGTGTCCAGCCTGTTTAGCCAAACGTAGGCCGATTCCTCTTCGGCGGCGTCGTGACCCTGGCCGAAGGAAGAGTCTTGAAGACGCTCATCCGCGCATAGGAATAAGTTGACTGCGTAGCGTATTGCGTATTAATCGATTCTGAAACTTTCTATCTCGTGTATAACATGTTACGCAAGTTTATTATTTTAATCTCGATTTTAATAGATAAATGTGTGAAATGCCACCTGAATATCTTCCGCCATGACATGTTTTTACTTTTTTGTTATGGTAAAGTGATTTGTATAAACTTTATTCAATAACGTATATTTTCCTCCATTTGTGATTTTTTAATTTTAAGCGAAAATTAAGTATAACATTTTAGGAAAAAGAAACACTGTAATATTTAAAAGAATAAGAAGAAATTAGTCTTATTTTGAAAGGAAAATATAGAAAAAACTCTTTCTATAGAAAAAGTCTTTATACTAACCAGAATCCGGTGACATATACGCGGTCTCACCGGAAACATTACTTATTACTTCGCATAACTTGAAGAATATCTACTTTTAATAATGAACACTTCAGAAATACACCAGTAAAAACATTTATTATTTGAGATTAAAACTCGAATTAAATTATAAATATTAGTTACCTATGTTGTTATAGCTTTTATAGGCCTGTTTAACGACTTAATAAGTTACCTAGCGAAAAAATCTGTGCGCGTACCTACCACTATTGTTACAGGTTAATTCGTTAAAGAAATATGTTACACAAGTTAAAAACGCTAAAATTTTAATGGTATTACTTGTGCATTATTGGCCTTATAATGTAATTTGTTGGAATTATATCTTCTTTAAATATAATTAGACTTTTTAACGACTTTTAAGTTACCTAGGAAAAAATCTGTGCACGTACCTACCAGTATTGTTACAGGTTAATTCGTGAAACAAATGTGTTACATATTATTCGTGGTATTAGTGGTATTATATTGGAATCAGCTTGGCATTAGTGGGGCATTATATGAGAAATTTGGTATTTAATTTGTATTTTTGGCATTACTTTGGCATTAGTATACAGACATTTGTCAGCGGTTTACTCCTTGTAGATAATCAAAAAGTTTTTTGATAAAATTTGCTTTTCATGTCAGATCATTTCTATGAAAAATTACATTAGATTTTTATTAAAGACGCTGGGTAATTAAAACATTGACTAATAAACCTTGTCCACTTTAAATACGGGGTCACGAAATATCCTCCTTGGAGTGTTTGGGTTAAGGGGTGTATAATAAATTAATCGTTGTTTTATAATAAAAACCATAAAACATTTATTTGTGAGTAAAATAATGCAATGGTTGGATATCTCTCCTTTATAATTCGGTGACTAAAAATACACTAAAATAATTAGAAAAAAAATCTTGTACTTATTTAGTAATTACGTCAATATTAATTAATTGACTTTCTAGTCTATTTTATTTTATGTACAAATATATTATTAAATTTTAAGCATTAAGTAATAAAACACTTTGTGCCCTCTTATATCGTAAAAGGTTACGAAATATACTCCTGGTTACACCCCTTACAGAAAACAGTGTAAGGGGTGTAAATAAATTGTATAATCACTGTTTTTTATAATAAAAACTATAAAATATTTCTTATTTGTGAGATTAAAAAAACAAAACAATGCATTGGTTAAAATAAGTACATTCAATACTGTTTTCAATTGTTAATTCAATAATGTGTTATAACATAATATAGCCATTACTATTATACTATTATTATTAAAATAATATGTGTGTAACATATTTCTTTAACGAATTAACCTGTAACAGACATTTATATGCCCAGTATATTTTTGTTTAACAAACCAATCAGGAAAAATCCAAAACCTACCGTTATAGGAGGTATAAGACGATTAAACTTATATAATGACAACTACTTATCGGATAACAAATTAATTACTACTGTCAGCTAGTTCAGCTACTGTCTAGGTAGAATTTACCTAGAGTACCTACACCTACCTATGATGATGTAGGTAGATTAAAGCTTATTTTGACGTTACCTCTCACTTCGGTGTCACAAGCTGAATTTTTCAGGGATGGAAGTACAGTACATCACAGTACATGATATGGGGACCCTTATTCCGAAAGTAGTACAAAATTAAACAGGGTAAAAAGGCACTATCATCAAAAATCGATATATTAATACCACCGTATAGAGAAAACAAATACTTATTTTTTGATCCAGTACAGAATAAAGTCTTCGTAGGGAGTAATTTTTTATAATTATTTACAAAAAAACATTTCCATTAGCGCTTATGACCAAAAAAAAACTTTAAACATGAATAATCATTTCAATCATGCGAAAATTTGGTTTAAAAATAGAGATTTTTTTTTAATATAACTTTCATTTAACGAAAAACGAAGGCCTAAATGAAAAAAAGAAACAATTTAAAAGTTTCGCTTATGTCTTGACAAGGTATCAAAGCAAACCCCATATTTTTTGCTTTTAAACTAATAAAGATATATCAATAAACAATTAGCGATGTAATGGTTTTTGTGCGCGCTGGCCGACTGCCGCCGCTGCGCCGAGATTTCCTATACCCTTGTATATATGACGTCATGGTGTGGCAAATGTAGCATTTTAATTCGATTTGGGCTCCCTTATATAGGATAACAGAAACAGTTTCAATGTTAACAAGTTCCATCGTCGTTGCTCTCAGAAATGTCAAACTGTCACATGCAAACTTTATAAATTAAAATAAACATAAATTGTAAATATGAATTTTTCAAATGTAGAAAAGCGTGTAGGATTATTGGTTCAACCCTTTTGGCCATACATTTTCGAGGATATGTTGACCGGTGAACGTTACTTACGCTTTTTAGAGAACGGTTTTCAAGACATATTATAATTTAGAGACTCGCGCATCAATAGAGTGACTTTCATTATGACACTCCCCCACCCATAATAAAAAAAAATGTTAAAAATTATTTATATCATAATTAGGCAAAAATAGGACTAAATCTCGACGCAAATGTAGCGCAGACCTTAATCTAAGGGT
Organism: Sitophilus oryzae; assembly: GCF_002938485.1. Taxonomy (NCBI): domain Eukaryota; kingdom Metazoa; phylum Arthropoda; class Insecta; order Coleoptera; family Curculionidae; genus Sitophilus; species Sitophilus oryzae. The sequence continues at coordinate 1,707,800 of NW_022146324.1, read as the reverse complement.
CAGACAGGCTTCGGAGGCTCAAACCCCCCCTCCTTGGGACCAGCCAAGTAATACGAGACTATTAATTTATTTTGTCACAAATGACTCTGGAGTATGTACTTTGAGTAAAGGTTTTGTTTCTAGCTCCCCCCTCCCTTTTCCGAATCCTGTATCCGCCCCTGCAGACAATGAATATTATGTGGAAGTAAATAGGGTGCTAGAGTGTTGTAGATCTACATATAATCTACATACAATAGCGTGCTAGTAAAACTGTATTGAAATAATTAGTTATGGAAACCAATTCTATCAATATTTCATAAAAGCTTTGACTTTTTCAATCAAAATGAACAAAAGTAAAACTAGCTTTCAGTTTCACTGAAAGTATGAATCTACTGATCAGTTTTTCAAAATAAGACACAAAATAATTTGGAATAACATCGATTTGAGATAAGGAAATTCTATATTACTTTTGTATTATCTGTAAGATACGAAATTAAAAAAATGTGGCTTTTACATAAAACGAACAATTGTTTTAGCAGCGATATACCTAGAAACTAGTGTAAATATACTTATGACCCTACCACAAATGTACACAATGTAGTATCCTCTTTATGTACAATATAAACAATTTATTCTTATTTTTTTTTTAAATAGGTGTTCACCTCCGGGATACGGCTGCAACACGCCCTGCGAAAAATTCCGCGATGACGACATCTCAGATGACTTGCAGTGTATCAGGAGAATCTTCAACGAACACAAAAGAATATCGGGCGATGGCTTTAACGCTTGGGTCGTTTATTCACTTTATTGTAAAGGAAACAATTCAGAATACATTGACGGATGTTCTGAAGGAACCACCGAAATACCTAACCTAACTATCACCGATGAAAACGAGGTTTCTAACGAAGATGAGTTTGGTGACGGATATGAGTTTCCTGCTCTACCAGGACAGGCCAAAGTATCTTCTAAAACTGCTAAAATGTTGCCATTTATAAAGACATCGATACATGATTTTATTTCTGTTGGACCAAATAGAAATGCATTGGAGTCTGTGTATTCGAAGGTTTCCATTCATGACTTTGTAGCTCTACCAAATGATAATGAAAACGAGAAAATTTCTGAAAAACCTCTATTTTTAAAACAGTCAATTCATCATTTTGTACCAGTATCAACAGAAAAGAATGTGGAAAAAAATGAGTTTGAGTTTTCTCTATTACCAAATTATTTACAGGATTATATTAAACCTGTTATAACTACCACTAAAGAACTAAAGAAAATTACTAAACAGGAATACATAAAAGCAAAGGAACATTTTGTTTTCAATATTAAAAGTAGTAATAAAGAAAATGATGCTTTCAATAATAATTTATTAAATAAAAATTTATACAAAGATATACCATTAGTAACAAATAGTTTTAAGATAAATAACAAACAAAGTCTTGCAAGTAGTATTGCTACACCAAAAGGTAATTTTGCTTTGAACAGCAATACTATAAGAACAAAGATATCATCTGTTTCTAAAGATAATTCTGAAGATGTAACATCTGCATTCTCAATTCAACCTTCAACAACGTCTGGGATAGAATTACGTTATGGACTAAAATTGGAAAATAATAGAAATAAGGTTAAACCTAATCAAAACAGTTTTGGTTTTACCAAAAGTACTTTGGAAACACCATTTGCATCAAAATTGTTGAGCACATCTCCTAAAATTAGTACTCTGTTTACAACCACCCAAAAACCTTTTTTTAGATTGAACAGTATTGAGGCTGAGACTAAAATACCTACTTCAACACCAAAGTATTTCTTTAGAAGTACCACTGTAAAAAGAGACATAAACCAAGATAAAAATTCTGATCATGAATTTCAAAGTTCAACACACAGATCTATTTTCTATACAAGAAAATCAAGTGTTCCAGAACTTACAACAAAAAGAAATACTTTTTCGACTGCATTTACTTTTAAAACACCAAAATCAACTACAGAGAAATTAAAAGCGTTTGAATTTATTAAAGCAGCTCCAAATTTATCTAGTTATAGAGAGAATAATTCGATAAATGTATTTAGTCGGTTTGGATTAGATCACGACATCATTACCACAACCATTAGACCAATTTCTAACAAACAAAAGTTTGGTTTTATTACTACTACTACTACTCCGTCTTCTACAATAAGTTCGTTAAAAAGACTAGAAACAAAACCAACACCTGATCCAATACGTTCAGGAAAACAACTGACTTTTGCTCCCGGAACGTTTTTTGGTCTTCAAACCCTTCCTCCCGCTCTACCAGCTAGACCTGTGAGACCGCCTGGTCAAAGACCAACCCCACCAACTCCCATGAGGCCCATCAATCAAAGACCAAATGCACCAACAAGGCCACCTAGACCTCAAGGACCTCCGGGTGGGCCTAACAAAATACCGGCTCTTGGTGCGATGGAAGAGGGTCCAGTTAGACCTGTGAGACCTGGTGGAGGTCCGAATAGGAGACCACTGTCACCTCCGATGCGAATATCTGAGCAAGGTTTTCCTGATAGACCTAATAGACCTCGACCGGGAAGTAACACAAGACCATTTGGTGGTAATGTACCCAATAGAGCTAGGCCTTTTGGAATAAGAAGTCTTGGTAGTAAGGAAATGGATGAATTTGGTGAGAAAGAACAAGGTGGTGAAATGGACGTGAAATCTGTGACTTTAAAAGGGGATTATGCGTTCTACAGGACTCAATATGGATATAAACTATTTAAAAATTAAGTTTACATTATTAAATTGAACCCATTTTATAGGAACTAAGATTAGTTTCTATATAAATTTTTTAATATTCAAGATAAAGCTTGCAGAAATATAATATATCTATGATTCAATACCGTTATCTTAAATAAGTAAATATTCTTCAGATGTTTCTTCAAAAAGAACGCCTTTGCCAGCTGCATTTACTTTTACAACATTAAAATCAACTAAAGAGAAATTAAATGCTTGAATTTATTAAAGCAGCTCCAAATTTATCTAATTATAGACAGAACAATTCGATAGATGTAATTAGTCGGTTTGGATTAGATAAAGGCATTATATTACCACAACCATTAGACCATTTTTTAATAAACAAAAGTTTGGTTTTATTACTACTACTACTCCGTCTTCTACAATAAGTACGTTAAAAAGACTAGAAACAAAACCAACACCTGATCCAATACGTTCAGGAAAACAACTGACTTTTGCTCCCGGAACGTTTTTTGGTCTTCAAACCCTTCCTCCCGCTCTACCAGCTAGACCTGTGAGACCGCCTGGTCAAGGACCAACCCCACCAACTCCCATGAGACCCATAAATCAAAGACCAAACGCACCAACAAGGCCACCTAGACCTGAAGGACCTCCAGGTGGGCCTAACAAAATACCAGCTCTTGGTGTGATGGAAGAAGGTCCAATTAGACCTGCGAGACCCGGTGGAGGTCCGAATAGGAGGCCACTGTCGCCTCCGATGAGAATATCTGAGCAAGGTTTTCCTGATAGACCCAATAGACCTCGACCGGGAAGTAGTACAAGACCATTTGGTGGTAATATACCCAATAGAGCTAGGCCTTTTGGAATAAGAAGTCTCGGTAGAAAGGAAATGGATGAAATTGGTGAGAAATAACTTTTTAGGTCAAAAAAAGTTAAAAGGACAATTTGTTCCAAAAAAGGACTGTCCTTCTCAAAAAAGGGCAGGTGGCAACCCTACTTCAAGGTCTCATACTTTTCAATAAGCAAAGGTCTATGTCGATATTATTTAGTACTATCACAGATTAGGTATCCTATAAGTATACAGATAAAAATCTTGTCCTTAATTAGTGGTACGAAAATTGTTTTTTATGACGATGTGCAAACGAGTCAAATTTCCTGTGCGCAAAAATAAACTCGCGTAAAATATCAATAAACAGCGTAATAGAGAGATATCGCTAAACCGAATAGCGTGCATGGACGTTAATAAGGCCAGGTGTTATTTCCTTTACGTGAGGTGGTATTAACTCTCTTCATTTATAGTTATCGGATCGGAAAAAATTCTGATCGCGTCGCGTCCGCTATTTAAACTTAACCTAACTTTGAATTTAAAACTTTGAAATTGTTTTGTTTACTAGGTATTTTAAAACTAAAGGGCTAAAGTGCTTATTTCCAGTGCTTTATTGTTCAACGTCTGCCAGTGGGTTTAGTGCAACAAGTAACAAATTCTCTTAGAAGGGCTAAGTCGTCATCTGCTGTAAACCTAAGACTCTTTATAAGTTCTTTAGTATTGGAAGAGGTGGAATCCATATCTTGGGTCATATTTATTTAATTAAAACTAATCCCAGCTACTTTAATATAAAATTACCTAATAAAACTAAAGCATTAATTCAAAATAATTCAAACACAACTTAAAATAAAAGATCTCGCCGGCCGGCTCCGGTTGTCAAATACTCGCACATGCCCATTTAAGCAATTTTTAAACGTTATCAGAGGTTATTTAGAAAGAGCGCTTGGTGTAATTGATCCACAAATTACGTCAGGCGGTAACGTTATTAGCGGGTGTTGCGTTAAAAATTGACTCATGCATATCGTAACCATGATAAGGTAGGTACGCGTAAATACAGGATGACGCTATTCGGTTTTCCGATATATCTCTAATAACTGTGCCGGTCAGGCGCTGTGCACAATTTTAGAGGCCATAAGTGGGCGTGCTATGTGCGCAAACTAGTCACCTAACTAGTGCCCGATTCCGAAAATTGGAACCACGAAAAACAATAAAGAAAAAACAAAGATTATAATCTGTATAATCTGTGGTACTATCAATAGAACCATAAATAATAAAATATTCAAATCAGAATTATGATAATTATACTGACTATGAATTGAGAATATTTAGTGTTAAAATCATGTTAAAAGAATAGACAAATTCGATCAAAATTACAATAGTGAAAAAATTGTGACTATGCAAGCATTTATAGCTTGCAGGTTCACTAAAAAACGGATATAGATATTAAGAAATGATTAATTAATTAATTACATTAATTAATATTGCAAATATCTCCTATTGTATATCTGTATTAAAGACTGATTTATGTTTATTTGCTCAAGATTAGTGTATCTAAATTAATTTAGTTTAAATAAGCTTTAATATTTGCTGACTGTAATTTTAAGGAGCTCCCGCATTAGTGTCGTTTCCACATTTTTTATACGCCGACGAGAAATATATACAGGGTGTCCGTGGGATTAAGCCCAACAAGACATTGCACGAAACCTACATCGTTTTGGAACCGGTAAGTCAAGAACAATATAAAAATTCTCATAAGTATAGTGTCTTCTACAAAAAAACGCTCGATCATATACACAATTTTGATCATATTCTATCATTATTATACAGGGTGGCGCACCTCATTCGCCTCGGTTAATTATACAAAAACCGAAAGATGTAGAAACAAAATATTTTATGCGTATATTTAGGAAGACAATCTGCATAATTTAAAATTATTTTGAAATGTACAGGGTATGTCAGTACAATGTCAGAACTAAGATCCACACTAAAATTATATTTTTTATGGAAAATCCGGTATTTTATTTCATTTTTGGATTGTAGGACATAAAATAGGCATTTGTTATAAGGGTTTAATATGTCTAAAAGCTTTGGTTTTTGAGATATTTGAAGATATTTAAATAAGTATGCTATATTAAAAAAGTTTATTAACACCATGTAATTACTTTTCAGAATTAATTCTTGTGCTGACTTTTAAGCCAGAGAAATAAACTTTACTAATAAATGCTTTCTTAAATGTATACAGGGGTATTAAAAATTGCTACCCATCGTAAGGTAACAATTTAAAATGCCACCTATAGGTAACTTAACGCCGTTTTTGTTCAGACATACAATAGATATTTCAATATCTATTGTAATAGTAATAATTAAAACTGTAAATAATTAACAAGCAAATTGTATTTTCTGTTATTTTTTGAATGTCTCTGATCTGTCGAAATCTGCCTTATGTCGTTGGACAAACTTTAATTATTTTACAATGCTAATATAGTTTTTTATTGACAGATGAGCGGAATTCCACTGGCTTTAGCGAAAAGAGTACAGTTTAACATGTTTATAAGGCCTCTAGAAGGCATATCAAGGCTAGAAAATGTCACTCCTGCTCTGGTTCCAATTTTCTGGATAGAAGAAGTAAGTTTTTAAAAAAATGTATTGCTAAAAATTTCTTAAAACATCTAATAATCGATATCTTTGGAAATAATCTTAATTATCAATTATTTCATTCATTTAGCTCTTATTTAGTTATTGCAATAGATACTAGAAATCAGTGCCGTGTTTATTTGTTTTCTCCTGGTCGGTGTTAATTAATTCTAGTGGCGTAACAAGGGATTAGGAGTTTGAACCTCTCTCATTAACTGTTAGAAATTATCCAATTTATTATTAGAGTTCGTTATATTTAGTTTCGTTTCTAGTGCATTCTAGATAAGAATAAATCCTTATGTTTTAATAATTTTATTTCAACCATATGATCGAAAAAAAAGGTGTCAGGGTTGTAAATGTTATCGATTGTCATCTCCAGACCAACTTGACGCCCTTATTTTCGACCATACGGTTTATACTCATCTGAATTATAAGAGCAGGGTTGCCAACTTTCAAAATAAAAAAATAGAGGACGAGAGGGTAAAAAAGAGGCACAGGCGAAAGATTTTTTTAAACCTTCCCAAATGTCTAGTATTTACTAAAAAGTTATGTCAACAGTATGGAATTGATGGTCTTTCTTATTTTCTTAAAAAAATTATACTGAAAACTTGTTATAAAACAAATCAATTTCAACAAAAAAAATTTTTGTTGAAAACTAAAACCTAAGCTAACAAAACATAAGCTAACAGTAAATAAACAAAAAATAGTTAAACATGTTTATCGCTTCTACAAATATTTCTATCATCTTTCTTTTCACTATTAAAAATATTTCTTCATTTTCCTTTCTGTATAAACGAGTGGGAGTAGCGAACGACACAGATTAACAGTTGTTTTTATATAATTTAAGCATTGTGGCGATAGACAAATATTTTTTTAGATTTTAAGTTTGGTATGTAAAAAAGGGGACTTTTTTAATGCGCGAGAGAAAAGAGGACAGTGAGATCAAAAAGAGGACTGTCCTCTGGAACAGAGGACGGTTTTTCTTCTTCTTCCTGTGCCTTGTGCTTAGCCCCACGTTGGCGATTGTCTGTACTCTTCATATAATGTGTAGAGTGCCGTTTTCGGCTCTTCGAAATATGGTGGCTGCGTCGCTGATGTTACACCAATCCCGTATGTTTCTTAGCCAGAAATGTTTTTCTTCCTGGGCCTCGCCGTCCCTCTATTTTTCCTTGTAGAATTAGTTTAGGAATGTAATATTTGTCTCCTCTAAGGATATGGCCGAGGTAGGAAACTTTTATTGCTTTAACTATATTAAGTATTTCTCGTTCATTTCGAAAGCCTCGATGCGGTTCATTGTTCTAGCTTCTAGCCTTCAGAGACCTCGTTTCGGACTACTACCCGTAGTCTAAGTGCTAGCGGGAGACTGCGTGCTAATAGGAAGTTTTTAAGTTTGAAAAATGTAGTTTTTACATAATTCGTTCTAAGTTTAACTTCTTTATTGCAGTCCTATTGTTCAATGATCATGGCACCTAGATATTTAAATTGTGGTACCCGCTCTATAATATTTCCATCCACCGTCAATGCGGTGTTGATTATAGGCTGGCGTCCTATTACCATAAGTTTGGTATTGGTAGGGTTGATTTTAAGATCGAAACGATTTCCCATATCCTCTATCTTATTTATTATTTGCTGGAGATCCTCTAAAGTTGGTGCTAGGATTGCCGTATCATCTGCGTATCTTATATTGTTAATTGGAACTCGGTTAATCTTAATTCCTCCACTTTCTCCTTCCAGGGCCATTTGAAATATTTTTCGACGTATATATTAAAAGGTATTGGTGACAGTATACAGCCTTGGCGGACTCCTTTACACGCACATTGAAGGTGTCTGTGGATAAGCTTTTGTTAACTCTTATCTCCGCGGTTTGGTTCCAATATAGTTCCTGTATGATTCTAATGTCTTTGGTGTCTATTCCTATCTCGAATAGTCTATTTAGGAGAATATCCTGTTTAACGTTGTCGAAAGCCTTCTGATAATCTATGAAGCATACAAAGACATCTTGGCGTTGATCATAATACTTCTGGATCAATTACTTGATGAAGCCGAACTGTGTCTCTCCGCTCTTTTCTTCACATTTCGAGTATATACGAGCATGCAAGACTCGAAGAAAAAGTTTCGGAGCATGACTCATTAGACTTATAAGTCTGTAGTCACTAGTCACTACAGTCTTTTGGAGATGCTTTAAAAGGAAATTCTTTTTTGGAAATTGTTATAAAAGTTGATTTTAGCCAGTCGTTTGGAATCGCCAGTTGTTGAAGGACGGTTGGCAACCCTATATAAGAGTAACATAACAAAAGCCTATAATAGTATACATCATATTCATAAATAAAAAATATATTTACACACTTACTGTGGAATACTACTTAATATGGAATTTTTAAATTAATCAATAAGTTTAATATCTGATATCGAATTAAACAAATAATTATAACATTGTTATCTTTTTTTTTTCAGTCAATGACACTCAGCGGATCCTACTTCGATCTACTGAAGTATACTCTGTTAAGAAGTTTTTTTATATTAAAAATTGTACGTTGGATTTTGTTAGCTATAGGATTAAGTATTGTCCTCTTTTCAGTTTTTCTATTTCTCAATTTTAAATAGGTTTTATTTCTGTGATATATTTTTTTCGACGGATTTTGTGTTGTTGTATTTTAGTATTTTAGGCTAAAAATATTAAATTATATAAAGGGTGTTTCTTAAATAAGTTCAAATATATTTAGGGGTGGTATATTGTGACCCCAGGAGCATGTCTATGGTTTTTTTTTCACAAAAAAATGAAAATTTGGTATTTTTTGAAAAAAATTTTGGATATTTTTTTAATTTAAAACATTTTTTGGTAGTACCCAGATTAAATTTCAGTGATTCTCAAAATGTTTGTAATTATTTTTTTTGAAATTTTCAAAGTAAAATAACTCAACTATTTGAAAAGCGGTAAAGGGAAAATATGTCTCTTTTATAGGGATCTACCAGCCCTGAAATCATTTGCACTTATTTAAGACTTATTTAAGACCCTGAATAGTATAGCTTGTAATCGAAAAAAAATAGCGCCAAGTTATCTTGGAAATGACGATCGATGATACTCTTTATATAACTTTACATATAAAATGACAGCGATCTTCAATTCCAGGCCAATTCTGAAGCCTTTTATTTTCGATGGTATATAAACAGAACAATTATTCGATCATGTTAATTATTTTAAGGCACTGATATACTATCTAGTGTAGAAATTGTACTATTTTAGAAATAAAGGATTTATAGTAGTACCCAGTATGTTTTATACATTTTTGGTAATTTTAATTAATCCTTTATCCCAGAACTTTCTGCACAATTGTATCTGTTTTGCATCTTTTCCTAGAAGATGCAAAACCTTGTTGTTGGTGGAGAAGCCCCTAGTCAGGTGTTAGGGAAATCCCCTCTGACACTTTGGCTGGGTCTAAGGAGAATCTCGCTGTCTTGTCCCTGGCCGTAGTGTCGAGGTCAGTGAATTCCACCAAGACATACAGGGTCCGGCAATAGTGCGTCGGGCATCTGTAGCTCCTAGAATAAAAAACTTGGGAATTTTGTTTAAGTGCAAACCTAAAGTATGTACCAGGATGTATTTCCGGAAAATATTTTAACTTCTATAGGGTGGTTCAAAAAAGTGTGAGTGGATCTGGATGACTTTTTTAAATGGAACACCCTGTATATTATTGCATTTTTAGCTACCTTTTTGCACCCTATAGAAGTTAAAATATTTTCCTGAAATACATCCTAGTACATACTTTAGGTTTGCACTTCAACAAAATTTCCAAGTTTTTTATTCTAGGAGCTACAGATGCCCGACACACTATTGCCGGACCCTGTATAACGATGCCAAATGGCACTACCACAAAACAGATATACAGAAGAAGTACAACGGCCTGTTAAATATTGGAAAGTGAAATTGACGTTTAAATTTGACAATGTTGACAAGCCTACTGCTACTAGCGCCCCCTATATCCCTAGTAGGAACTACGGACTATATTGTCAGGTATGGCGGGAAGTTTAAAAAAATAAAAATTTTAATTCTTTAGTTATTTTTAATTATGACATACATAAAAACACAGAAAATGCACATTTATTTTAAAGATATGTTTAATATCAATGTCAAATATACTTCAGAAATATAATTTCTCCACAAAAAATTAATAAAATTAAATGAATAACGTTACAAGTACAGATCAAGAGACAAAATAATTTATATAACAAAACTGAAAAAAGGCGTTATAGATGGCTTAGAAATGAAGATATATATCATAATTTTGAAAGTAAAATTATATGGGAAATGTCATCAATCATCATGTTTTCCTGTTACCTAAATCAGGAGAATGACAAAGAGCATGTTAAGATGAAAAAAATAGTATGTACACATTATTTATCAGCACTTACCTGCACGTTAATCCGAGAAGTTTTATCAAAAACCTATATTTGCTTTATCAAAAACCTATATTTGCATTATCAAAAACCTATATTACACTGTATTAAATTTGCAAAGCAAAGTGCATCGTGTAAAGAAAATAAATAAAATGGCGGCAAGTCAACGACCCGACAAGGAGAAAAGTGGTGTCCGAATGACAAATTATGGGTCACCAAAAATTGTTTGTCTCCTTTCAACGCACGCTTTAGAACGAAAAAGAGATGAACTCAATTACTGAAAGTTCGTCAAGGTTTACTCTTGTCAATAATTTATCGGTAAGGAAGATTTCTAGAAAATCGCTTGAAGCCAAGTTTTGAACCATTGCCAGTTCTCCTATAAGAAGTGTCATGCCTCTGGGCACTACTATCTCCATCATATCAGGCACCCTCTACTGTCTGTGGTTATGTCACATGGGCAGTAGGTGTGGGGGTTGGATCTTGGCTTAACCGCCCGGATCAAGAGGAGACTAACCAACCTCATCAAAAACCTAAATCCTACGATGGCGGGACCAGGTCAACGGGATGCGCGGCTACATAGAAGCCTCTACTGGTTTCAACTTCCGGGGCACCCCATTGAATTTACCACTAACTTCTACATGACGAGCTCTGTAGAAGTGAACCGACCAACCTTTGCAGTGAAGCTGGAGGAAAACCCCTTAGCAACACTGAGAACATTAGTGCAACTTCTGTAACAGATTATTTCCTTTATATTATTATTTATTTATTTTTTTTTAATTTCGCAGTTTACTGGTTATGATACGGCGCAGATCGGCCAGCATGGCAAGATGCTGCGCTATGAGCCTAATCCAGAAAGTGCCCGACAATGTTGGTGGCGTCCAGCACAACAGACTTCTGCATTTTATGGTAAGTGTTATACGGTATCGATATTATTTTTAAATGTTCTTTTAATGTTTTAGGTATCAGACCCATCGTGGATAAGATCACGGGTACGATGAAGACCGATTCCATCCGCCACATAGCTTTAACTTCTCTACGGAGCTCAGCATACTTGGTAAGTTTCTCAGTGTATTTCTGTTTTAGATTGTGGTTGTTCGGTACTGATATATCTATCAAAAACGCTTTTTTCTCTTGCTTTAGAATAACTGTTATATCTGGTCTGTTATGCTCCATGCGTTTGTCCGTGATTATATCTTTGTCCCAATATATTTTTGCTATATCGTTCTCAACCACCGGCACGGGGACATATTTATAATAAGGGTTTTCGTTCACAGGCTTTAGATTTTATAGTTTGAGCAATTCAAGATATACAATAGTTGCCACCCTATTATGCCTTTCAAGGTACTTCGTATGAGCCAGTACAGAGCATGCCGACAATATGTGCTCTACAGTTTCAGTACATTCATTGCAGCGCCTGCAGAGGTCGTTGGACATTTGTTCTCTTAAAATGTACTTCCTGTAATTTTTCGTATTGGTAACATTGTCCTGGATACTTTACATGAAACTCTCTGTCTCTGGATATATTGTACCATTCTTAAGCCAATATAGTGAGTCTGCTCTATTAACTTCTTCTCGTTGGAGGTCATTGTAAAATCTCCCGTGCAATTCTTTCTGTGCCCAATTTTTCAACTCGTCTTTGACATTTTGATATTCTGGTTGTATCGTTGTTGACTTTAAGTTTAAGGGAGTGTAGTTATCGTCAGTGTTTACGATAGCACGGTGTAGGTTTTCAGTATGGTTATGAAAGTAGGTTCTAAGATTTTTTATCTCAGTGGCACATACATTATGTATATTTAAAATACCTCGGCCACCCAAATGCCTAGGAAGCATGAACCGATGTTTTGATGCACGTGGATGATGCATTCTATGTTTCGTTAATTGTACTCGAACATTCCTATTAAGCTCTTCGAGATCAGTTTTAGACCATGCGATAATGCCAAAAGAATATGCAAGTATAGGAATTACATACGAGTTTATAGCCTTCACTAAGTTTTTGGAGTTTAATTTAGTTCTTAAACGGCCTTCAGTCTTGCATGAAATTGGTTCGTAAGAGTTTGCTTCATCTTTTTGTGTTCCATCTTATTTGTCTGTAGAAATCCCAGATATTTATATGGGTCCCCGTTGGTCCCCATTGCTGAAATAATCATGCCGTCGAGCTCTACTTCAGGTGCATTTACAACTTTGCCTTTATGAACATTCACTATTTGACATTTGGAAAGACCAAATGTCATACCAATATCTTGACTAATACTATGGACAACTTTCAATAGATCTTGTAGCTGAGTGTTGTTAGAGGCATATATTTTCAAGTCGTCCATGTAAAACAAATGGTTTACTGTTTCAGTTACAGTAGATGCTTTTAATTTGTATCCATGTCCTGTTTCTTTTATGGCATTAGATAGAGGATTCAATGCTATACAGAACCATAAGGCACTGAACGAATCGCCCTGGAATATTCCCCTACGTATTTTAATATCTTCTGTCTCGACGGTTCCAGCGGAGGCGCGAATAACTAGCTTGGTGTGCCATTGTGTCATTGCGTGCTTCAAGAAGGTTGAAAGATTTTCATTGATTCCGTAAATTTTAAGCACGTGCATTAACCAGGTATGAGGGACAGAGTCGAATGCCTTTTGGTAATCGATGTATGCCATGTTAAGATTTCTGTTTTTCTTTCTGGAGTGTTCTAGTACTACTGCGTCTATGGCCGCCTGTTCCTTGCATCCCCTTGCTCGCTTTCTGCATCCTTTCTGCTCTGGAGTTAAGATGTTGTTCTACTCAAGGTAAGTAAATATCTTGTTTGAAATAATAGCTGAAAGTATTTTGTATAAGGTTGGTAAGCAAGTAATAGGACGGTATATTGAGGGATCATCATAGTTTTCATTCTTCGGGAGAAGGTAGGTATATCCTCTGGCCATAAATTTTGGCATTGTTTCTGGTTTTTGAAGGATGTTGTTGAAACACGTTGCCATATATTCGTGTAGCGATGAAAACTTTTTAAACCAGAAATTATGTACCCCATCCAGTCCTGGGGCTCTCCAGTTTGCAAGTGTGCTAACGGTATCCGAATGTCCTTTTCTGAAAAAGTTACTGGATTCATTTTCTTGTCTTCGTACTTCCTCGTCTCCTCCGCAATCCATGTTTGATGTTCGTTATGTTTGGTATCCACGCCCCATATACCAGTCCAGAATTGTTGTATAGCTTCAGGGGTGGGAGCATTTCGAGACTCGGGCTTTTTACTTTTATCAAGATCCCTATAGAATTGTCTCTAACTTTGTCTGAAGCGTTTGTTGTCTGTTTTGCGCTTGTGGCTTTCCGTATATCGCTTTAATCGTTTGGTTAATGCAGCTAATCGCTGCTTAAGACTGTCAAGGTAATCTATGTTTTATTTATATTATTAACAGATTATTTCCTATGTCCTTTAAGTTCAAGTCGATGTTTTCGGTTGTTAGTTTCGGGAGAGGGTCTTTTTAACAGGAACTAATAAAACAAACATCTTTCAAACGTGAATATTTTTAAATTCCCAAACTTATAGAAGGACAAATCAAATAAACTGTAGAACTTAGAAGTAAACAGAAAAATTGTAAAGATAGACCTTAGATAAAAACGCTGGGACGTTGTAAAACCAATAACCACCCTTGATAACATGTTTAAATATCGCCGGATGTTTGTAAAGGATCTGTGAACTTTAGAAAAGCACGTACCTAAATGTAAATGGCGCCAAACGAGGATTAAATACGTAAAATGGTCATAGTACTGCCATCTAACAACGGGAGGTCGAACCAACTTGGTTTGAAGGGCGGTGTCAAGCTGACCACTCAAACAAAGAACAGTACCTTTAGGGATGATCCTATTGGCTAAGTACCGAATGCACCACCCTTCAACCCTGTAATGTTGGAACCGCGGGGCTGTTTTTAGGCAGAAAATTTAGTTCGGTTGGAGTTTCTAAAAGAGACGGTTCTCCCTCGGGTTCGCGAAACACGGTAAAGTTCACGATGTGACCCCCTGTAGTTTTTAAGTCTGGTGTCTGCTACTAGTTGTTTTTTTTAAGTCCTTTTGTCAAATATTCTTAATTTCAGTTATTAAAATTATTTTAATGTGTAAGATCTAGTAATGAAAGGTGCAATTGATTAGGTGATTATCATATTTCTCAATAAAAGCAGACACCAGACAAATTTCTTGTATTTTTCCACATGTCATTTCTATTTTTAGTAGTAACATACCTATAACTGCAGCGATCATATATATTCTTTTTGTTGTTCTTTATTTTTTTAATATTAAATTTAAATGTTTTCCTGCAAACTCGGCCGTTTTATTTCTATAGTAAAAAATTACTAAGTGTAAAAAAAGTATAAAAGTAAGATCATTATGAACGAGCACAATATCGCCAGAGCCGTCCAGAAATGAGGTACAGATTTACAGACAGAGGTTGGGCCGCAATATTAAGGTAAGTTATATAGTAGATTTGAGTAACTAACATCACTAAGACAAAGCATTAAACATACGCCCCAAAGAGTCGGAGTATTTTTAATCCAAGTTTGCCTTCCGCTCAACTTAATTGTTTTTTTATAATTATAAAATAGTCACGCTACCCATAGACAAGTGATTAATTCGAAAATATTTGTAACACTTCCAAGGGACTCAAACCCAAACGGAACTACAGGAGACGCAGCTGACACTTGCGCGAGACCAGCCTCCACAAGTGGCACACAAGCTACCACCTCCTCTAGCATTCGTTTGATCAATTGACATGATTTGTTCAGTTTAGACTGTCATAGTAGATTCATACCAAATGAATTCAAGTGATTTGATTACTTGACTTGATTCGTGTAAACACACCTGAAGCTGAGAAGTAGAGGGCAACCAGAAAATATGTCTCATTTGTCAAAATCTACCATCTCTTAAAATCTTGCATTTATTTGAGAGGCACAATGTGTATATTTATTTAAAAACTTTTAGTTAGGCAGATACTTTATTATAAGAAATAATTATACAGTAAAACAATGTAATTAAATACAATAAAAATAGTTCACAGAAATAGTCATACATAATTTTACCCATGACATATTTTTCCTGGAACAAAAATATTTTAGATATTTGTTTAGTTTTATCAGTTATTTTACATCCAACTGATCAATGGAAAATATTTTCTAAGTATATTTTTTTTTAATCATTGTTTCACTACATGGAAAAATTTATTTATTTACTCAAATCAAATCATTTCGAACAATTGCTTGTTTAAGTTATCTACGTTAAACAAACTTGACTTGTTTTTTAAAAACAATTTTTAAAAATATACGCAACAATTTGGACCTAGGGCCGATTTCCTCATAATCTTTAAAATGTCAAAAAAACACTCGAAATTATCGTTATGATATACTGGTATTATATTCACTGGCGCTTCACAGGTAGGTTATACCTTTCATATACAAGGTTTATACTAACAAATAGATAAATTAAAATAATTGATATAGCAGTTTAAATAGTTTATATCTTTTAATAGTTATCCACTGTGATCAGTAGTAATAATATTTGTTTAAATTATTTTATAGACATGCTTTTTTTCTTACTAAATTGTGATTAATTCCTGTTATATATTTAAACTAGCGTGTACCCGCGACTTCGTTCGCGTCGAATTAATCATTTGTAATGGCGATGATAAAGCAAAGCAAGAAACATACAAACTGGATAAAATTTTCTCACATTTATGTCAGCATGAGAAAAAACAATATGGCGATATTATTATATAATTTGGTAATATTTGAGGGGTAGTTTCATCTCGATGGAATTTGACTTTCGAAAAATCCGTTTGCCAATAATAAGCTTTTTACGTCAATCAGTTTAAGCAGAATCGTGGTTAATCAATTACCCAACTTTTTGGAACACCCTGTATGATTTTTTTAAAAAATTCAAAATATGTAAAAAAATAAAATAAATTATGCGTGTCCAAGCGTTTTCCCGAAAAACTAACCGTTTTTTAAATAACAAATATTGTAATATTTGAGGGGCGTTTTCACCCTCTTGGAATTTGAGATTCGAGAAACCCCTCCTTATCGAACCTCTACACCCAACAGTCAATCCGTTTGCCAAAAATCAGCTTTAAACGTCAAGCAGTTTAAGCAGAATCGTGATTACTCAATGGTCATATTTTATGAAACACCCTGTATAAATTTTTAAAAATTTTTAAAATATGCAAAACAACAAAATAAAATATAGATGTTTAAGAATTTTTCCGAAAAACTCACCGGTTTTTAAATAAAAAATATTCTAATATTAGGGGGTGGTTTCACCCTATTAGAACTCGAGTTTCGAAAAATCCCTTCTTATCGAACCTCTACACCCTAAAGTCAATCCGTTTTCCAAATATCAGCTTTTTACGTCAAGCGCTTTAAGCAGGATTGTGATTAATCAATGACCAGATTTTTCGAAACACCCTGTATACATTTTTAAAAAATCTTAAAAAATGAAAAAAAAAACAAAATAAAATATACGTGTTTAAGCGCTTTTTTTTTCGGAAACTTGACTGTTTTTTAAATAAAAAATATTGTAATATTTGACGAGTGGTTTCACCCCCTTGGAAATGGAATTTCGAAAAATCCCTTCTTATCGAACCTCTACACCCTAGAATCAACCTGTATGCCAAAATTGAGCTTCGTACGTTGAGTGGTTTGAGCAGGATCGTGATTAATCACTGAGTCAGTCACTTATGGATTTTATATATTAGTATAGATTTGAGCGGTGTGGAAGGCATCTGGGCTTTGATATTTTTGTCAGTTTTTGTTTTTAACTGGTAGGTAGTATATTTGTACCCAAATGTTGTACCCCAAAAACCTGCTCATGAGTTTTTTGCAAAAAAATGATAAACATTTTTCATTTTTATATATTTTCATGTAAATTAAAAAAACTCTTTAATTCCTCAGTTTTATTCTTCTGAAATTTCTTGACGGTGTATTTTTTGCCCACTACAACCAACAAATGAATCTACATGAGGATTATCTTTATTTACTTACACAGATAATAATATACAGTGTGAGATTTAAATAAGCACAAATATTTTCAGAACTGGTGTACAAAAAACCGAAATAATTTACTTTGAAAATTTTGAAAAAAAAAAGATTTTTCGTTTAAGTTTTAAGAACCAAAAACATCACATTCGTGTTTCTCGGGTCGAAATCGAGGTCGAAATATACTACCCTAACAAATATTTGCACTTATTTAAGACACAGCCTGTATATTTAGGGGTATTGACTACATTAGGGTATTGAATTTGCACTGAATGCAAGAAATTTTTGTTTGTCGATAATGAGGTTAATTTTAAATTATTTTTTACTTTAATTTCAATAACACACCTATTGTTATATCATAGTACTTTTAGTATAAAGTACAACATATTTTAGATAAGAATGATTGTATTAGCATCATAAATATCGCATACTCATTGTTGTTGCATTTTAGAAATATCGTCACTAACGTATCTATAAATCATTTCATATTTCAAGATCTCAACTTTTATCCCATTTCTGTCAGTAAACTATATAAAATATATAGTATATAATTACAGTCGTCACACCAGTGTGATTAATTTATATATTATAAATACCGTATGATCGAATAAGAACGGCGTCAGCGATGGCTATGAAATGACGAATCGATGACATTTCCCATATAATTTTACATATAAAATGACAGCGATCTTCATTTCATAGCCACCGCTGACGCCGTTTTTATTCGATCATACGGTATATAAATTATATCATAACGATAATTAGAAATAAATATCAGTGTAATGGAATATTTTAGAGCAGACACAAACCTAGCTTGTTAAAAGTTTGTCTACGCACCTAACGATCTATGGACAATTCTAGAGTTCTTTACCTGCCGGTATAAAAGCCGGCGGCCGTGGCCTACAGGGGGCAGTTATAAATATACAGTTGACGCGCTAAAATTCAAAATAAATTCTTAGTTATAAATCGTTTGTAAATAGTTCTATAAGTCTTTTATCGTTATTATTTTTGTTAATTAGTGTTAAATAAATAGTGTTTAAATAAATTGTGACTTTCTATCCACACGGAACCGACGAAAAACGTAACAATTGGTGTCAAGTGTGGCGTGTGATAGACTAGTAAAATAAAAAGACAGACAATGGCTCCGAAAAAATTGTTGAAAGACTTGAAAGTGTCGGAATTAAAAGCGTTCTGGAAGAGAGGGAATGCGAAACAGATGGAAAGAAAAGCATTTTGCAAGCTAGACTAAGAGACGTTTTGGTGGAGGAAGGTGAGGATCCTGACACATTTTGCTTTGAGTTGGAAGGTGACCTTGACTCGTGCCTACAAAATTAGACGACAACTTGAACAATTTGAATAGTAAAATAATTGACTTGGAATTTAATTTAGAAGAGAAAATCAGTGATAAAATTATGGAAAATTCCCAGGATTTAATCAATACATTAGAAGATAAGATCATCGAAAATTCTAAAGATATACAGGCCAGCTTTAATAATAAAATAGTAATTTTGGAAGAAAGTTTTAACAATAAAATAACAGAGATTGAGGAAGATGTAAATAGAAAAATCGAAATTTTAAAACAAAAGAAATAGCAAAGGCAAATTCACCAAAATGTCAAGAAACATCGGAGGCACCGAAACTAGTCGAAAATAAGTATATCTCAAAATCAGTTATTAAGCCTCCACAGTTTGACGGAAAAACCGCTTGGGCCAATTATTTTTGCCAGTTTGAGGCCGCTGCGAGAGCGAACGGATGGACAATCGCTGAAAAGGCTACCGCTTTGACTGTCGCACTGCGAGAGATGCGACTGATATCCTGCAGACATTGTCACATCGGAACAGGGAGATTATCAGCAATTGGTACGACATTTAGAAATGAGGTACGGCCAAGCTCATTTGGAACATGTCTATCATTCCCAGCTAAAAAATCGCATTCAAAAGTCAAATGAGTCTCTGCAGGAGTTTGAAGCCGACGTAGCCCGCCTCGTTCGCCTTGCGTACCCTGCTATGCCCGAAAATGTTATGGAGCGCTTAAAAGTACAGGCTTTTATTGATGGTTTATGTGACAACGAGACAAGGCAAACACTTCTTTTAGCTCATCCAACGCATTTGGGAGATGCCCTAGCACGTGCCCTGGAATTTGAGGCCGCGAAAGAATGCTCTAGGTCTCTAGGATTTGTACGGGCTGTTGAGGAGAGTTCCGACGATTCCAAAGTGGAAAGGATTGTGCGGAAAGTACTGGATCAGTATATGAGTAAGAAGGGGGGACCGATTCGCTGTTGGAATTGCGGACAGATGGGAAATCGTTGCAAAGAAGAGAAAGAAGTGAAAGTCTTAAGGACGACTGTGGTTGGTGATAGTTGGCAAACCGAAGATCTTGCAAATGACCAAATCAGTGATCCAGAGTTGGGCTTGGTGATTAACTGGAAAAACGCGGACCAGAGACCAACGTGGGAGGAAGTTTGCAGATATTCGCCGAACGTGAAGTCGTACTGGTCCCAGTGGAATTCATTGGTAATAGATAACGGATTACTTCGCCGTGTGATTGTGAGACCAGAGGGACAAGAAGAGAGAAGGCAGATCGTCATTCCAAAGAAGAGGGTCCCGGAAGTCTTGGCGGAAGTTCACAATGGAACCAGCGGTGACATCTTGGTGTTACCAAGACACTTGGCAAGCTGCGTGAACGGTTCTACTGGGTGAACTGCAAAGAAGATGTGAGGGCCTGGTGTAAGAAATGTGACATTTGCGCAGCCATTAATGGGCCACAAAAGCGTGGTAAAGCCCCTATGCGCCAGTACAATGTTGGTAGTCCCTTCGAACGAATAGCGATCGACGTGGCTGGTCCTTTCCCGGAGACGAACGATGGCAACAAATACATTGTGGTAGTAATGGATTACTTCAGCAAATGGGTCGAGGCCTACGCGTTGCCAAATCAAGAAGCGTCCACGATTGCTGATGCCCTTGTTAAAGAATGGATCTGCAGGTTTGGTGTTCCCATGGAGCTTCATTCAGATCAGGGAAGAAACTTTGAGTCCAATCTGTTCCAAGGCGTCTGTGAAGTCCTGAACATCCGCAAGACCAGGACGACTGCTCTACATCCACAATCCGATGGGATGGTTGAACGCATGAACAGAACTATCAACCGTTATCTGGCCAAAGTAGTCTCTGACCACCAAAGAGACTGGGACAAATTTCTTCACCTGTTCCTGTTGGCCTACCGTTCATCCGTCCAAGAATCTACAGGGCAAACTCCAGCCAGCATCGTTATGGGACGGGAAGTGCGCCTACCCTGTGATCTGAAATTTGGTTGCCGACCGGGAGAAGAAGTCGCCGGAGAAGATTATGTCCACACACTACGTCAAAGGATGGACGACATTCATCAGAGAGTCCGCCTAAATATTCAAAGTGCTAGTGACCGAATGAAGGAACACTACGACATTCAAGCTGAGCATGGAGGATACCAACCAGGGAAGTTGGTGTGGCTATATAACCCGCAGAGACGTCGTGGGTTATCTCCGAAGCTACAATCCTCGTGGGAAGGGCCATACGAAGTCATGGATAGAATTAATGACGTCGTATACCGTATCAGAAAATTGCCAAAAGGAAAACCGAGGGTAGTCCATTTCAACCGTTTGAGCCCCTACCAAGGCGAAATAGAAGATCGTGCTGGGACCGTGAGAACCTGCAGCTTTGATCCCCCTGATTCGGAGATGTCCTTTGACGATTTCATGGCCCGATACAACAGCAGTGAGAAGGCTCGCTATGGTGTAACCAAAGAAGATCAACGAGACCTCTTTTCCGTGCCTCCTGATTATTCGCTCGCTCATTGTGTGGCTCGAGATTTGCGGATGTCCAGAGGAATCGCTGCGACGTTCAATGAGAAGTTTGGGCGTGTCGGAGAACTACGCCGACAGGATCCAGAGGTTGGAAGCGTCTTGAGGCTAACCGACAATGCACATGGTCAAGCAAGGCACATCTTCTACCTGGTCACCAAGGAATGGTCCCCGAGTAAGCCGACTTATCTCAATCTATGGAAGACCCTGATTGAACTGAGAGAAGCCCTGCTAAACAACAACATTGCACGATTAGCCATTCCGAAGCTGGCGTGTGGACTCGATGGTTTGAGTTGGCGTACAATCCGGAACATGATTGAAGTCTTGTTCAGATTTACGGGAATCGAGATCCTCGTTTGCTGCTACAACCCAAAGCTGAGATCGGGAGAGAAAACTGTAGACTGCTATTTCTACCAGACTTCGCAATGTACCAGGGGCCAGCTTTGCAAATACCTTCATTCACCGTATACATCTCGGGACGAGCATGTACCTAAGAAGGGGGCAGTGTTGCGGGCCGGTGTGGACTCGACCTAACCTCTCAATATGGCCCGCCCTCGGATGACCTTAACATCGCATAGACACCGCAATGATTCATTCGTTCGAGAAGAATCGAGTCCCACTGGAATGGACGAGTACATACGAGAACATTCGAAAACCTTCTCTACGCACCTAACGATCTATGGACAATTCTAGAGTTCTTTACCTGCCGGTATAAAAGCCGGCGGCCGTGGCCTACAGGGGGCAGTTATAAATATACAGTTGACGCGCTAAAATTCAAAATAAATTCTTAGTTATAAATCGTTTGTAAATAGTTCTATAAGTCTTTTATCGTTATTATTTTTGTTAATTAGTGTTAAATAAATAGTGTTTAAATAAATTGTGACTTTCTATCCACACGGAACCGACGAAAAACGTAACACTATGAAATGACGATCGATGACATTTCCCATATAATTTTACATATAAAATGACAGCGATCTTCATTTCATAGCCACCGCTGACGCCGTTTTTATTCGATCATACGGTATATAAATTATATCATAACGATAATTAGAAATAAATATCAGTGTAATGGAATATTTTAGAGCAGACAACAAACCTAGCTTGTTAAAAGTTTGTCATGTGTATCCGCCCTTAAATTGGTATTTTTTCAGAAGATCGTAAAAACTGTTTAGAATGAAGGACCCGTTTCTCTGAGAAAAACTAAATATCTTTCTGTTAGGTTTAAACTCCCACGTCCATAAATTAATATAATACTTGGTTTGCAACAGCTAGAAACACACGACTAGCATCAATCATTAAAGCTGTAAAAGCCTAAATTTTAACTTCGAGATTATATAAGCAAAACCCCTAGAAAACCATAAAACTCTAAGACCCTTATCACGATAGACTTCCCACGGGCCAATGCAAACAGATTTTGGATAAAAAAAGTACAGTTGTTAATTTAAATATTAAAGTAAAGTTCACGTAATGATATTCTGAAAGGTAAGGACCGTCCTCCTTTTATTTATCCAAAATATCCAAAATTATGTGAAATAAATAAACATATAAGATGAAACAGCAAAATATAATTAAATCAAATAATAAATGTGATTTGTTTGTTTTTTTTAAGGACAGACCTTAAAATATACTTTAGTTAGGGTTAGATTTATTCATGTGTAATTGTGTTTACGGTTATTATAATATTTACAGGGATATTAGTAATAATTTGGAAACAATGTAGAAATTGTCATAGTAAAGACATCTGCGACAAGTAGGGTGAACTAGACCGGGAACGACAGGGTAGTTGAGGTTTTCTCAGACCAGGTCAGACAGAAGATCAGACGGTTCCTGAAAAGCGAACCCGGAGAGGATTTCAGAATAGCTCGGCTTTTGGTGGTTCCCTATTCTTTTTACCCGCCCATTTTAAAGATTTCCAGGGGTTAGGAAATTAGTTTTTTGGATCAGTTCGGTACTGACTTTTAAATTAGACAGTCGAATTTATTCCATGTAGATCTTATATTATCCAGTGGTCTTTTTTTTAAATTATTTTTTAATTTAATTAATTTAATTATTTAAGTTATCTATCTAAAGATTTTCTTAAATGATATTCAATTCTCAAGTTAGTAAATTTTAGACATTTCATTTATAAAGATTTTTAATTTGTTGTTTTGGATTTTCTTTAATATTTTTTTTATTAACGATTTAAGACTTTCTGTTTGTTCTAAAGGCTTTAATAAAAGTTAGATGTCATCACACAAATGATTATTTTGCAATTATTGTTCTTTTTATTAAATTCTACTTTAAATCCAATTGTTCAGTTAATATTTTTTTTGACATATTAATTTTCTGGCAACGATAATTCTAAGCAGTGGCGGATACAGGGGGGGCCCATGGGGCTCGGGCCCCCCTCTAAAATCTGTAAATTGGGTTAAATATTAGCCTTTTGGGTTAAAAATGGGGCCCTGAAAAGCATATTCTACATATTTTTTTTATTTGGCCCCCCCCCTAAAATAAATTCCTGTATCCGCCCCTGATTCTAAGAGAGATTTGAATTGTATGCTAATTTTAGATAATTTAGATTAGACTAATAAGAAGAATATTTTGTATTTTCAACTTTATCATCTCTGAGTTTTTAATATCATTCATTAATTATTTTTGATTAAATTTCTTTCCTTTTTTTATATTTCATTAATTATAAATGTCTTGTTAAATCTTTTTCTTTATTTTCATTTATTTATTTCTTTATATTAAATATACTTAGGTGTTGTGAAAAATCGGCATTTTATTTCTTAATCTCACCTTTTCACTAAAATATTAATCTATTTAAAAGAACACTGTGATAACCGGTCGAGTGGTTTAATCTAAAACAGGCCACACATTATACGATTCGTCGTACTACATGTAGCACGACACCAAATCGATACTATCATTAACACAGGGGTTGGATAGTTAGTGGCTTTGTAGTACTACTTGTAGTAAGACAAAGTCGTATCGTACGGAAGTATGACATGCAAGAAATCTGTAGTACAACGCAGTAGTAAATACGAGGTTTGACAGTTTGTATGCAAGCGCTACTTGTTGAAACCAACTCTAAACATTTTTTAGTGGCAAATTAAGTACAATACAGTTCATAAAAATGGAAAATGAAAAGTTTTGGTCAGAATTTATAGAAATATATCTTTCCCATGCATGTTTGTTGGATGTAAAAAGTAACGAATACTTAAACAAATATAAAAGAAGTGCAGGTTATGAGAATGTATTGGAAAAATTAAAAGAAATAAAAGCAGATGCAAATTGGAATATTTAGTTACAATTTTTGGGAGGATTCCTCATCTTCGTCTAAAAAAAACGACCACACTTGCAGCTATTGTCATTTTTGGCAAGCACAAAGCCACGGCAAATAATACAAAAAAAAACAGAAGACAAAATCAACTAGAAAACGATTTATTGTACGACAGAGAGTAAATTAGTAGTATAAGTTTGTGGACAACAGTGCATCCGATCTGTCGTTCAAACGGTCGAATAAAATTTGTGTTGTACAACCTGCAGTACGATAAATCGTATAATGTGTGGCCCGTTTAAAGAATGAGTCCAAGACAGAAGCGGTTGATCTACAGGGAGATCAATGAAGTCTTCGACAGGTTCTTGTTGTTGATGAAATGCTGACGGATGTTGACGTTATGTAGCCAGTTTTACATAAAACGTTAAATGCCGAACGCTTATTTTGCTACTTTTTTGGACTAGTGAAATGGACTCAGGGATCTCTACGCAAAATTTCACACTCCTACGACAAATTTCAAAAAATCTACAAACTTCCACCACTAATTTTGGTAGTTTCACCTCCTTAAAGGTTGAATTTCCAAAAATCCTTTTTTAGTGCACACTTAATCACTAAAGGAACGTATTTGCCAAATTTCTTAAGTGATGTATGCGAGCACTAAGAAAAGATTTTTGAAAATTCGACCGCGGTGTTGAAATTACGGACAGAATGCTGCATAAAAAGTTATTAAAATCTGTTCTACGAGTATGAAATTTTTCACGGACGCTTCTTGGGTGACATAATTAAGCACTAAGGAGCAATTTTTGTAAAATCGCCCTCTAAGGCAATGAAATTAGGGGGTAAATATTGTAGGTGTAAAAAATTTAAAACCTGTCTTAGAACTATGAAATTTTTACACAGAGGTCTCTTAAGCGGCATAATTAAATACTAAGAAGCGATTTTCGGAAATTCAACCTTTAAGGGGGTGAAACTACTGAAAATAGGGGTAGAAGTTTAACTATTTATAGTACCGTATGATCGAAAAAAAACGGCGTAAGCGATGGCTATGAAATGAAAATCGCTGTCATCATTTAGTTTATCGTATCGTACTTAGACGTATTTCTAATATGCATAGTATTGTATCGTAAATGTAGTCAAATGCGAGTTCTATGAAAATATAATAGTCGTATAATGGTATCTAGGGTATTTGCCAAATACCCTAGATACTGATATACGACTCTATTATGTTTTCATAGAATTCACATTTGATATCATTTTTACAATGCATTACAATGCAATATATATACAGGGTGGCCCATCGAAAACGTTCCGCAAGGCATAACAGAGAGGGTAATTTTTTTTTTGAAATTTTAAAAACACGTCAATTTTGTTTGTAAGGGGGACAACTTTTGTCCCAAAAATGATTGCAAAATCTTCAACCCTCTAAGCAGGGGTGTCATCCCCCAATTTTTTTTAAATGGGAAGGGAGGTCAAGTGGTACCGTAAGGAAAAGGGCTTTCTATTCTCTATACTTTCCCATTTCGTTTTTGAAAATCGGTCGAGTCATTGAGAAAATATAAAGGATTGAAATTTGAAAAGTTTATTTAAACATTTATCAGAGTAAATGGTAAGGATAAATTCCTTCGACCAATTTGCTGCTTTTTCTTATTATTTCTAGATGTTTACGTATTTTTTCACTTGCCACAAGGTTGAACGACAAGGTGCGGTAGTTGCTAGATAGCTGTTCTGTGACTTGTGCGTTGAAGTTCTTCTCAATATCTTTAAACTATTTAATAATTATGGTGTACTCACTTGCATAAAAAGTGGAAATAGTCAAACTTTATTTTAAAAATAATGAATGTATCGGGTTGCGCAGATATTCAATGAATGCCATCCTGACAAACACCTTTATGGCAAAATTGTTCGCTAGTTATTAGCAAAATTTCGCGAAACTGGTTCCGTTATGAATAAAAAGAGGCAGAGGGAAAATCCTGTAGTAAATGAAGCTATGGAGGTATTCGTATTGGGTCAAGTTGCCATGGATAGTACGCTGAGTACAAGAAAATTAGCCAATGAGACCGGCGTGAATCGTACAAGTGTCCAAAGGATATTAAAAAAACACAAGTTCCACCCGTACAAAATTCAGTTGGTACAAGAACTCAACGAAAACGATTTTGATCGTTGCTTGCAATTTTGTGAAACTATGAGTGAACGAGTAGTAATAATTTCCTATTTAATGTGTGTTTTTTGGATGAGTGTACTTTCTTTTTGAACGGTGTAGTTAATCGGCACAACTGTCGGTACTGGGCTGAGGACAACCCCAGGGTTTTTCACGAGGTGCACACACAAAACCCTCAGAAATTGAACGTGTGGGCTGGTATTTTTGGAAATTCTATTGTAGGTCAGTTTAACGATATTGAGAAGAACTTCAACCCACAAGTCACAGAATAGCTATCTAGCAACTACCGCACCTGATCGTTCAGCCTTGTGGCAAGTGAAAATAATGCGTAAACATCTAGAAATAATAAGAAAAACAGCAAATTGGTCGAAGGAATTTATCCTTATCATTTACTCTGATAAATGTTTAAATAAACTTTTTAAATTTCGATCTTTCATATTTTCTCATTGACTCGACCGAATTTCAAAAACGAAGCGGGGAAATATAGATAATAGAAAGCTTTTTTCATTGCGGCGCCACTTTACCCCCCTTCCCATTTGAAAAAAGTTGGGGGATAACACCCCCGCTTAGAAGTTTGAAGATTTTGCAATCATTTTTGGGGCAAAAGTTGCCCCCCTCACAAACAAAATTGACGTGTTTTTGGATTTTTTGAAAAAACAAATACCCTGGCCGTTATGCCTTGCGGAACGTTTTCGATGGGCCACCCTGTATTACCATATTACGTATAAGTACGACCCATGATAAATGCTAAATACTATAAGTAGTAATAGTAATCAAAGTAACTGTACGGTTTTAAATTCGGTACTCGTTACATCGGGTATCGATGAGTAAGGAATGAATTAATAATTTCTGAACATTCACGTTTAAGCCATTCGTCCTTTGCTATTCTAATTCTGTGTATTTATGGGAAACAAAATTCATCTGATTTTTACAGATAGATTTATTGTGAAATAGTGAAGTGTGAAGGCAATATCCAATTTCGTTGATCCAACCGTTAGTTCAACCAAGTTGAATGTGAGGTCGCTTTACAATATAAAGAAGGCTGTACTTAAACTGCCGTTAAACGGTAACCTACTGAAATGCCGTTAATAGGTATGACGTCGTTGATGTGACGCACTTGACGGCTTTTTAATGCTTTCGTTAAAATGCCGTCGAACGGTCGCGTACTAGAATGCCGTTAATCGTTAATGCAGAGTAGGGTACTGATTAATACTTAATAATTTGTAATGTAATGTTGTCCAAAATCCGTCATGGCTTATTCTGAATAAAATTAACTTGGAACGGTGTATATGTAGGTAGACGTATATGTTGCCGTTGTAGGTTTGAAAATGTATTTGCGATAAAATGTAATATATGGCATTGGTTTTCAGGTTTTTATTGCAAATTATGAACTGACAACTTAAAAATAATACTACGTCAACTTAAAAATAAAATGCTACAGATAGCATTCTCTGCAAAACCACAGTTTTGATTTACGTCGCTTAGTCAATCCTGCACAACGGATATGTCTCCATAGAAGGCATCTACTGCAACAAAGTGACATATTATTTTTCTGCGTGTCTTCACTGCACACAGAACAAAACCAACTTTGTTGAAGTCGTTTCTGCTCAACTAGATTGGTTATTTTTTCAAAGGCTTTCTCGGTGCAAAAACTTCTAAAAATCGTAATTTACATTATTAGTTATTAATTTGGTAATTATTAGGTATCGCTAGACTTACCTTATCATGTGGATATCAACAGCCTCATCAAGAATTGCATGTGATATTTCTTCGGGGAGCATTTTAAGGTCTACAGTTTCAAGAAATTTCCCATTTGTGATGTCTCTAACGATGTTACGATCCTTAACGAAGCAATTCAGGATTACATTTTATTTTTCATGATAGGATTGTTTAGCAAATGCTACAGTACATCTTTTCTTTTTCTTTGGTAGTCCTATGACTGTTAAGTCCTGTCCTTTTGGACGTCCTTTATGAGAAAAACAGGTAATCCTAATTTAAATAATTTATATGTAGCATCTACTGCAAGAAATTCTGGAAAAGCCTTCATTGTACTTTTCATGGTTGAACTTTGAATGAAAAGTCCTCTGAAATTATTGTCTTCGTCTCGCAAAACAGCTACATTGGCACCTGAAAACAGAGTAGTTATGGGGACTCATAAGACGATAATAGAATATTTTAGTTTACCGTATTTAGCTTTAAGTATATTTAAGCAGCCATCTAAGTTTTCTTTTCTTGATTGATCGGATATCTTCATATTTGTTAAATCTTGTAAAGTAACAATTTTACCAATACTTTCTTGAACTTTTTGCTGTATCATTTTTCTATTGGCCTTCATATTCAAATAATCCTTGACGCTTTCCTTCATGTTACTGGAAAGTTTTCTTTGGCTAGGGCTATGTGCATGTAGAACCTACAAAATATATCTTTTATGAATAAAATGCTGTTCAAGCACGAATTCTAAAAGCATACTATATGTCAACTAATCTGTAAACTTACCTTCAAAGTGACATGATTGTGCTTCATTTGAACCGATGTTACCTCGAGTGCTTTTCCATCAGACGATGCTTTGAATTTTACATGTACTGAGCAATCTTCTTTAAATGTCCAAGACTGTCGATTTTTTTTCCCACCGCCCTTAAACTTCTTTCCACCGTGATTACATGCATATAGAAGTTGATAATAAATCAAAGAGTTTTCTATTGGTCTCACAATTTTACTGCTTGCAATCGTACGGGCATCTCGTTTCCAAAATGTTGTGTACGTATTTTCACCAAGTTCCTCAATCGCTTTCTTTGCGTCAGCGAATGAGCTGAACCTATCCCCAATTTTCAGCATGCTAATTTCAGTCATGAAAAATAATTAGGTACCTAACTAACCTAAAAATGTTTATAGATAAATTAACAATCAGAAAACTAACCGAAACACTTACTCCATCCTGAACCGATAATATCCAGATGTACACCTTAATTAAAATCAACTTATAGCACAAATTGTTACTACAACAATAATGCAAACGCGACGAAAAAAACATACCAAAAGGGCAACGGAAAACGGAACACGGCATTTTAGCACGCGACCGTTCGACGGCATTTTAACCAAAGCATTAAAAAGCCGTCAAGTGCGTCACATCAACGACGTCATATCTATTAACGGCATTTCAGTAGGCTACCGTTTAACGGTAGTTTAAGTACAGCGTATAAAAAAACTGCTTATGTTTTTCCACAGGAAATAAAAAAAAATACTGTTTCATGTGAAATGTAAGTAGAAAAGTATATAATATGATCTAGGAAGTACAACAATAGAATAATCTTCTATTCTCAAAAAAAAACTTTGACTTTAAAATATTGTCATCGATTATTTGTCATTAGTTTTGTTTGTCATAGGATTCTGTATCACTATTTTACTAATACCGATAAAACAAACGCGGTATTATTAAACCGAAATAAATAAACAATATCTCAGAATTAACTTTTAAATCTGTGGATTGTTGCACTTGGAAAATTTGTGCCATAGTTATTGATTGAATTATTTTTTATATGGTATTAGATTATTTCAAGAAAAATATTACATTCACTCTCACTATTATTGTTTTCGTAAACATTTTCCTATTATAACAATCAATCATTGCTTTGTAATTATTAGCAGTTTGTTTTATCTGTTTACATGAATTGTTTTGCGATGCAAGTACATTTATTTATATAGTATAATATAAAAATTCATATACATCATAATTGTGCTTATAGACAGTTATCAAAAAATATATCAAATATATTGAACAGTACGTTTAATTAGGCATTTCTGATTTTTAAATGATTTTCAATCTTTCACAGTATCGATACTTTCATATTTAAACCTACTTGATAAAATATACAGGGTCCGGCAATAGCGCGTCAGGCATCTGCAGCTCCTAGAATAAAAAACTTGGGAATATTGTTTAAGTGCAAGCCTAAAGCACAGTTTAAAGAATATAAAATATATATATATAATAATTATATTCTTTAAACTGTGCCTAAAGCATATACTAGTATCATAGTTTAAGGAAAAGAGTAGTTGCACTCTCGCAAATATTTTCTGCCAGTTTTTGCAATCTGTCGAATATCGGCAGATTGCAAAGCGTTTCAGTTGAACCGTCCGTCGAGCTGCGAGGTTTGAATGTTGTGTCCCAGCACAGAGACGAATTGACAAAAAATGAGTGCTTTACTGTGTGCTGCTTTTAATTGTAGTAATAATTAAAAAAATTGTTCTTTGAGTTTTTTAGATTTCCATCGGATGTAAATCGGCAAGCTGATAGTAATTATTAACAAACATTTAATTATATTTGTTTTTTAGAAGCTGTGGGCAGATTTTAAAAATAGTTTTTTAGATATACAGGTTGTCTCAAATATGCGCATGAAAATATTTTTTGGTCAGGGGAATTGCCATAAAATTTTCATTTCAATAATAATTTACGAGATAATTTAGATATATTGGTTTTTGAAACAATTTTAGAGTAAATATTTTGTACATCTAAAGTCTCCGCAAATTATTTATATTTTTTTAATTGAAAGAATTTTATAATAGCATAATCTCTTATAAATTTAGTGGACTGTATTTTTTTATGTTCTTTTTATTTATTTTTTATTATAAGTGGTCGTAATATAACAATATTCAAAATATTATTGACAAAATATTGAGTTTATATTTGAGGAAAGAAAAGTGCCACACCTAGCTTTAAACCACCGTAAATATACAGAGTGGCCCATTAGTGCGAGGAAGTCCAATATCGTCGTCGTTGTCGAAGATGTGAAAAAAGTTTTATTCATATGTTTCAACGTTTATAAACGGGCGTATTCTAAAATATTTTGTTATATACAGGGTGTCACAAAAAAAGTTATGGTAAAGTGAGTTTTATTTTTTTTAATTATTTTACATCATTCTATATACATTATTCTATATAGGGTATTTTTTATGGCGTTACCAAAATCGGAATATTTAAAATGGTATATCTCAATTTTTTTAAATGCAACATTCTGTATATTATTTTTCTGTCAAATTCAGAATTGAAAAGTGAACATTTTTTTATTTAAAGTGTTTCTAAATGTTTAACGGTTTCGCAGATTATATTACATATGGCTCTTTCAACAGTAAATTTTTATCTAAGCCACTGATGATCTTTGTCTGATATTTTATCGTTGAAAATCCCATATGTAATTAAATACAGAAAATATTTGCAAAACGACTAAAAATTTAAGACCACTTTAAATATAAAAAATGCTCACCTTTTAATCCTACATCTGAAAGGAGAATAATATACAAGGTGTTGCATTAAATATTACGATTTTGGTGACGCCATAAAAAATATTCTGTATACGATAAAGTAAACTTTTCTACACGAATTTATTCTGGTGTCCTTCATGTTTAAGAAAACATAGCTAAGTATTAACAAAGTTATATTCACTCTAGTTTTTTACCACTTTTCGTATATAATGTTTTTAACCAAAGTTTTAGTAAATAAGAAATAGAATGGCAACACCGCAGTGTGCTTTAAATAAAGACAGTGTACTATATGCAGAATTTTATGCCGAATTCAGTTATCTACAGAAAATTAAACTTGTTTTAAATCAAAAAAGGTTGTAGAAAATCTCTGAAATAGATAATAGTATAAAAATATGTCATTATATATTTTTCGCATTTCTTCCCATCAGAAGATTTTCAGATACAGAAGAATTGTTACCTACATGAAATGTGAAAATATTCTGTTTTCAAGCAAGTTTTTACTCGATGATCAATTTTTTTTATTTTATTTTATTGTGAACTCATATTTTCCTAAATACATATCTGTGAAACTATGGCGAGTACCACGACTATACTTTTCCTAGTTAATAGACCACGACTATACAGCTACGTCAGTGGTCACGGGAGGCGAGAACAAGGTCATATAAAGTGGCAGAAAAAGAACAAAGGATTTGACAAGGAGTAAAACTACTAGTTTCCTTATACTATGCTAGTATGTATTTGAGAAAAATATTTTAACTGCTATATAGTGGGGCTCAAAAAAGTGAGTGGATCGGGATGCTTTTTTTTAATTGGAACACCCTGTATATAATTGCATTTTGGCTTCGTTTTAGATCACTTTACATAATCCTAAGATATGAGTAAATAGATTTCGATAGTTTCAGAGATTATTAATAAATTAATTAAAAATATATATTTCTCAGCCTTTATTAAAAAAATTATTACAAATACAAGAACTGTCCTGAAACCAAAACTATTTTGGGTATTTTCTTTAGACAGTCTGTACTTAACTTTGCTATAAATATCGTAATCTTAAATCAAAATTCTACGTATTCAAAATTCTACCTCAAACTCTCTGAAATATAAAATACTCTTTCTTCGATTTTTTAAATAGAACACCCTGTATAATAATTCTTTGTTAGATGGAGAATTAAAAAGTTAATATTTTTGTATTTAGAGTATTTCAAAAATTTTAACACTTTTTTATTAAAGGAGCTACAGATGCTCGACACACTATTGTCGGACTCTGTATACAGATAATCGAGTGTATGCATGCATAAAGCTCTATATCAAGTTATCTATTTGAGATTTTCCCTCCAATCTATGTTACAAAATATAGAAAAAAAATCAGAAAAGATCCAGTTGTTGGTTCTGAAAATTTAAACAAAAAATATATATTTTTTTAAATTTCAAAGTAAACTAACTCAGTTATTTTGTACTTATTTGAAAAACAGAAGAAAAGACAAAGCATGTTTCTTTCATCGAGTTCTGCCAGCCCTGAAAGTATTTGCACTTATTTAAGACTCACCCTATATATTTGTTAAATTTATTTTGCATTATTTCTTTTAGATTAAATACATAGATCATTCCTTAATTTAAATTAAAAAATATATAGGGGGTGACAATCTGAAAACGAACAGTATTTAATATTGTCTCTACCGATGATAGTATGAAAATTTGGCGAAACACATCAATTTACATATCAAGGGGGACAATTTTTGAGGCATTTGTTGTCGTGTTACTTTCAACCCCTTGACCCCCAGGGCACCTACCCCTAAAATTTTAAAAAGCAACCCCTATTTCTTTTACCATTTTTGTCTTTCTTATAGAATTTTACCAAACCTAACCACCTCACGAATTATAAGAGGTTCTATAGCTGTATCTAACATTTCTGCATAAATTTGACCATTTAGATCTTCATTAATGAAGAGAGGACCGATGATACTATTGCCTAATATACCCTCCTAGACATTTATTTTTTGAGGGTATTGCGTATGCCCTCTCTAATAATGTGAGAATTGATGTCGCTCCAATAACGACATTTTTGTTTGTTGACCTTGCCATTTAAGTAAAAAGTGCATTCGTTACTGAAACAGATATTCTTTATTAACCTTGGCTGAGTAATAATCTTGTCCGTCATAATTTCGCAAAACTCAATACGTCTGTCCGGGTCATCGTCCCCTAATTCTTGAGTAATTAGGAGTTTGTATGGATGAAATTTGGGAAGCTTTAATACTTTCCTGACTGACTCACGCGAGAGTCCAGTTCACAGGTCCAGTTTGATCTGCAACTTTACGAAGGGACGTAGTGGGAGCCATAGCAACTTCACCAAGAACCTCAATCTGAGCGGCTTCATTGAGCAGTCTAGGCTCATTCCTTTTCTTATTGCAAACAGATCCTATTTCTTCAAATTTAGCTACTAATTCACGAATGTATAGGGTGTCCCATTTTGGTTGAAATCATACGGTATCTCCGTTATTAGTGAAGATAGAAGGGTGCGGTTTGCACAAACCTGTCTCACTTTTTTGTCAAACGGAAGATGCCGTAAACAAAATTTTCATAGCCCTCTTCATTTCCGAGCTACAGGGTCATTTTGAAAGTTTTGCAATTTGGGCCACCCCCTGTATCTCTGTTATTGTTAAAGCTATCGAGAAGGTGAAAACTGTTTATTCTAGAACTATTTACGTAGAATACAGTGGCGTAGTCTGGTTTTCTACCAAAAAATATTTTTGAAAATATGAACTAAAGTTATGTTTTTTTAAATGGAACACCCTGTATATTTATAAATCATATGATCTCTCTTGCCATAAGCTTCTCAAAAATATATATCACTCTATATTTATTTTCACTATTTACTGCAATATTTAAAAGTTTTTATTAAAAGATCATATTTATTAGTAGGCCATGATTGATAATAAAAGAAACTAAAGAATTATTAAAAGTATACTGCTATCTGTCTCTTGTTTTATTTTGGGAGCCGCTAATAAATTCTTTATATATTAGGGAAACTTAACTCTCTACCGCTATTTGTAAATCTTGGAATACGTGTATACGTAAGAATAATCTATCGTATCGGAAATTTTAGATATTCCTTTAGCTAATTTACGTGAAATATACTTTCAGCAAGATGGGGAACATTCCCCCTCATAACTATGGAAATATTAGAATACTGTTAAATTATTATTTTTCAAATCAATGAATTGGAACCAATGAACGCATATTGATAGCCTCCTCGATTCCCGGATTTCGCCGTTCTCGATTTCTGATTTTGGGGATTTTTGAAATACGAAATATATCGTGGGCACTACAACCTACAACAATGTCGAACACCTGAAAAATGCTTTAATAATTCAAGCTTTTAGATATTTGCAAACCCATTCCGTTATAAAAAAAAGAAAAATATATTCACAGTTTCAGTGGTAACAGTTATTTCAAAAGTAAAATATATCAATCCCAAATTAATTTTAATATGTGTATGACTATTTTAGTAAATACCATTTTGATTTTTTGTTATTTATCACGGCTTACTAATAAGAAAATGATATATTTTAAATATTGCAGTAAATAGTAAAAATAAATATAGAGTGATATATATTTTTGAGACGCTCATAGCAAGAGAGATCATATGATTTATAAATATACAGGGTGTTCCATTTGAAAAAAAACATAACTTTAGTTCATATTTTCAAAAATATTTTTTTGGTAGAAAAACAGACTGCGCCACTGTATTCCACGTAAAAAGTTCTACAATAAGCAGTTTTCGCCTTCTCGATACCTTTAACAATAACAGAGATACAGGGGGTGTCCCAAATTGCAAAATTTTTGAAAAGACTCTGTAGCTCAGAAACTAAGAGGGCTATGAAAATTTTGTTTGCAGCATCTTCCGTTTGACGAAAAAGTGGGACAGGTTTGTGCAAACCGCACCCTTCTATCTTCACTAATAACGGAGATACCCTATGATTTCAACCAAAATGGGACACACTGTACTTGTGTCTAACATTTCTTTCACGATGTCTTTCGTTGAATGCGGCCGCCGTTCTTGCAAAGCAGCGATTTTCAGCTCCGTAAATGAAAATCACTTCTACGCGTTCAGCAATAGTGTAAACCATTTTAAGAAACAACACTAATAATTGAAAACAATTATTGAAATTGTTTATGAAATTAACTTTCACAGCTTATTTCACTGATTCTGGAAGAACATGAAATAAATAATGAGCACCAGGAGTCGGAAAATAAAGACAAGTACCTACGAAAAAAACTTATCATTTGTTCGAAATATCAGGAATAAGCAAAACGAGAATCTTGTTTTGTAGAAAAAAAAACAAAAAAATTAAATTACTTTATGTTTTGTAGTAGCGATATCGAAGACGAAATGTAAATAAATAAAGGAATTTGGAACGTATAGTATTGGTAAGTACAAACATTTTTAAATGAAGTTCTATGAGGCGGTGAATGCAATCCGTTTTAAAATTAGATATTAAATACATTTCTCATTCATTTGTGAGGTTATGTATCACAATTTTGACAAAATAATAATGCAGTTTATGTAGAATTTTATAAGGAACACAAAAATGGCAAAAGAAATAGGGGTTACCGTTTAAAATTTTAGGGGTAGGTGCCCTGGGCTTCAAAGGGTTGAAAGTAACACGACAACCAATGCCTCAAAAATGTCCCCCTTGATATGTAAATTGACGTATTTCGCCAAATTTTTATACTATCATCGGTAGAGGTAATATTAAATACTGTTCGTTTTCAAATTGTCACCCTGTATAAATTCTATAATATGACTTAAATTAATTTAGCATATTTGTTAGAAATTTTTGACATAGACGCTTATAAAAAAACAACTTACAGCCGCACCTAAACAAATAAGATATATAGATTAAATCATTGTATTGATTATTTTGCAAATTTTTAATTACATACATATTATGTTATAACATAATCTTTTTAAAAATATATTTTTAAATATCTAAGCGAAATAATATTTCTATGGTTAGAGACATAGCCGTAGTTGAAGAGGGAGGGGGGGGTATAGAAATTTGCCATGTTTTATTCAACCCCTATACCAGTGTTACCACCAGAATTGAAGGATTTTCTTCAATATGAATATGATTTTACAGTCAAATCTTGTCGATTATAATAGGGCTGAAGGATTTTTATCCAAAAAGAAGACAATATGAAGGGTTTTGGCAGTTTTGCACAATAAAAATTGCAAAATAAAAACACTAAATCACCACAATACACCAAAACACTTTTACTTGCTAACCATGTTAGCATCATCAGCAGATGATTATAAACTAAAGTACAATCTACAAATTGAGCGTTTATATACTCGCTCAGTGGGCACCGAGTGGGCGTGGCAAAATTTAGCTAACCGAGTCAGAGCCCACTGAGCGTAACAGTTAGATTTCCGCCACTAGAGGAGTAGGAACAAAGAACTTGAAGGAACTGGACCGTTGTCTCTGTTCATACTATCTTTACATTTATTAATTCTGATGCTTTCATTTCTGGAAAGGTCGGGTATTTATGAAATTTCTTGTAAAGATTGTAATCAGAAATATGTTGGGCAAACTAGAAGATCAATATTATCTAG
The DNA here is from genome assembly GCF_002938485.1 of Sitophilus oryzae. NCBI lineage: Eukaryota > Metazoa > Arthropoda > Insecta > Coleoptera > Curculionidae > Sitophilus > Sitophilus oryzae. Next base: position 1,670,124 of record NW_022146324.1, on the reverse strand, counting down.
ATTTAAAGAACATATATTTAGCTCAGATAAGATTTGGTAGACCGGATAAATCTTGCGTTGCCGAACATATTGTTGATAAAGAACATTGTATAGATCTTAATAATTTAAAATTAATTAAACAAGTCTCAAATTACAGGCAATTAGATGCATATGAAAGCATCAGAATTAATAAATGTAAGATAGTATGAACAGAGACAACGGTCCAATTACTTCAAGTTCTTTGTTCCTACTACTCTAGTGGCGGAAATCTAACTGTTACGCTCAGTGAGCTCTGACTCGGTTGGCTAGATTTTGCCACGCCCATTCGGTGCCCACTGAGCGACTATATAAACGCTCAACTTGTAGATTGTACTTTAGTTTATGATCATCTGCTGATGATGCTAACATGGTTAGCGAAACGCGCGTCCAGTGTAAAACTAAAAGTGTTTTGGTGTATTGTGGTGATTTAGTGTTTTTATTTTGCTGTGTAACACCAAAGGTTCCAACCCTCAAGTGTAACAATAAAAATTGTTAAAATATGTAGTAGGACTATTTATTCTTTTTCCTACATTTATATTTTTTCACTCTAACAGTGTTTAATTAAGGATGCCTGAGTTTAAAGTAATGTTGCTGACAAAAAGTCCGCAATTCGACAGATTTTAACATTTAACAAAAAAATACTACATACATTTTTATCTTTCAATAGGTCTTATTACACACATTCCATAATTAAACCAAAGTTCTTAATTCTGAAAAAAAAATAGATGAACGGAAAACAAAGATATCTAATAAGTCACCTGATCATGGCGTCTTGCACTCTTAAACTATTCTCGGTTCAAGCAGTCATTGTAAGCAATGAATTTTTTGAAACATACTTATTACTGCTACTTAATACTGCTGTCAAATATCTATCACAGCATTTTTGATAGTGTAATTTTTTTAGTAAAAAGTTTATTTAAATATATCGGTGTCTAAAAATTACCAGAAATAAGTTTTTAGAAATTTTCTCCTAATTACAAAATAAGCAAAATACACTGAATATGGTGATTTTTCACAAGATCTGGATTTTTGTGAGATTGAAGGAATATGAAGCATTTTTAAGGCTCAAGTTGCTCTTTGAATATAGTCAATGTTTGTGTATCTGCATTGATTATTTTTGTGATATGGATGTTTTTTTGTGTAATGCACGTGTGTTAAATAAAAGAGGAATATCTCCACTCCCCTATCTATTCCATCCGTATATTCATATCAATGACAAAGAAAGTCCAGATTTAAAATTGTCCTGATTGTAAATAAATTTTGTGAAACAGTTTTGTTTGCCAACAAATTTAAAACAAAGGACTTCTAGAGAGTTTGTTTTTTCGGTACTAACCCAACTATAACCAACTGTATCGCAATGAATTGTAAAAAAATAAAATAGGTTTGGTGTATTTCAGTTGATTTCAAAAAATTCCGACCGCAGCGCTCTTTACGGCAGAAATCAGAAATTTTCGCTATGTATTTCACGCCATCCCGCTTACAGTTCATTATCACATTAAAATAATATTGAAATCGTACCTTTGTCACAATATTTAAGTATCTAAAGGCTCATTTACATTTGTCACTTTGGATGTACAACTTGGATGAATCATCCAAAGTGATAAATATAAATTGCCTTTCATCACTGTTTCATTCAAAGTATACACTAAAATTGAACGATGAAACAAGTTGACGGTCTTCCTACTTTTGTTGAAAGAAGCGTTCAATGAACCGTTGATTCATCCAGATTGAACGGCAAGTGAAAAATGTAAACAGCCGACGCCGACCCGTGCGGCCAACCTCGATATAGAAAACACTGGGAGAGGTCGCAGCCTGCGGAAGATAAAACAGTGAACTTCTACGAACTGGATGAAAATATGTAAACAAGGATGTTCAATTTGGATGAATTCAATCTGCGTGATTCATTTTGGTTGTACATTCAAAGTGACACAGTGTAAACTCTGCTAAAATATTTAAGTATATTTTTAATTTATTGAAAATAATTTAAAATTACCTTTCCAAAAATATAACACACTTGATATTTTGCTCGATTCCTCTTCGAGATATAGAGTATATAAAAATTCGCCCGCTTTAAATAAGTAGGCTTTAAACGGCACCGGCTGTAATGCAAAAAAATCTAGCTGTGAGGACCAATTAAAACGAAAATAATATTTGCTATGAGAGATGCAGAATTTTATATATCTAATAACAATAAAAATAAATAGCAAACCAAAGCATGATATTTTGCTTCAGGTGTTCGACATATCGACCGTCTTCTGGATGAAAGTATGTAACAAGGATGAAAATATGTAAACAAGGATGTTCAATTTGGATGAATTCAATCTGAGTGATTCATTTTGGTTTTACATCCAAAGTGACACAGTGTAAACTCTGCTTAAAGGCTCATTTACATTTCTCACTTTGGATGTACAACTTGGATGAATCATCCAAAGTGATAAATATAAATTGCCTTTCATCACTGTTTCATCCAAAGTGTACACTAAAATTGAACGATGAAACAAGTTGACGGTCTTCCTACTTTTGTTGAAAGAAGCGTTGATTCATCCAGATTGAACGGCAAGTGAAAAATGTAAACAGCCGACGCCGACCCGTGCGGCCAACCCTTAGGGCCAATCTCGATATAGAAAAAACTGGGAGAGGTGGCAGCCTGCGAAAGATGAAACAGTGAACTGCTGCGAACTGAGTGAACTGAACAAAGTGACACAGTGTAAACTCTGCTTTAGTTTTAAGCTAGTGCAGTTATTGAAATCATAAAACACTCAGGTACCAGGTTTGTTTGATGTAACATTGTTTCGGGTAATAAAAATTAAGTGAAAAAGAACTCGAACTGGGCGTCACGTTGTGTTTTGACAATTTCAAATGTTAATAAAATTGCCGAAAAAATGTTAACGCGTAAAGGAGGGCGTAATTACGTGGTTGTTGAGTGCAATAACATTCAATAACTCAACTCTCCCGAATCAACATTTTATAGCTTCACAGCTTCTCAAACCGATTTGATCAAAAACAAAATGGATTCAAGCAGTTCGGCGAAACAAGTGAGTATAGACAAAGCGCCCATTACATAAACAAAAAATTAAATAGACATATACGATGAGAGAATAAAATATAATTTGCAATATTAATGGTATATTCTTTTTTTAATCAACCAGTGCTTAATTTTTTTGTGAAAATCTTCAAAAATTTTTATAATGTACCTTCAAAAAATTTCGGTATAGCCGAAATAGCCCAAATTATGTCCCCACTAGCAAAACCGGTGCGTAAAACTATGCTCACTACCGTAGTTGAACTGATCTAAAAAGTTTTATTAGTTTCAATAATAAATTATAATACAACTTAGACCTTTTGATGACACCAAAATATTTACTTTTTTATTTTTTTTAGAATTTTCACAAATTATACTTCCTAACACTTATAGAATAATTATATAAACTTTTTTTCGTATATTCGCTATTTAAACCCGTGTATTTGTATATAGCGATTGTTTACGATATCCTCCGGTGGTGGCAGCACCAGCGGAGAATGCACCAAGCCTACACCTTGTTGCATTGGCTTATTCTGAATTTATTTATTGAACTATTTGAAAATCTTTCTAAATGATTGGATTTTTTATCGAGTGGAAAAAAAAATGGAAAAAGTGTTCATAGTTCAATAACATCTGTTATATTATTTATGCTATTAGAAATATTATTCATTCAACTATTGTTTTAAGATAACACTCAATAATTCTATCTTAGAAATGTTTTGGAGATAAACGGGTGATTACTACAGGTGAAAAATTGAGTCCAGTTCCTTTTTGATCTTCACACCTGACAGACAGAAAACATATTTTTAATCGTTAAACTGATAACGATAAAAAAATTGGCGAATTTTTAAACCATAAAATACTAATAACGGTTAATAATGAAGTTGAAGTGTTGTTCCCTAAAATATATATTTGCGTGGACTGTACTTGCGGCTTTGCTGCTTGCCGGTGTTTTGTTTTTTATGCTGTGGGGAGTGTCAAAAATAATTAATAGCCAAATTAAATCGGTAAGTACCAAATATTTTAAATAATGTGTATACCTTTGTGGCGGGTTCATTTCTTGAAAATACTTTTCACCTCTAGAAAAAATTCTACACAATAAAAAAAATATATTTTTTGTATAAACCACACCGCTGGCGCTGATCCAACAGAGACCAATTTGTCGATAGTATTGTCGGGACCGTGTTTTAAAGGGTTGCGGCTAGGGACGTTTTAGGTATCGAAGATCATTAAAACAACAAATGCAAAAAAAGCAACGGAGAAATTTTTCATTAAACTTAAAGTGTTATATTTTTGTTATTTTTAGTCCTATTTTCGTGAATTTTTTAATAAACTGTATATAATTATATCAAGTTTAATTCCTAAATTCAGCTTTTTATAAACTTTAATATTTGGCATATTATACAGGGTTAATCGAGGTGTTTTTTACCTTAACTTTAAAACACTATGTGCAATAATTTCGTGTGCAAATTTTTATAAAATATAATTTTACGGTCAGAACCATGACTCCTGCGCATTTTGGTTTTGGATTCATGTCAATACATACTTTGGTTAATTTTTAAGAGCGAAATGAACTGATAACGACCAATTTGCATTTTTCTAATTATTATCATTACTTTTTGATGTAATTTTTTAATATGACGAGATGGTTTTGGTGGCTATTGTCGTAACGTAATATTACACTGCATTGGATACTCTATACTAATTTAAAAAAAAACGCTATAGGCTAACGAAACAGAGTCCGGGTTTTAATAAACATTAATAACGATAACAGAACTAACGATATTAAAGAAAACATCTGTAATACTCAAGTATACAAACAGAAAAAGAAATTGTAAAAATTACCCTAATACTTTGTACCCTTGGCTGCTATAACTGCCTGTATACGTCCGTTCACACTGTCATTGAGGGTGCATATCGTTGGCTTTATGACGAAAAGGCGTGTCTCGATTTTTGCTACTTTTCAGGAGAGCAGTTTAAAGAAAATCACTTACTTTATTTGGCCAATAAATGTAAAGTCTTTAATTTTTTAATAGTGTTTTTGTATTAACACTTAAACGGAGACATTGAGGAAACGTTCTGAAGATAAACTGAGAGTAAATTCTAATAAATAATTTATTTTTAGTTGTTTAATAGAGATAGGTCTGTTTGTTATAATAATAATAAATTTATTTCCGAACGAATAGTATACATACGCCCATGTTAAATAAATTTAAAAATGATGATAAAGTGTTCTTAAAAGGAAAAAAAAATACAATATTCATATTATGGAATACATACAAGAAAATACAATACATACATACAAGAAAAAATCTGAAGATCACCAAAAAATCAGAAACAAATATTTTTAAAAACTTTTATTCACGTTGGATTAGATCAACTGAAAACAAAGACAGTTTTCATTTCAGAAGCAAAGACAATAATAATCAATTAAAATACTCTTATCTAGCTTATTTTAATAATATTGCTTTTTATACAAAAATATATATTTTAACTAATATATTTTGAGTCATTAATTAGTTAATTGAGGCATTAATACAAGGCATTTAAACTCACGGTCCATTTAATAAAAACCAAACTAAACAAAAACAAAACATGTTTCTTCATTCGTGCCTTTTTGATACAAATAACTGTGGAGTAACAGTTTCTGTTTTCCCTGTTCAATGATAACAAATTCGACTTCCATTCTACGTTTTTATACTGGATGATGATAGGCACAATAAATAAAATTTTCTAAAAATTGGCAGGGATGACAATGCCAATGGCTTGACAATGATAATGAGATGAAAATTATTGTATTTTTCGGACAAGTTTTTGGTTCGCTAAAATGTTCTTAGGGAAATTATGATTTCGGGAAATTTTCCATTAGGGCAATTTTCGTTTCGTTGTTTTGCTTTCGATCAATTTTTCTTCGGCCATTTATTCTCGGACAATTTTTGCATACCCGATACAGCTATGTGCAGAGTCTAGCTCATTCTAACAATAGTTTTTGGTAAAAAACAGACTCAAAATCACACTGTAAAAGAGAGCTGCTGCCATGATAGAAGTTTTATTTTGTCCCAAGCAACCATCAGAAAATAATTAGGTAGAATGATGTGATTTTCTCTCGCAGGCATTTTCATAACTTAAAACAAAAGGACCTATCTCAAATTCCATCTTTCTTGTAGTATAACAATTGATATAACAAAGAGCCCTATCTCAACATACGTCTCTTCGTCCTAACGAAGAATTGTAGTATCTGAGATGGGGCAAATTTTTAAACGAATATAAAATGAAAAAGGTACAATATTGAGATGCGCAAATTCGCTATGTTAAAATATGACCCATTGGGCATGTCATGACGTTGATATCTCAAAATCGCCAAAAATCGAGATACGCCTTTTGGTCATAAAGCCGACGATATGTCATATTTCGTTATGTTTTCTCATTCATCTTTAAGGAAGAAGCGAAGTTCATTTAATGAAACTGGTACTGCTTCGCGACCTCTAGCCCTCCCGCCAAGCATTTGCCATCGGGAGTCTTGATGTCGAACATGATGGGCAGTTCATAGTAGTATATAGTTCATAAAGCCGCCTTGTCACATTGAAAAATAATTTCAAAAAAGAAATGATAGTTGAAAAAATTACAAAATGTTGGTGGCAAGCTCATTTCGCTCTTAAAGATTAACCAAGGCATGTATTGACATGATCAAAAAAATAAAATACTCAGAAAACATGGTTCTAATCGTAAAATTATATTTTAGGAAAATTTACACACGACATTATTGCACAGGGTGTTTTAAAAATAGGGTAAAAAAACAACCCCACGATTAACCCTGTATTATATGCCAAATACTAAAGTTTATAAAAAACTGAGGTTACGAATAAAATGTGAAATAACTATATGTATATACAGCTTGCTAAAAAAATCATGAAAATAGCGCTAAAAATAAAAAAATATAACACTTTAAATTTGACCAAAATTTTCCCGGTTGCGTTTTTTTGCATCTGAGTGTAGAATTAGATAGGTACATTAATTGAAGGCTTGAGTAAATAATGTTTTAAGTGCCAAAAAACAGTTTGTCAAGTTTTATTTGTAAAATATCCTAAGTTCCATAACAAACAACATAATATACAGGGTGGCCCATCGAAAACGTTCCGCAAGGCATAACGGCCAGGATATTTTTTTTTCAAAAAATCCAAAAACACGTCAATTTTGTTTGTGAGGGGGACAACTTTTGCCCCAAAAATTATTGCAAAATCTTCAACCCTCTAAGCGGGGGTGTCATCCCCCAACTTTTTTATAGGAAGGGGGGTCAAGTAGTACCGCAATGAAAAGGGCTTTTTATTCTCTATACTTTCCCGCTTCGTTTTTGAAAATCGGTCGAGTCATTGAGAAAATATGAAGGATTGAAATTTGAAAAGTTTATTTAAACATTTATGTTTTTTCTTATTATTTCTAGATGTTTACACATTTTTTCACTTGCCACAAGGTTGAACGATCAGGTGCGGCAGTTGCTAGATAGCTGTTCTGTGACTTGTGCGTTGAAGTTCTTCTCAATTTCGTTAAACTGACCTAAAATAGAATTTCCAAAAATACCAGCCCACACGTTCAATTTCTGAGGGTTTTGTGTGTGCACCTCGTGAAAAACCCTGGGGTTGTCCTCAGCCCAGTACCGACAGTTATGCCGATTAACTACACCCTTCAAAAAGAAAGTACACTCATCCGAAAAACACACATTAAATAGGAAATTATTATCATTCGCCACTCGTTCACTCACAGTTTCACAAAATTGCAAGCGACGATCAAAATCGTCTTCGTTGAGTTCTTGTACAAACTGAATTTTGTACGGGTGGAACTTGTGTTTTTTTAATATCCTTTGGACACTGGTACAATTCACGCCGGCTAATTTTGCATTGGCTAATTTACTTGTACTCAGCGTACTATCCATGGCAATTTGGCCCAATATGAATACCTCAATAGATTCATTTACTACAGGGTTTTCCCTATGCCTCTTTTTATTCATAACAGAACCAGTTTCGCGAAATTTTGCTACTAACTCGCGAACAATTTTGCCATAAAGGTGTTTTTCAGGATGGCATTCATTGAATATCTGCGGAACCCGATTGCTACATTCATTATTTTTAAAATAAAGTTCGATTTTTTCTACTTTTTCTGCAAGTGAGTACACCATAATTGTTAAAAAGTTTAACGATATGGAGAAAAACTTCAACGCACAAGTCACAGAACAGCTATCTAGCAACTACCCCACCTGATCCTTCAACCTCGTGGCAAGTGAAAAAATGCGTAAACATCTAGAAATAATAAGAAAAAACAGCAAATTGGTTGAAGGAATTTATCCTTATCATTTACTCTGATAAATGTTTAAATAAACTTTTCAAATTTCAATCCTTCATATTTTCTCAATGACTCGACCGATTTTCAAAAACGTAGCGGGAAAGTATAGAGAATAAAAAGCTCTTTTCATTGCGGTATCACTTGACCCCCCTTCCCATTTGAAAAAAGTTGGGGGATGACACCCCTCCTTAAAGGGTTGAAGATTTTGCAATCATTTTTGGCGCAAAAGTTGTCCCCCTCACAAACAAAATTGACATGTTTTTGAATTTTCTGAAAAAAAATTTACCCTGGCCGTTATGCCTTGCGGAACGTTTTCGATGGGCCACCCTGTATAAAGCGGTGAAGTGCCACGGCTATTAAATTGTATTGAAAAAAATTCTCAACAGAGACCACCGTCCGTTCTTATACATTGGTTATGAGACAAAAAATGTTGTTTATCTCGAAATAATGATTTTGGCACTTAGAACAATATTTACTGCAAGTCTTCAATTTACGTAGGAGAAATGTAAAAGGAATATTTTTTGGCAAATAAAATATACTTAGAGAAAATATATAAAAAATGGTAAGCTTTACTTTACTGTCATTATGATACTTGGACAACTCAACTCAACTGAATAGCGTGACCGTCTTTATGAACTCTCCCCGTTCTATCTTATGATTTAATAATAATTATTCTACATATTCGTCGGCTTTATGACGAAAAGGCATATCTCGATTTTTGGCGATTTTGAGATATCAACGTCATGACATGCCCAATGGGTCATATTTTAACATAGCGAATTTGCGCATCTTAATATTGTACCTTTTTCATTTTATATTCGTTTAAAAATTTGCCCCATCTCAAATACTACAATTCTTCGTTATGACGAAGAGACGTATGTTGAGAGAGGGCTCTTTGTTATATCAATTATTATTATACCAATGTTATACTATAAGAAATATGGAATTTGAGATAGGTCCTTTTGTTTTAAGTTATGAAAATGCATGCGAGAGAAAATCACACCTAATTATTTTCTGTTGACGGTTGCATGGGACAAAATAAAACTTCTATCATGGCAGCAGCTCTCTTTTACAGTGTGATTTTAGAGTCTCTTTTTTTGCTAAAAACCATTGTTAGAATGAGCTAGACCTGCACATAGCTGCATCGGGTATGCAAATGCAAAAGATTGTCCGAGAATAAATGGCTAAATAAAAGGAAAATGTTGATCGAAAGCAAAACAACGAAACGAAAATTGCCCTAATGGAAAATTTCCCGAAATCATAATTTCTCTAAGAACATTTTAGCGAACCAAAAATTTGCCCGAAAAATACAATAATTTTCATCTCATTATCATTGTCAGGCTATTGGCATTGTCATCCCTGCCAATTTTTGGAAAATTTTATTTATTGTGCCTATCATCATCGAGCGTAAACACGTAGAATGGAAGTCGAATTTGTTATCATTGAACAGGGAAAACAGAAACTGTTAGGTACTCCACAGTTATTTGTATAAAAAAAACGAATGAAGAAACATGTTTTGTTTTTGTTTAGTTTGGTTTTTATTAGGTGGACCATGAGTCTAAATGCCCTGTATTAATGCCCTCAATTAACTTAATAATTACTAAAAATATATTAGTTAAAAAATGCATTTTTGTATAAAAAAACAATATTATTAAAATAAGCTAGATAAGAGTATTTTAAATGATTATTGTCTTTGCTTCTGGAATGAAAATTGTCTTTGTTTTCCGTTGATCTAATCCAACGCGAATAAAAGTATTAAAAAATATTTGTTTCCGATTTTTTGCCGATTTTCAGATTTTTTGTTGTATGTATGTATTGTATTTTCTTGTAAGTATTCCATAATGTGAATATTGTATAATTTTTTTTCTTATTAAGAACACTTTACCGTCATTTTTAAATTTATTTTACATGGGCGCACAGTGGGCAAAAATCCAGAAGTATGTTGCAAAAATTCTTTTATTGTACGATTTCATTCAAATTTGGTAAAAACATTCTATGCCAGTAGCCCGTGAACCCAGTTAGTTTCGGCTGACTTGAGATTGGCTGGGGGTGGTGGGGGGGATTCATAAATTGGAAAAATCATCTTTTGACTAATACAACTACCAAAATGCGGTAAGAATATTTTACATTTCACTAAATTTTACGATTTTTGGCAGAGCCAAGATGAAACAGACAAATATTGAGCAATTATTACTCCTCCGGCATATACAGGGTTTGTTAGGTTAGGTATATTGACATCCTCTGTATCTTTTTTATTCGACGTTTTCGAAAAAAGTGTCTTGAATAAAAGTTTAATGGTCTGGAAAACATTTTTCAAAACAGTCTTCTTCGCCTTAGAAATCCTGTGCGTGGCCCAACTTTCTTATTTCAAATTAGCACCCAATTTTTTATTTATTTTTTTTTTATTTTCTCCTAAAATCCTAACTACTTTTATGTAGCATATCCTATACCTAATTTGAAATAAGATATTTGAACCACGCCCAGATTTTTTGAAGCACTTTGGATATGCGAAATAGACTTTTTTGGCAAATTTATTCAAAACCACTTTCATTTGAGACAGTTTTCGGAAACGTCAAATAAAAAAGATAAAGGGGGTGTCAATGTATAAAAGAAAACCCTAAGTATACTAATCCAATCGAACTTTTATTCAAGATTGTTTGTCATTTGAATAAGTTGGGTCTCTAATAATACCAGACAATATGTGAACAATATTTTATTATTATATTTTAAATAAGTAACAATATTCTGAGACCTAAACAATGACGATTTCGAAAATAACAGAACTTATACCTATTTAAAATATCTAAATTTTATTTTACCACCTACTATTTACTGATATTTTGTTTTATAACAGCTGGAAGCAATGGTCACGAAGTGCACATTTTTAAATTTGAAAGAAAAATCCATTTCATTTAATTTAAAAATTTTTTTATGACATACCTCTTCCGAAATCTTGAGAAAAATTACGTAACTTTATATTTCAAGTTCTTCTCTAGCTACTATAACAATTAATTTATGAGAAGTATCCACATAAAGGATCTTACTATACACATACGCATGGAGACATACGCGTCCAATAAGTTTAAAGTTGCGATTTTTGCGATTTTTTGACTTAACTTTTCTAAGATAGAATATATGCCACTATCAAAAAAAAACCTTAAATGATTATGTTCTACTTTGACCTTTACCTAGATTTTTTATCCAAAAATCAAAATAAAGATCCTTTTTTTACCTTGACATTAAATTTACCGCAACCGGGAATCTACGTAAAACACATTATGACAATTTCACAATAATTATTGACAGCAAGCTACGGTCGTCCGATTCAATTGTTATAATACTGTGTCACCGAGATACAACGCCCTATTTAAAAAATTGTAGAAAAAAGGCAGTTATTGAACACAAATTAACTCTGAAAATGTAGGTTTTGCCCAAAGTTCGTTTTGAGCCCCTCGAAAGAGACTCGAATATGTTTTTTTGTTAGTTTTATGTGGTTTCCTCTTAACTAATATGTTTCCAATCTAATGTTATTGCCATAAATGCTAACTGTGGATGTTATTTTTTGCAACTTGGTTTGGACATATTGCCTACTGTGGGGCCGTATGTATACTATTCGTTCGGAAATAAATTTATTATTATTATAACAAAAAGGCCTATCTCTATTAAACAACTAAAAATAAATTATTTATTAGAATTTACGCTCAATTTATCTTCACAGCGTTTCCTCAATGTCTCCGTTTAAGTGTTAATACAAAAACACTATTAAAAAATTAAAGACTTTACATTTATTGGCCAAATAAAGTAAGTGATTTTCTTTAAATTGCTCTCCTGAAAAGTAACAAAAATCGAGATACGCCTTTTCGTCATAAAGCCGACGATATTAATATTTACATTAATAAGAATTAAACAAAGTTCACCTTCAGATCTTAGTCTGACTTGTCCTAGTTTAATTTTCATTGTGCAAATAATTTCTTTATAGAAATATATTTTATTTAATATATTAGGTGATTTATTTTAATGATAAATCTTAAATTCTTGCTCATGACAGTATTCTATTAATAAAACAAAGCCCACAACCGACAAAAATGCTTAACATTTGAGGAGGTATATCGGCTCAAGTTTCGTTTACTTGAAATCATTTATACATATAAGAAATATTTGTTTATTTAGTATTTAGAAGTCTTTTCGAATAGTATGCTATAAAAAATATCTGCGGATATACATCCTTTTCGAGTTTTTCAACTTTAAAATAACTGAAATCAGTGCTACTTCTTTCATTTGGCTGAAATCAGTTATGTAAGAATATTTGTTTATTTAGTAATTTGGAAGCCTTTTTGAATAGTATGTCACAAAAATGTTTCTGCGGAAATGCATTATTTTCAGTTTTTCAACTTTAGAATAGCTGAAACCAGTTACATGAAAACACGTTTCTATCTTTCATTCTAGAAATTTTTCTAAACATAGATACACAAAAAAAACTTCTTCCTGAAGTGTACCATTTCCATTTATTGATAAAATATTGTAAAATATAGCAAGATTTGAAAAGTACTCGGCTATTGGAAAACAATATTCAAGGTGGCGCCTCTCATACGCAGCGGAGGCTCCAAGGAGAACAACAGTTTGTATTAAAATGAAATTTTGTGAGCATATCTAGATTAATTCAGAGCACTTTTTAAAAATATAGAGAGTTCTACAGGGTGTCCCCAAAAAAAGTAACATATCAAAAAATTATACAGGTTGAGACACAATAATATTGAACATTGCCCATACAGTACATCAAATCACATTTACGATGTGTTTACATTATTAGATGCAGACACAGGGTGACACAATTCCCCCGATGCAAATATGCTACGTTTACACATTGTAGTTCAACACGTATGCACAAAGGTTAAACGTCCGCCTCACACAATGTAGCCACAATATAGCATTTACGTATACACAAAGTAAGGGATACACAGTGTGCCGTAGGATACACAGTGCTTGTGTATTACGTTTAAACTCTGTTTACACATTGCAGTTGTGACTACCGTGTGTATACGTATGTATTTTGCTTCGTATATACATCTTGTGCTAGATAAAACTACTTCTTATGAACGAATTAAAAAATTATAGGAAATAATACAAGTTTTGATGCCTAACTTTTCGTTCTTTTTAAGAAATATTTATTCAATGATACCAATTATATCTTTTTAGAACGAAAATTAGGAAGGCAAAACTTTGTATTTTCCAAAAGTATCTCGATCGTAAGTTCAAGAGAAGTAGCCTTAAAATTGTTCCATTTTTGTTTTGTATTAAATGTACCATTTTTCTTCCATAAAATGGATTAAGTGGTTAAACAATAAAATTCTTATATTTCTTTATATCATAAAACGCAATAGCGCAAATAACACAATAATAATAATTATTTACACAGCAGAAACCAGAACTAAGAAAACACTGTAAAAGAACAGAATTTGTATCAAAATGTATTAAAAATATAAGTACCTAGTATAACAACATAATATGCAATGGTATATGCCTAGTATAGCAACATAATATGCAAAATGGTAACACTGGAATATCCGCCACGATTTGGTGGACCTCGTTTAGTCATTTTTTCTCTTCTTTTCCCTCAAGCAGTTGGTTTGTTAGCATACTCATTCAACGAGCACTTTGTTGGACTTTGTTGTATTTTATTTCCAGATTAACAATCTCACCCTTAAATTTTATATGAAACTGATTATTGAATATTAAACATATCTGTATATTGTGTATATTGATCCATCAATAACTTATCGAATATCAGAGTAAGAAGTTCTTTGAAGTGTTTAAATCTTTCTTTCTCTGGTCAATTTAGATTTTTATTATTTCCAAATTAAAAAAAATTAATTGCAAAAATCTAACCTCTTTATCATTATACGAGAATATTTGGAGTTTTCATTCATTGGTGTCAAAATTTGGTAAATTAGGTATCGAGTAAGGGAAGAGTCGCTGCTATAATATTAATAATACTCTTAGGAAGGTGTAAAAAGGTAATTAAAAACTTGTGCTTACCTTAAAATCTCTTTTAAACTACACAAAAACAGAACATTTATAGAGCTTCCGAATGATAAAACAATAATGGCGGCTAACACATACCACTCCTAGAAAGGAGGGAAGGAGAAGAAACATAAGATACACTTGAGTCGGTGTATCTACGCTGAGGCTATCCGCGCGTGCATACACACTTCATTTCATGCTAGAATGTAGACACAAGAGTACACTATTACAAAGTGTCTATATAGATATTTATATTATGTGTATACGTCACATTTTTACAAGGTGTGTACTATAGGCACAACTATGATACAAAGTATCACACATACATATGACTTATACATTGTATCTCTCATATACCGACGTCAGATTTCATCATTTTAATAATTATTTGTTACGTTACAAAAAACTCTTTAGAATCTTGAGTGCATACTGTATACAATTAGTAAACACTGTATCACACAATTCTATCAATATAAACCTGCGTGTATCTCATATGTATATGTTAGAACTAGATGAACACTTAGGTTCACTTTAACATATTTTGTTTCTCATGTGTCTTCCTTGTAGAAACGTAATTTCATTTGGACGTGCTGTATGAGTGGTTACCTTTAAAAGCATGTTACTCTTTTATTTTAAATGGAACACCCAGTATATTATTCAGATATTCTATGGAGAATTCATGTCTCTTCAAAATACTATTAAGGTTGCCTACCCCTCAAACAAAGATTTTCCTAGATATTTTCATTTACATGATTTGATCTGGGTAGATCTTTATTACTTGATAAAATCTAAGTGGCTGTGATGTCTGACGTTACTTCAACATAGCTGTCTAATTAGTCCAACTTTAACAGCTAGTTATCATTTTGTGTCACTTAAAACAAAAAAAAATCTCAGAAATTTGCCGAAAATGCAAACTTATCCTACATCAGAGAGAATTGATATGATTCTATCAGTTGGTGAATGCAGTGTGCATTCACCAATTATATAGAATACCTAAATGCTCCTGATTTTATCTAATCTGTTTTTTTATGGGGATATGTTAAAGACAGTGTTTACAAAACTAGACCAACTATTGTCGACAACATGAGATAAGAAACTCTTGTAGGTGCTTTTCGAGGTAGAACTCCACATATGCCTTTTAAAATGAAAAGATCCTTTTGAAAAGACAATCATTTTATGCAGTTCACAGGAAAGGAAGCATTTTGAGCATTTGATTTCATCTAGCTAATTTTTGTCACATAATTATAGGTTTATATCTAGTTTTAATTCTGTAATAATTAAAATATGTTTTAAACGTGTATCTTTTTATTACCGTTGAGTATTTTACTCTACAATCTTTAATTTTTGTTAAATTAACACAAGGTATGTCACAGCCTCCCTAGATTTTTTCAAATAATAAAGATCTATTGACACAAAAACATAAAAATTAAAATATCTAAGAAAATCTTTGTCTGAGGGGTAGATAACCCTAATAATATTTTGAAGATATATAAATCTCCCATTGAACACCGGAATAATATACTGGGTGTTCGATTTAAAATAAAGGAATAACGCTTTTAAAAGTGGCTACTGTTCCATAAGTGTTAATTTTCTCTCACCCTGTATAACTTTTTGGATCAAATTTCAATTTGGTTTAACATACAATGGTTACTGTAATTAAATATCAGGCTATACAAGGTCAACTAAAATTTAGGTAGCTGTTATCGAAATTTAAAATTTACTCTTCATTTTCACAAAATGTGAAATATGTCAGAATTCTTAGATTTTAGGTATATGCTTCGTTAATAAAGCTCACCTTCCTCATTAGAATCCGAAAATCAATTAATATATGGGGTCTTCCATTAGAAAAAACACAACTTTGATGAGTAACTTTTTCTTGGGACACCCTGTATATTTTTATAAAATGCTTTCAGTTAGCCTACATATGCTGCCAAAATTTCATTTCGGTATAAACTATCTACCGTTCTCCTTAGAGCTTCCGCGGCGTATGAGAGGCGCCACCCTGTATATTTATGATTTAATACAAAATTGTTGATTTCGATAATTTAAGCTAGATTTGTTCCCTTAGCAAAGCCAACTAGAAAATAACACAGATCAATGGAACCGATTTATAGATATACCGTTTCCAATTTCATTTGGTGTTCGATTTTTTAATGTCACCAATCCGGATGGGGTACGCAACAAAAATGAAAAACCAAGACTGACAGAAACAGAGCTTTATGTTTACAAGTAAGTACAAACTTCACTACATACAAGTTTTTTATATCCATATGAAATAAATTAATATTTCCACTTTGTAAAAATATAGTTTGAACAACTGGCATTCTAACTAAATGTCACTGATTACATTACATTATTTGTTATTATTATAACATTTATTTTATTAAAAAGATTTCAGATCAAACTCTGCTCGCACTTCTCTCATTTCCTCAGTTGCTCTCTAGTTCAAAACAAATATACAGGGTGTTTCAAAAAACATGTGCCAACTCTCGTGTGGAGATTCCTCACGTAAAAATAAGATTTATTTTTCATATTAACATATGTCCAATTCTGCTTTGTTTCGTAGCTACAGGGTGTTAAAATCTTAACAATCTTTCGATTTATTTTAATTTTCTTCCAAGTACCTACTTTTAGCGCTTCGAATGAAATTTTAAGGGTAAAAGTTACTATAAATTCGACATATTTTAAAGCTAAATAAAGAATCGGTAAAAAAACTTTTAAGTTAAACGGTTTTATTTTATGTGCACTGAAAACTAGAAAATAATAATAACAATTAATTAGGTATTTTGAACTTCTAGTTCAGAAATATTTTAGTACTAGGCAGAATAGCTTTTAGGCATATTAGATAAAATAAAAACGTGGTGCCCATTAACTATTGCTGTAATACTTTCTTCTACATCTATGCTAAGTGTGGATTGCATCGACTTACTATAATCGTAATTGGAGATTTTGACAATCAATAACCAGCCGTGGCGGCTTCACCAGCGAACGCCGAGCTCATGATCTACCAAAGTATAAAGATATGCTTTACCATAGGTAGATTTCAGAGGGACCCCACGTTTTTATTTTAGTCTAATATGCCTAAAAACTATTCTGCCTAGTACTAAAATATTTCTGAACTAGAAGTTCAAAATACCTAGTTGTTATTATTATTTTCTGGTTTTCAGTGCACATAAGATAAAACCGTTTAACTTAAAAAAAATTTTATCGATTTTTTATTTTCTAGTTTTTAGTATTTAACGGAAATGCCTACCGAATATTCCTCATTCTATTTAATTCATTTAGTGCATCATTATTACATGGTTTTTTACCTGATAATTTATTACAATCTGACGCTCAGGTGTTTCTGACGCTAACAACTCTCTCTGTCTATCACGTTCTGATGCTAGCCTAGACTCATGACGCTCAGGTGTTTCTGACGCTAACAACTCTCTTTGTCTCTCTCGTTGTGATGCCAGCCTAGACTCATGACGCTCAGGTGTTTCTGCCGCTAACAACTCTCTCTGTCTGTCACGTTGTGATGCTAGCCTGGACTCACGACGCTCAGGTGTTTCTGACTCTACCAGCTGCCTTTGTCTCTAACGTTGTGCTATTAACCTGGCATCATGTTGCTCAGGTGTTTCTGTTGCTAACCGTTCTCTTCGTTTCTGTAGTCGACTATAGGTTTCATTTTCACTTTCTTTTGCACGTTTCGTTCGCCTTTTCGAGCCTTTTTCGTTGTGTAGCAGTTTCGTTTTTATTTTTGTTTGTTTTTTTAATTATTGTTTCCATGTTGTTCCCACGAGTAATGGACATTTTAACGGTCGACCCCCCCAGAGGTCCAGTAGAGGGGCAAGGCTATAATATACAACAAGAGGCGCCCAATCTTGAGGGGAAAACGCTTGCGACATTACAGTTTTAGCCACCCTAATGCCATACAGTCCTCAGCACGTTTTAACCTATTACCTTAACTTGGGTGGTAAAGCTACCGCTAACTACGTAGGTACATCTAATCACCTATTTTTTTTTATCTGTCCTTCTAACGTCACACAATCTTGGACACAACTGTTCTGGACCCGACTACTCATACCCTCACCTAATACGCCATTTTGTAACGACGTCCATCTTGGATTTTAAATTTTGTCATAATCACAGTATTCTACTAGTGTAGCCCTTTCATTTGATACCCATATTGAGGGGTTATTGATATTACTATATTGTATTGTCATCGGAACTAAAGGTGTGTACCAAATTTCAGATCAATCTGACAACAGGAAGGTACTTAAATTTCAATTTCTAATTTTGACCCAAATAAACAAACAAATAAATAAATACCGTACGGGTCGAGCTAAATAAAACCGTTTAAAAAGTGTCTCTCGCTGGAATATTTTTCTAAAAAAGCATGTATGCCACTGACTTTTTGCTTTTGCTTGTGAAATAGTGTAAACAGTTTAATGCCGATTAAAAGTTGTCTCTTGATATTTTGTTGAATTCGGCCTCCTTGATGAGATAAACGCAATTTTATTAATTTGTCTTGATCCAAGTTTAAAAGTTCATTAACTTGCAAAAGTTTTAAATAAGTACTCATTGACTCCTCGCCAAAAAATATGAAAAAAAGTTCCTATAAACATGGGTATGGAAATATATAGTTTTAGAGTTACAGGATGTTAACAGGAATTTTTAAAATTATTAGTTTTTTTGTTAGCATCTTAAATACCATTATTTTTTTGTTTGAAATTGCTGTAGGCTGCACAAATAGTAATAGTAACTAATAGTAATAATATTTAATAAGAAAATATAATCAAAAGAAAAAAATCAGTGGCGCACATGTTTTTTTTTTAAATATTTCAGTGATAACCCATGCACGTCCCTGATGAATTTATTGGCACTTTTTTAGCATTAAAATATGTAGCACTTATAGTAACTTTTACCCTCAAAATCTCATTCGAGTCACTAACAGTACTTGGAAGAAAATTATAATAAATCGAAAGATTATTAAGTCTTTAACATACTGTAGCTTCGAAACAAAGCAGAATCGGACATATATTGATATAAAAAATAAATCTTATTTTTACGTGAGGAATCTCCCCACGAGAGATGGCACATGTTTTTTGAAACACCATATATAAACAAAAAAGCAATTATTAATATGTCAAGGAAATACAGGGTGGCGCACCTCATTCGCCTCGGTTGATTATACGAAAACGGAAAGATGTAGAAACAAAATATTTTATGGGTATATGTGGGGTGTCAATGTACACAATTTAAAATTATTTTGAAATATACAGGGTGTCTCAGAACTAAGATCCATACCAAAGTTATATTTTTTCTTATGGAACACCCGGTATTTAATTTCATTTTTGGATTATTGGGCCCAAAAAAAGACATTCATTATAAGGGTTAAATATATTTAAAATCATTGGTTTTTGAGATATTTAAAGATATTTAAATATGCATGCTACAAGAGAATCGATTATGAGTACCCTGTACATTACTTTTCAGAATTAATTCTTGTGTTGAGTTTAAAGGCAAAGAAATAAACTTTATTGAAAAATGTTATTGCTTCCTTAAATTTAATCAGGGGTACCAAAAATTAGTGATCTATTTTAAGGATTTATTTTACATTAAAACTTTGTTATTTAAAATGCAATACCCTGTATTTTTTTAAATAAATCCAAGCAGATTTAAATGCTTTTTCAAACTATATTAGGGTTTCCTATACCTATATGGCTCAGATTTTGAATAAAAAAGCGATTTTTAAATAAAATGGCAATCAAGATGGCTGGTATCGCCACGACAATTTTCTAGTGACAGTTAGTAACTATTTTCAAAATCGACATTAGTTTATAGACTTTATTTAAATCTATACCAATTTACTTTTATTTAATTGACCTACAATACCCAAGTAGCATTTGGACGTTATCTAACGTCGTGTATACGTCGCGTTCAATAAACCCGACGTCGGGTACCAACGTCGGTTCGACCGCCTGACGACCCTTATTTGCACCTAAATGGGGAATACAGATTCGGGTCGCCTCGACGTCGGTATCTGACCTAATAGTGAATGTAATCCTACCAATTACCAACGTCATATTACGTTGGATTTTAGTCACTTAAAATTCGTCGCTAAGCACTTACGTTACGTTTGGTTTCATATTCGCTACCAAGAATACATAAAAACCTAACCAAACTACCTAATTACAAATGAATTCATAATCACTCCTCGAATATAACTATAAGTGCCTATCTAATTTCATATTATAATAATTCTGAATCATTAATCCAGACATCAGTTTTGTCAACGGAAGTCACTTTTTGATATATCTGATTAAAATACTCGGAAAACAACGAGCGCCTTCAAAATTAGGTAGATTTATGAAATAAAAATATCTATAAAAAAGTATCTCGCAAAATATTTTTTTTAATTTTCTAGCTGGTTTAATCATAAAACTGTACTGTGGTTCCCCCCAAACTCAACCTTTATCAATATTATTCTACTAGAAATCGAAATGTGAATATAAATTTTAAAAACAAAAACGATTTTAAAATGGCTGACAATCTGATACTTGTTAAGAATGGCGGATTTCTGTGTCCGACTTAATATGAACTACCAATATACCAATTCCGACCGGGTCTCCAACATTAGTCGTCTCACACGACCGAAGTCATCAAACCGAACGACCGGCAATCGTATTATGACGTATATAATTCCAACGTACGCCACGTAACCTCACTTTGCGTATCAGTGATTTGTGGATTTGTGCAACTATATTTTAGTTTTTGTTTTCTCCTTAAAAAAATGGGCGGCCACTAAGCCTAACCTCACATGTGGGAGGAGGATGGGGTCTGCTGGTTTCCTAAGCTAAAAAATGAAATTAAGATGCACAAGTGTAATGCAGCATCTCTTCCGGATAAAAAGCATTTATGGGTGGAGGCAAGACATCACTACTACTATTATTATTTTGCAAAAGCCTCGACCTCTTTCTGGTAAAATGTAGATGAATGTCTAAATGCCTTTTTAGTGTTTTTTTAGGCATAATAAAAAAATTAAGTATGTTTACAAAAACTTTTTATTAGGTTATGTTATATGGATGATGTTCATTAGGTCGCAAATGCTACTTAATGGGTTGTATTTACGGACGTAAATAGAGATACGTAAATTAGGTTATAAATATGAACATAAAATACAACAAAATATAATTGGACGTTACTTTAGGGATTATCAGTGAGATGTATCCTATTCGGACAACGGGTAGACGTCGGGCTAGTTCAAGTATATGTACGTCGTGCAAGCCAACGTGGGAACGACGTTGGGAAATTAATAAAAATGGTACGTTGTTATTTTGTACGTCGACAGATCGTTGGATTTACCGACTCGGATCCAACGACGTCGCTTTTAATAGGAAAGCAAAGCGACGTCACCGGTCGTATCACCAGCACCCGACCTAAATTTGCACAAAGTCTGACGTCGCTTCAGGTCAGATTTAGTTCGAAGTCAGATAGATGCTACTTGGGTAGTTAAATAAATAATATTTATTTAATATGTATTTATTATTCTATCCAGAAAAAAGAAGTAGTTCTTTGTTTTATTTTACGATAACTTTTAGATATATGAATTTTTTATAAAAGAGCCAATTACGGTAAATTCAATTTCTTCACTTCCAACGACAGGTTTCCGCCTAATAGGTTTTTTTATAAACGACACTACCAATTCTGCGAAATAGCAAATAGGACAAGTAGTTTTTCAAAGGAACGCTTATCAGGAAGATTCCTATCTGGATATCTTTGAGCATTAGCTCTTGAGGCTAAGAAATAATTTTCCTCACAAAATAAAATCACTAGTAACATATCCATTCGTTCCACCAGCAGATATGGCTTTATTTTTCTTTATAACATAAGGAATACTTACTTATTAAACTATTGTGGGTAAATTTTAGTAAACTGTTTAAATAATAATGTCCATACACTAATATCGATTTTGAAAATAGTAACTAACTGTCACTAGAAAAGTGCCATGGCGATACCAGCCATCTTGATTGCCATTTTATTTAAAAATCGCTTTTTACTCAAAATCTGAGATAGATAGGCATAGGAATCCCTAACATAGTTTAAAAGAGCATTCAAATCTGCTTCGGGTTGTTTTAAAAAATACAGGGTGTTGCATTTAAAATAACAAAGTTTTTATATAAAATAAATCCTTAAAATTGATCAGCAATTTTTGATACCCCTGTATAAATTTAAGGAAGCAATACCATTTTTCAATAAAGTTTATTTCTTTACCTTTAAACTCAGCACAAGAATTAATTCTCAAAAATTAATGTACATGGTATTGATAATCAATTCTCTTGTAGTATGCATATTTAGATATCTTTAAATATCTCAAAAACCAATGATTTTAAGCATATTTAACTCTTATAATAAATGCCTTTTTTTGGGCTCAAAAATCCAAAAATGAAATAAAATACCGGGTGTTCCATAAGAAAAAATATAACTTTGGTATGGATCTTAGTTCTGAGACACCCTGTATATTTCAAAATAATTTTAAATTGTGCACATTGCCTTCCCACATATACCCATAAAATATTTTGTTTCTACATCTTTTCGTTTTCATATAATCAACCGAGGCATATGAGGTGCGCCACCCTGTATATCGCACCTTCAATGTTAAAGACACCTAAGTAAAACTAATAACAATTATTATAATTATTTACTACTTAATATTATTAATAACTAATATTATATTTGTGTTGTGCCACTTTATGATTGTAGTTGCGATATGTATACTTGAATTTAAGATATAGAGCCAATAACGATTTTTATTTATTTTTTAGTTCACGTAGATTGTTTTCTAAAATTTGTTTTCATATTTCATAGTCTGTCCAACGAATCAAGGAAGATTTCGACAGATAACATCCAAAAAATGACAGAAAAAATTACCTGTAAATTAAAACGACAGACACAAAGTCACTGTAATATAAAGGGTGTCCCAGGCTGAGCATGCGTTAGAAGTTTCTAGAGAACCACAATATCCAGATCGGAGATTTTTTGCACATCATTGTTTTACAACGAGATCTATTGATTAAAAATATTTTCAATATGGCGGCACTTCCGGAAATACCGGAAGTTGACAGCAACTTTCTTACTTTAAATGGGTACCCCCATTTTTTATTACATATTTAAATTCTATGAAAAATTTTATAAATTTTGATGTTAAACACTATATACCTAACATTAACCGTTTTTGAAAGAAAACAATATATAAAATTTTTGGACGAAAAAAACTACCTGTCAAAAAAATTCCTATAGCATAAAAGTCAAATTTAGTGATTACCACAGTCACTGTGACATAACGAGAAGACATGTGGCTATCTATTTCTAAAATTAAACTGTTCAAATGTCATATAATAATGGCGGTAGCTGTCATGGAGTTGAGCAATTAAAAAATTATCATAAATAATTTTTTTCAAATGGAAACCCACTTTTTTTATTTCACTAGGGCAAACGTTTTCCAATTCGTTACTTTTTGAGTATACATGTTCCTATACCTAAAATAAATCGTTTTTAAGTTATTTAAGATTTAGTTTGAAAACATATATTTTTCTTGATTTTATCTAGCTTCCTTTGACATTAAGTATCAGTCAGATAATTTATTTCTATCTGTCAGAAAACGAATTATTTGAATTATAAATACTACCTGCTTAAAAGTTTAAAAAGTTTATTTATAAAAAAAATATATCTCGTATTTTCGCTCTTTAGTGATATCTATAATAGTTGATATTATTAATATTATACTGTATGATCGAAAAAAAACAGAGTCGGCTTGGAAATGATGATCGATAACATACCGCTTTTTGAACAAAGTGTCACAATATGACATGGCCAGATCTATTGTTTTACATCACTTGACGTTTAAAGTCATAGGCTACTGGTTAAAATCAAGAAAAATATAGGCTTTAAAAGTAAATCTTAAATAACTTAAAAATAATTTATTTTAGGTATAGGAACATGTCAAAATGTAACAAATTGAAAAGCCTTTTCACTAGTGAAATAAAAAAAGTGAGTTTCCATCTGAAAAAAATTATTTATGATATTTTTTTAATCGCCCTTTCCATGACAGCTGCTGTCATTATTATATGACATTCGAACAATTTCATTTTTGAAACAGATAGCCATATGTCTTCTTTTTATGTTACAGTGACTGTGGTAATCACTAAATTTGACGTTTAGGCTATACCCATATTTTTGACAGGCAGTTTTTTTCGTTCAAAAATTTTAAATATTTTTTTTCCAATGTTAGGTATAAAGTGTTTAATATCAAAATTCATAAAATTTTACAGAGAACTTAAATATGTAATAAAAAATGGGGGTACCCGTTTAAAATAAGAAAGTCGCTGTCAACTTCCGGTATTTCCGGAAGTGCCGCCATATTGAAAATATTTTTAATCGATAGATCTCGTTGTAAAACAATGATATGCAAAAAATCTCCGATCTAGATGTTGTAGTTCTCTAGAAACTTCTAATGCACGCTCAGCCTAGGACACCCTGTATATCTTCTCACTGGACAGACTATTAGGACACATTTCTTTTTTCTCATACGACGCGGAGGCTCCAAGGAGAACGGTAGTTTATATCAAATAAAATTTTGGGAGCATGTATAGGTTAATTGAAAACATTTTATAAAAATATATAGAGCTCTACAGGGTGTCCCCAAAAAAGTTAAGTTGGGTTTTTTGTAATGGAACACTCTATAAATTACTTGATTTTCGGATTCTAAAAAAAATAAAGGCGTGTTTCATTAAAGAAGCATATGCCTAAAATGTAAGGATTTTGACACATTTCACATTCTGCGAAAATTAAGAATTCCTAAATATTAAATTTCTCCACGGAGGCCCCCTTGTCGTATGAGAGGCTCAGCCCTGTATAATCTCAACTTTTTTTTCAGTATGCGTATTAATAAGTATAATATACGTCAAGACAGTAGCGAAGAAGACAGCATAACATATCAACGAAATTTAACATTCGAGTATGACGAAAGTTCGAAAGGAAAGAAAACTGATAATGTTACAATTATTAACCCTGTTTTATTGGTAAGACTACAAAAATTAAAATATACGTAAATATACAGGGTGTTTCAAAACAAATGCGAAACTCTTCAGGGGGTGATTCCTTGTTCAAAATAAAGGGTAGTTTGCTTCATAAATGTTGGGTCAAAAGTCAACCATTAGGGAGATATTGCGGTACAAAGATGGCGGAAAAATAATGTTTTTATTTTTTATCTTGAAAACGAAAAGAGATAGACTAATAAAATTTTATGGAAGCATTACTGTTATGAAAACACACTTTCTGGTAATATTTTCACTTTTTTAAAATGAGTGGAAGGGGTTGAAATAAACTACTTATCATTCTTGTTAACGAAATTTAAAGAAAAATCTTATCAAACACATGCAAAAAAATTAATTTGGATAGTTTAGTTTGTTTAGAAACTTTTTTATCTCTTGTATTTTTTTGAAAAAACTCACCGATTTGAAATTAAAAAAAAATGTGAAGCATTACATGTCAGGACAAAAAACATTTTCTGATAAAGAATCTAGTGGGCTGCTGTAATTTTTTTAGGAAAAAATCTAATCGGCCGCTGTTACTTTTTAGGATGTTCCTAATATTATTTTATTTGACATTACTCTACTGCAATACGTTATTATCTAGATGATTATTCTTATCGTTATTATCACTAGATTCTTTATCAGAAAATGTTTTTTGTCCTGACATGTAATGCTTTACATTTTATTTTTTAATTTCCAATCGGTGAGTTTTATCGAAAAAACACAAGAGGTAAAAAAGTTTCTAAACCAACTAAACTATCCAAATTAAAGCATTTGCATGTGTTTGATAAGATTTTTCTTTAAATTTCGGTAACAAGAATGATAGGGGTAGTTTATTTCAACCCCTTCCACTCATTTTAAAAAAGTAAAAAAATTACCTGAAAGTGTGTTTTATAACAGTAATGCTTCCATAAAATTTCATTAGTCTATTTCTTTTCGTTTTCAAGATAAAAAATAAAAACATTATTTTTCCGCCATCTTTGTACCGCGATATCTCCCTAATGGTTGACTTTTGACCCAACGTTTATAAAGCAAACTACCCTTTATTTTGAACAAGGAATCACCCCCTAAAGTTTTTCGCATTTGTTCTGAAACACCCTGTATATGTTATATATATTTTGAATAAATTAATTTAAAAAAGGCAGAAATTTTAATTCAACAATAATAGGCAATTGGCATAACATCACAATTTAGTTTATCTTTCAAGAATTTTGGTATAGTAATATATCGCATATATCACAGCAATTTAATATTTAAAATTATTTGGTGAATATCATCGATAGTAATTTCTAAGCCAAGTTAAAGTCGTTTGCGATTATACAGTATTTATATCTTACACTAAACTAATCTATTATATAAAGTTTTAACTAAGTTATTTTCTATTCTAGGCTATATGTATAAGAATTTGTATTATTATTTATATTAACTAATCATTTAATGTTCACATACTGTTATATTTTACTAATGTTTATTTAGCATAAAAAAATGTCTTTTAGTCTCATATAATATTACAAATTCAGAAAAAATATATCATTCAACATAATTGAAAATATTACGACACACATATTATAATAAAATAACTCGAGAACAGTTTTTATATTTGAAATGTATTCTTCTTGCTTACAGTGCCATACTCTATACTAGTGATGTGTCGGTATTTGAGTAACGCGATTTTGGAGCGGTATTTTTTTGTAACGTCGTGTCGCGCTCCGCAACGAATCATGATCCTGTTACTGAAGAACGACGATCATAATGACGACAAAATTATAAATTATTTATAATTTGCAAATAAATTATTTATAATCGCTCTTGAAGTTACCTCGAACCGTAGTAACCGCATAGCGACGTGTTTAGCTCTAGCCGTCGCGATTTCGTCGGTCGCTAACAGTAGTATCAGGAACTGGTATATCCGTAGCGCCGCGCGATCTCGATCGGGACGTGTTCGCTCCAGCCGTCGCGCTCCTAGAGTTGTAGTTCCCTGTCGCAAACAGAAGTAACTGCTGTAACTGGGCATCGACGCTCGACCTCGGCGGCGACCTGCTTCGCTCCAGCCGTCGTGTTCCTAGAGGTTTAGTTTTAGTTCTCTGTCGCGAACAGAAATAACTGGTCCCTGCTGTAGCTGGCTATCGACGCTCGACCTCGGCGGCGCGGCGCGACTTACTTCGTTCCAGCAATCGCTGAAGCGCTTCTAGGGTTCCGTTTTCGCCTGTCGCGATTTGGTCGGTTACTATTGGCGTTGGGGCTCCCGTTGCTACGTTACTTTCGAAATAGCGATTTTTGGTATGTACTAGGATGGTATAAAATAGCGTTGTTAGAAAGATGAAACGTAAAAGCAAATAAAATAAAAATATTATTTGCTTTTATACATTATATAGGATTTATTGTTTATATCTATTTTTAAGGTCAAATGATGGCTGGAATTGCTATAACCGGTCACCAATAAAGATTTTTTTAGACAGTGGTTTAAACTTTGTTCTTGATTTTAACATTACACATATTATGTTACAATATAATATATTTTTGTATTTATCAGCATTGAAAATTTAAAAAAAATATAGGGCCATTTTCTATAAAGTAAACACCGCTCTCCATAGGCGTTCTATTAAATTCAAATAAATTAAGTAGTGTATTATAGTATATGATTGATAATAAATACATGTTAAATAAACCTTTTTACAAAAATAAGAATAAATAAAAAAGAATATGACTGAAAAAAAAACGGAAACTTGTAAAGCCACTCTCAATTGATTAAAAATAAAATCCTAATTAGAGTAATATAATCTAACAAGAAAGAGAATTACATTTTACTAACATATACGGGAATAACGTAAGAATGATTTTATGATTACCTGACATGAACTTTAACATTTTACTTCTAAATTTTCCCACGAGTAAGATAAAATATATATGTAGATAAAAACATATGTACATCTAGATAAAAATTTTAGCATAATGATATTTATATATGATGAAATAATGATTCTAATTATGTCATTTTTTTAATGTTTAGGTTTTTAAAGCAAACATATTTTACGAACAAAAGATAGAAAAATGTAATTATCTTACAAAGGTTTTTTTTTCTTTAAATTACAGCGGTTATACCGTGGATCAGAAGAATATAAATCTAAATTATTATTGGAAAAAATAAAAATTCTTCACTCTGAATAGATGGCGAATAAAAAGTATTGAATACCAATGTACATGTTTTAAGTCACTCTCGAGGGGAAATTCGTGCTTCAATAATAAAAACAACGTCAGTTTAGGGAATAGGGCATATTTTTTTTATTTTATTTAATAGTTTAATTTCTAAAATTGAAACCTAACGTATTGCCACTGTCATAGATTCTTCTAGTCATCCTGTATTGTTTATAAATTGGTCTATGAAATTGTTTATGAATTTACACGGGCACAGAGATTACGGCAAGATTGGGAATAGTTGCAGTTTGTGAAAAAAGGTGGTGGAAAAGTCAATAAATCTCATCAAAATGTATTTTAAGGTGGTAGAATGTAGAAATGAGTGGGAGGGGGGTCAATCACTGCGACTTTACAGATCTATCGTCTCCCCTTTCTTGAGTTATAACTCATCATACAGTCTCAGGGCTTTGACAAAATCTAGTATCTGGGACGGTTTTATAGAGGGTAATTCTCCATCTCCAATATCAGTTGTAAGTTCATGGCACAAATGGTTGTAACAGCTGGTACAATTGTAAGAACCTGACAACACTGGTTGGGAGTAGGTAACTAATGCCAGAAATACTGCATAAGCGAGGACCGTGACACTGTGGAAGTCGGAACCTCGATTACAAAATAGCGTTATTTTGTCGCGGTATTTTTCTGGAACGGTCGCTACCGTCGCTACTGCAACGCGACTCATGTGGAACCGGTATTCCTATCACTACTCTATACAGAGCGTCGGCTACTTCTTCTCGCATATACTTGCGGTGTGTGTCTTCAGTGTTTCACAAGTACACGTGACCTATAGTTTTATAATTTATTATTTAAAAAGCGGTATCGCTGAATCCGAACGGCACTATTTGAGAGGCTGTACAGGGTGAGTCAACGATAGAGTAAAGTCCATTATCTCATTTGTTTCGAGGTTTACAAAAAAATATTAAATATAAAAGTTATAGAGATGGTTAAGATACACATTTTAAAATTATTATACAGTATACAGGGTGCTTCAAAAAAGTGTGGCGAATATAACATATGTTTTTTTTTAATGCAACACCCTATTTTTTATTTTATTTTTAGTTTCTGCGTAAAATTCCAAAAATTATATACCTAAAATTAATAGTTTTTGTTATATTTAAATTTGTTTAAACAAATGTTAGATTGCAGTGGGTTAAAAAATTGTCAATGATGGCATTGATTCTGAAGTTGGACAACTAAAATTTGGTAGGAGAATTTTATAGAGATATAGAAAAAGACCTATGTAAAGATATTTTAGTTAGATATTACAGGGTGTTCAAAATATATTTAGGAATTTGAACTAATTAAAATTAAGGAATTTCAGTTTTTTTAAATGGTACACCCTATATATTATCATTTTTTCTGATAGATTTTACCAAACTCTTCAACTTTTGTTAAGAATGTCATATACCTATTTTTATTAGTTTGCGATTAATTCCTATTTTTTCTATTTTTACCCATATTTTTAATACAATTGCGCTATAACATCATAGTTGCCATGACAAAAAGTAATAATTATGACAATTTCATGTCTGTTAAGCAAGTTAAGAACAAAATTTGAATTTTAGTTTAATTTGTTGTAATAAGTATAAATGGTAGAGATAACAGATGTTCTTGAAATGAATTAGTCAATGTGAATGATATACACGGACAAGCTTAGAAAACCACATTTTTTTGGTTCAGTACTATTTATTATATAGTACTTTGCTAACTACTATAAGGATAGATGTATATTATCTAGAAAACATCTTCAGTGTGTAATGGGACGGTTTCGTGGCAGTAGTAATATTGGCTTTACCAAATGAATTATAAATCAGAATTACTACGAGAAAAAAACTATACTGTATGTCGAAGAAAATTCATATATCAGTAGTCTTTAGCAATTAGGTAATCTAATATTACCCTAATCTGTGGCTATTCGCCCCGACAAAAAATCCCAAGTGTCATCTTTCATAATATAGAAATACACCAAGAAATTCACTACTGCGATTTAGTTTATTTGAGTAAAGTTAATTAATTTTAACTAATACCAGCAATTGTAACTAATTATGAAGCTACTTGTTAAAGGTAAGTAATAAATAGTTTTGTTTTGTCATGGCAACTATGATTTTATAGGGTAATTGTATTAAAAATATGGGTAAAAATAGAAAAAATGGGAATAAATTGCAAACTATTAAAAATAGGGATATGACATACTTAATAATAGTTGAAGAGTATCAGAAAATCAGTCAGAAAAAATGATAATATATAGGGTGCCCCATTAAAAAAATTTGAGATTTTTTAATTTTAAGTAGTTGAAATTCATAAATATATTTTGAACACCCTGTATCATTTAACTAAAATATCTTTACATATATCTTTTCCAGTGGTTTCCTGCCTTCTAATTTAAATGGCACCCTCTATTTTTTTACTTTATTCGATAGAAAATGACACTCTGAATAGAATGACATATCATATGTCAACTTTTGACATTTTCGCATATGGTTTATTTGAAATTATAACTTGCGGTTCGTAACGAAAATTTGACTCGAAATACCAAGTGTGTGGTACCAAATTATTCGTAAAAAAATGCTTTTTCCAAATATGCTAATGAGCCACCCTCGTTCGATTTGAAAAAATTGAGATATGATTAAAAATACGACTTTTTTCTAACTGACCAGCATTTTCTAACTGACCAGGAGGAGACACTAAAAACATTAGACAATCAAATCTATTTTTCCAAGGATCCTTGATTAAGAATAAGTGTTTTTAATATAACCATGGCACTTTAGATTGAATTTTAAAATTCAATTTTGTTTTAAGCGAGATTGTCGAAAGTTGACATATGATATGTCATTCTATTCCGAATGTCATTTTCTATCGAATAAAGTAAAAAAATACCGAGGGTGCCATTTAAAAATCAAAAGTTCTAGTCATTTCCGGTGAAACAGGAAGTGACCAAAAACAACTGAATACGTCAATCAATCCTAATTTATGTCATATGCTAACATACTAAATCTCGTTTTTTTATCTGAAAAAATAAAAAAGTTATAGGGGGTGAGCCACTTTTGAGACTCACCCGGTATATTATTTTTTTATTAAATGGGGAGTTAAGTAATGATCATTTTTTGTATTAAAAGTATTTCAAAATTTTTAAAGGTTTCGAAGATATACGCAGTATTATTTTATACGCAGTATTATTTTATACTCTTTTTAGACTCTTTCAACGGTAAAATACGAGAAGAAATCATTGATTGGGTGGCTTTGATAAAAACTTACTGTGGAAAATAATAAAACCGCGAATATCTGCGAAACCGTTAAAATTTTGAAATACTCTAAATACAAAAAATGTTCATTTTTTAATTCTCCATATATTGAAAAAATAAAATACAGAGTGATCCATTTAAAAAACGAAGAAGAATTATTTCATATTTTAGAAGAGGTAGAAAAAAGACTCAAAGTTTCGGTCTCAAAGTTTATATAATATTAAAGAGTTGAGAGTGACTCTTTAATATTATATAAACGTTGAGACCATAGACTTAAAATAAAATATAGACTGAGCATCTCATTCATAAATAGCTGGAACATGCGGTCAGACAACGTCTTGTTATTGTTGTGTTATTGTTTTAGGTTATAACGAGTGCGATACGAGCGATAGATAGGTTGTCTCTGTCGTACCGGTCGTTCCCTGACGACTCTGCCGAGAAACACAACACTGTCTTTCGTTTCTCAAGTACACCTGAACTCTCCGTATCATAGCCGGGTAATTTTTTTATTTTAATGAAGCTATAATTAAATTAAAAATATATCGTATTTAAACTTTTTATATTTTATTAAGATTTAGGACAGGTTTTTTTAAATAAAAGTTTAGAAAAAAGTCTTAGAGTCCAAAAGGATAAAAATAATAAAATACACGTTATAGAAGAAATTTTATAATCGAAATTACGTAATTTTTGAAATAAATAATAAATTATTAATTTTAGTCAAACATTTACAACCCCTAATATTAATAAAAACAGGATCTATTCCACAGATATAATACAATCGGCGACAGGGAGAGAAAAAAAATATGATTGTTGTAATTTTTTTTCTGGTTAAGTGATGTCTTATGTAAATTAGAGAAAACATAAATCTGTTCCATTAAAGCAATGAAGGTGATAGGAAGTGGATGAAATGAAAACTACATTTATTTAACTCGGTACTGTCTATATTAAACGGGGTGCGTCCCAAAAGTGGCTCATCCCCATAATTTTTTTATATTTTCAAATAAAAAAACAAGATTTAGTATGTTAGTATATGACATAAATTAGGATTGATTGACGCATTCAATTGTTTTGGTCACTTCCTGTTTCACCGGAAATGACTATAACTTTTAATTTTTAAACGGCACCCTCGGTATATTTCTACTTTATTCGATAGAAAATGACACTCTGAATAGAATGACATATCATATGTCAACTTTTGACATTTTCGCATATGATTTAATTGTAATTGTAACACGCGGTTCATAACGACAATTTGACTCGAAATACCAAGTGTGTGGTATCAATATATTCATAAAAAAATGCTTTTTCCAAATATGCTAATGAGTCACCCTTGTTCCATTTGAAAAAATTGACATATGTATGATTAAAAATACGATTTGTACATCTTTTAACCGGCCTTAGACAAGACACGAAACCCATTAGACGATCAAAACTATTTTTCCAAGGCTCCTTGATTAAAACTTAGTGTTTTTAACAACACCATGGCACCCTGGATTGAAATTTAAAATAGGATTTGCTTTTAAGCGACAATGTCAAAAGTTGACATATGATATGTCATTCTATTCAGAGTGTCATTTTTTATCGAATAAAGTAGCAATATACCGAGGGCGCCTTTAAAAATCAAAAGATGTAGGTAATCATTTCGGTGAAACAGGAAGAGACCAAAAACAATTGAATACGTCAATAAATCCTAATTTATGTCATATACCTATAACATACAAATCTGTTTTTTTTATCTGAAAAAATAAAAAAGTTATAGGGGGTGAGCCACTTTTGAGACGACCCGGTATATTAAAAAATATTGTTTCATAATGTAATATCATTTTAAAATTCTTGTATTTTATTTTAGATTCTGAAGATAATTTTAGAATAAACCGGAATATATTTTTAATAAAAACATTATTAATTATTAACAGGGTTATAATTATGATTTTGTTACAGTATAAGTAAGTAAATAATGTAATGTAAGAGAAAACATTCAGATTTTACATTTTACTAAAATATTATCTAAATAAGCGCCTTTCTACAACAACGCCACTGACTCCTAATGGGTAAATTGAGAGTTGCCTACCGGTCCAAAGTCGTTTCAAGACTAAAATGGATTATTTAAATCAAATTTCTTGCAAATTTGGCACTGGCGAACCATATTTTATAGTTCTTGAACAGAAAAAGTCAATAAAATAAACACTTAAGGACTACAAGCTTAGAAAATGCGTTAATACAGCCGGGGAGATAGCGGCAACAAAGCTTTACCGCACACGTCCGACACGTACTACAAGGTAATAAATGAATGAATAGGCTCCCTCGCCTCTAATCGGTGTTGTCATATTGTAAAGAACTTATCCTTTTTAAACAGTATCCGACTTATAATTTAGTAGTATAAGGACTATTTAATACATCTATGGAATATTAAAACCTACTTTATTAAACTGTAGTATTAATATCTCAATATATGTGTATAACAAGAAAAAAAATATTGATAATATTAAAGACGTGACAACATAGGCTGGATGAGGAAGGCTCGGTCGACTGTACCCAGAAGTAAACATGTGTACAAAAAAGGATGTTTGTCGGCGTTGAGATGTAAATAGTGTAGTCTATATTTTATTTTAAGTCTATGGTAGAGACCGTTGATTATATAAACCTTTGATTATATAAACGTTGAGACCGAGACTTTGAGTCTTTATTCTACCTTTTTTAATTTAAACCAGGTCTCTTTGAGTAGAATGGACGCCTTCTTTAAAATATTTTAGAAAGTTTGTCGTAGAATTTTAAACATTTTGTTTGATTTTTTTGTATGATGGCCATATTTATAGCAAAGTAATTACAGACCATCTAAAGGAAATAGCTAATATAGTTTTAATTTCAGGACAGCTCTTGTATTTTTAATATTTTTTTAAGTCTGAAAAATACAAATTTTTTATTTATTTATTAATATCTCTGAAACTATCGAAAGACATTTACTCATATCTTAGGATTATGTAAAGTGACCTGAAAGGAACCGGCGAAAAATGCAATTATGTTATAGGGTGTTCCATTTAAAAAAAAATATCCCGATCCACTCACACTTTTTTGAGCTATCATATAAAAGTTAAAATATTTTTCTGAAACACATCCTAGAACATACTTTAGATTTGCACTCAAACAAAAGTCCCAATTTTTTTATTCTATGAGCTACAGATGTATATTATTAAAGCTGTATATTATTAAATATCGATGAACTGGTGATAGCATTTGATATCACCTCATCAACAAATCAAAAGTTAGAATGTAACAAAACGCTCTATTTTGCTTTTAGGCTGCTCTACAAATCACAGATGGTATAGAAAGATTGGCGTTCGCTGGATGTTTAAAGCAACTGTTTCAGCCAGATCTGACAGATAATATATTTATTACAGCTTCCGTGGATAACATTCTGTTCGAAGGACTTAATTTTGCTTTTGCCAAAGACTCCAAACTAGGAGTGGCTTGCACCATCGTAAGAACTAAAGTATTGGCCATAGCCGAAAATTTAAGAAACATTGAGCACGTGGATAATAGCGATGGGAATGATTACTTAATGTTTTCCATTTTTAACTATGTACGTATAATATTTCATGTATAAGAAGTGTTAAGGTAGGTTCATATGCTTTCGATCTTAACTACTAACATTAGTCCTAATCCCAAGAATATGAATCAACGTATTATTATCGCTATGTTGGTCACATTGCGCCGTGTTCAGCAATGTTGTCCTTTATTATTTGACAATTATCCTAGTGTCAGTCATTATTTTGTATAATATCGTGTTGTTGTTGAATCTTTGTGAGTAAAGCTTAATTTTCATGCGTCCGTTATCCGTTGATACGATGGTCCGATATTAATTTTATTGGTTGAATTTAAAGACTTCGATTGGTTAGAAACGGTTAACCAATCGAAGCCTTTAAATTCAACCAATAAAATTAATAATTAAAATCGTATCATCGTATCGTCGGACAACGGATGCATGAAAATTAAGCTTAATTCTAATTTCTTTTTGACTATTTTCATAATCTTTTTTTAAAAATTGCACTTTTAAGCACAAACAGTTTTTTTGTATACATCAATAAATAAATAACCCATATTATCGCTTAAAATAATCTTCATTCATAATGGACTAGATTTTGCCAATATGTAATAAGTAAAATAAGCTATAAAACAAATAAAACAATTAATCACTAAAATATTAGTTATTAAATTAAAAATAAAACGTAAAACTCTTTAAAAAATGATATAATAAATAGGTATGTTGTTTGTCAATTTTAAAATAAGATTCATCTCATAAATCTATCACGATCTGGCAGCGCTGTCGCCATCGCTTGTCACTCAAAGTTAATCACGTGCATTGGAAATTGTTTTGCGATTTCCATATAGAGATCATTTCTATGTAAAATTTGATTTCTATGTAAAATTTCACCCCTTCTTGGGGGTGAATTAAAAAAAAATCTTTCACAATTCGTTTTTAGATCTTTCCAAGTAACTTATATCAAAAATTCAAGTTTTTACCAAAACTTCGTATTTAAAAACCTATTTTCTTGGGCTAAATTATTAAAACACTATTTGTTTGTAGAAAAGAAGTGGTTACAAAAAGGAAATACCCGATGGTATCTACACAATTAACCGAGGAAGATCGAACATAGAGGAATTAGGAAACATTATAAGATGGAACTCCAAACCCAAAATAGATAAATGGGGTACAAGATACTCCATCAACAACGACTCCTGCAATCGCGTTAATGGAAGCGATTCTACAATATACAGACCATTTCTACATAATTACGAAGACTTATATATTTACAGCACGGATATTTGTAGGTAAGACAGATTATTATAATAGATACAGGGTGGCCCATCGAAAACGTTCCGCAAGGCATAACGGCCAGAGTATTTGTTTTTTCAGAAAATTCAAAAACACGTCAATTTTGTTTGTGAGGGGGACAACTTTTGTCCCAAAAATGATGGCAAAATCTTCAACCCTATAAACAAGTGGCGTCGCAATGAAAAGAGCTTTCTATTCTCTATATTTCCCCGCCTCGTTTTTGAAAATCGGTCGAGTCATTGAGGAAATATGAAGGATTGAAATTTGAAAAGTTTATTTAAACATTTATCAGAGTAAATGATAAGGATAAATTCCGTCGACCAATTTGCTGTTTTTCTCTGAAAAAGTGGAAATAATCGAACTTTATTTTAAAAATAATGAATGTGGCAATAGGGTTGCGCAGATATTCAATGAACGCCATCCTGACAACCACCTTTATAGTAAAATTGATCGCAAGTTAGTAGCAGAATTTCGCGAAACTGGTTCCGTTATGAATAAAAGAGGCAGAGGGAAAATCCTGTAGTAAATGAAGCTGTGGGATAAGAGGTGACATGTCCCTATCATTTAAGTGCAGTAGCTCTCTAGTTGACAATAGACGCAAA
This sequence comes from Sitophilus oryzae, assembly GCF_002938485.1. Lineage (NCBI taxonomy): Eukaryota > Metazoa > Arthropoda > Insecta > Coleoptera > Curculionidae > Sitophilus > Sitophilus oryzae. The sequence goes on along the minus strand of NW_022146324.1, from coordinate 1,632,778 downwards.
ACAGTCATCTGTAGCTAGATACTAGTTGGTCACGTAGGCACGAATATATCTGCACATTTTCTAATTGTTGTAACTCCCATTTATTGTTATTTGGTAACACGGAATACTACTAACTAGTATAGTTTTATTTCAAGACCATAACATATTACATGGTGTCAGGCTGGTACGGGTAAAAATTCCGCTAGAAAAACAATTAAGAAGAAAATTGTAAAAAAATGGAAAACTTGTTCAAACCCCCAGAACCCCTAGTCTTAGATGGAAATGTTGCAGAGAACTGGAAGAGATTCAGCCAAAAATTTGATATATTTTCAACAGCGACAGATCTAGAGTCGAAATAAGAAAGTGGCAGTCTTTTTAAATCTGATAGGTGACGAAGGACTAGAATTATTTAATAGTTTCAGTTTTGAAAATGGAGACGAGAAAAAGTTAGATAAAATCAGAGAGAAGTTTCATGAATACTGTTCACCAAAAACAAATATCACGTTTGAGAGGTACAAATTTAACAGTATATGCCAAAAAGAAGGTCAGAATTTTGATAATCTCTTAACAGAATTAAGAAAAGCTATTAAGACAACACAATACAAGGATCATGATGACATGATAAGGGACAGAATTGTAATGGGAATACTGGACAAAGTAATACAAGAGAGATTGTTACGAGAACCAAAACTTACTTTAGAAAAAGCAGTAGATGTTTGCAGAGCAACCGAGTCAAGTAAATCGCAGTCAAAAAATATTAAGAAATGAAAGTCAAGTGGATGCTGTACAGAAAAATAGTGATCAAGAAAACAATAAGAAACCATGTAACTTTTGTGGGTACAAACATGGCAAGTCTGGTAAATGTCCTGCATATGGGAAAACATGTGCAAAATGCCAAGGTCGGAATCATTTTGCTGCTGTGTGTAGGAAAAAGAAGTCAGACCAGAAAGAAACAACAAAACCAAGGAGAAAAAAGTTCATGAAGTTGAAGCATGTAGTTGCAAGGTGAATACTGAAGATGATGACACAAGTGATGAGTATTTTGTTGATGGTATACAGTCAATCGGGTCCGTAAAAGCAAACTTATGTTGGTTAAATAAATATCCTAGTGTTTTTAATGGGTTGGGTAAATATCCAACAGAACATCATATTACATTAAAGAAAGATTTTGTACCGCATGTGCAACCGCTCAGAAGGATTCCTCATATTTTACGAGATAGACTAAAAAGTAAGTTAAATGAGCTTGAGAAACAAGGTGTCATTTGTAAAGTTGATAAGCCTACTGAGTGGGTGAATGCACTTGTGATTGTGGAAAAAACAAATGGTGATTTGCGTCTTTGTTTAGATCCTAAGTATTTAAATAAAGCAATTCAAAGAGAGTATTTTCAATCCCAACTGCAGATGAAATCGCTGCTACCTTATGTAACAGAGAGTTTTTTACTGTGTTAGATATGAAAGATGGATATCTACAAGTAAAGATAGATGAAGAAAGTTCAGATTATTGCACTTTTGCTACTCCATTTGGTAGGTACAAATATTGTCGTTTACCTTTTGGATTGTGCTCCGCACCAGAAGTGTTTCAAAAGAAAAATTATGAAATATTTGGTGACATTGATGGTATTGGATTATATTTTGATGATATAATTGTCACAGGAAAAAAATGAGAAAGAGCATGATAAAAATTTGCACTTGGTATTGGAAAGAGCTCTCAGTTATGGTATTAAATTTAATAGAAATAAAATACAGTTTAAGTGTAAATCGGTTAAATTTATGGGTCAAATTTATTCTAAAGATGGCATAAAATTAAATCAAAATTATGTAGAAGCCATATTAAAATTGCCAAGGCCAGAAAGTAAATCAGACTTATTAAGAATTTTAGGAATGGCCAAGTTTTTAGGCAAGTTTGTGCCTAATATGTCTAAAATTACTTCCTCCTTAAGAGATTTAACTAAAATTGAAAATGAGTTTAACTGGCTAGATATTCATGAGAAATCATTAAATGAGTTAAAACACCTTTTAACATCAGCTCTAATATTGTCATTCTTTGATCCAAGTAAAAATGTAGAAATTGAGACTGATGCATCGAAAGACGGGTTAGGAGCCTGTTTACTCCAAGATGGACACCCTATTGCATTTGCGTCTAGAAGCTTGAGTTCAGCTGAGAAAAAATATGCCCAGATTGAAAAAGAAATGTTGGCAATTGTTTTTAGTATACAGAAATTTCATTTTTTTGTTTATGGTCTGGACGTAAAAGTCAACACTGATCATAAGCCTCTAGAAGCAATTTTTTGTAAAGATTTGGCATCAATAACACCAAGATTACAAAGAATGCGTTTACGTTTATTAAATTATAAATTAAGTGTGTCATATAAGCCAGGTAAATATTTGTTTATCGCAGATACCCTATCACGTGCTTTTCTTCTTGATACAGGATTAAAATCAGACAGAGAATTTGATTATGTTATACACTGTATTAATAAGTATCTTCCTATGTCTGAAACTAGGAAATGTCAGTTTAAAAATGCTTTAAGTAATGATAAAGACCTACAGTTAGTAATCAAATATTGTGAAAATACATGGCCAGAACAGAAAAAGAAAGTTCCTCTAAATATTTGGAAGTATTTTCATTTAAGAGACAAACTTTTTGTTTCAGATAGTTTATTATTTTTAGACAACAAAATAGTTGTTCCTCAAGAACTTCGTAAAGAAATGCTAAAATTATTACATGAAGGTCATTTTGGTATCGAAAAAACAAAATCGCGAGCACGTCAAATATTTTATTGGCCTAGAATGACTTATGATATTGAATCATTTATAAAAGATTGTAGAATTTGTGAAACTTATGCTAAACGACATCAGAAAGAAACATTAATGCTGTATCCTATTTCAAGTCGACCGTGGGAAAGAATTGGCTTAGATATTTTTACTTTTAATAATCAGAGTTTTCTAATAGCATTTGATTCATTCTCTAATTGGCTTGAAGTATTACCTATTAAAGACAAATCCGCAAAATCTGTAATTTTAGTTTTAAGAAGAGTATTTTCTACTCATGGTTCGCCAGATTGTGTAATTTCTGATAATGTTCCTTTTAACAGTTGTGAATTTAAATCATTTGCTAGAGAGTGGAATTTTGAAGTTGTAACAAGAAGTCCTAATTATCCTCGCTCAAACGGTCTTGCTGAAAGAGGAGTAGGTATTGCGAAAAATATAATTAAAAAAAGCGAAGGCAAAAGTGATGGCCTTGATATAGCATTGTTACAGTATCGGAACTCCCCTCTCAAATATATTGATTATAGTCCTGCACAATTACTTATGAGCCGTAATTGTAAAACTAAATTACCTAGTAATAATGAATTTTTAAAACCAAAATTGTGTCAAAATGTTTATGAAAAACTACAAGAAAGGCAAAATTGTTATAAGAAATATTACAATAGACAGGCTAAAGATTTAAAACCGATTTGTCCTAATGCAGATATTAATGTATATAATCATGTAAAGAAGAAGTGGGAACCAGGTCAAGTTATTTGTGAGCACTCCACTCCAAGATCGTATTTAATCAAAGATAGTGAAAATAATGTTGTTAGAAGAAATAGAATCGATTTAAAGGAAAGCACAAATAAGTTTGTTCCTAATGTTCCACCTCTTTATGAATGCTCTACTAGTAATAGTAATTTAAAGAATGTCGAACAACCAGCAGAACTTGTGGAAGGATTACCTGAAGCTGATCTAGAAATTGAACTTGATAAATGTCCTAGTATAACTAAACAGCTGATTCCTAAAACAAGATCTGGTAGGGTTGTAAGAAAACCTCAAAAACTAGATTTATGATGGGGGAGATGTGTGATAAGAGGTGACATGTCCCTATCATTTAAGTTCAGTAGCTCTCTAGTTGACAATAGAAGCAAAACAGTCATCTGTAGCTAGATACTAGTTGGTCACGTAGGCACGAATATATCTGCACATTTTCTAATTGTTGTAACTCCCTTTTATTGTTATTTGGTAAGACGGAATACTACTAACTAGTATAGTTTTATTTCAAGACCATAACATATTACAGAAGCTATGGAGGTATTCGTATTGGGCCAAGTTGCCATGGTTAGTACGGTGAGTACAAGAAAATTAGCCAATGAGACCGGCGTGAATCGTACAAGTGTCCAAAGGATATTAATAAAACACCCACCCGTACAAAATTCAGTTGGTACAAGAACTCAACTAAGACGATTTTGATCGTCGCTTGCAATTTTGTGAAACTATGAGTGAACGAGTAGCGAATCATAATAATTTGCTATTTAATGTGTGTTTTTTGGATGAGTGTACTTTCTTTTTGAACGATGTAGTTAATCAGCACAACTGTCGTTACTGGGCTGAAGACAACCCCAGGGTTTTTCACAACGTGCACACACAAAACCCTTAGAAATTGAACGTGTGGGCTGGTATTTTTGAAAATTCTATTGTGGGTCAGTTTAACGATATTGAGAAGAACTTCAACGCACAAGTCACAGAACAGCTATCTAGCAACTGCCGCACCTGATCGTTCAACCTTGTGGCAAGTGAAAAAATGCGTAAACATCTAGAAATAATAAGAAAAAACAGCAAATTGGTTGAAGGAATTTATCCTTATCATTTACTCTGATAAATGTTTAAATAAACTTTTCAAATTTCAATCCTTCATATTTCCTCAATGACTCGACCGATTTTCAAAAACGAGGCGGGCAAATATAGAGAATAGAAAGCTCTTTTCATGGCGGCGCCACTTTACCCCCCTCCCCATTTGAAAAAAGTTGGGGGATGACACCCCCGCTCAGAGGGTTGAAGATTTCGCAATCATTTTTGGGGCAAAAGTTGTCCCCCTCACAAACAAAATTGACGTGTTTTTTAATTTTTTGAAAAAAAGAATACCCTGGCCGTTATGACTTCCGGAACGTTTTCGATGGGCCACCCTGTATATCATATACCCTGTCCAGCGAGATATTATCTGATAGTGACAATTGTGCTTGTTTATTAATTTTAATTCACTATCGTTACAGGACTGACTACCTTATTTTTGTAACTCGGTATCAGTAGCCCTATATTGATTATAACCATTCTAATAAAACATAAAATAGAAACCACTGATTTATTCTACTATCGATAATATACAGGGTGGTGCCTCTCATACGCCGTGGAGGTTCCAAGGAGAACGACAGTTTGTATTGAAATGAAATTTTGTGAGCATATGTATGTTAATTCAGAGCACTTTTTAAAAATATAGAGTTCGACAGGATGCCCCCTAAAAAAGTTACGTATCAAAGTTGTGTTTTTTGTAATGGAACACCCTATATATTAATTGATTCTCAGATTCTGGTAGAAAAATAAAGGTGAGTTTTATAAGAGAAGTACATGACTAAAATGTAAGGTTTTTGACATAATATTTAACATTTTCTAGAAATAAAGAACAATTTCTAAATTACGATAAAAGCTACCTAAATTGGAATTTACCCGGTATCATAGTCTAAGAGCTGGATACATAAAAAAACCTTATCATCGTTACATGGCTAATTTTTCTTGTGAAGTCTCCTTATGTGTAGCCATTATGAAATAGTCATGTGTGCCAGCGCGATCCCGGGGCTTAAAGCGGGGGCGGCCAATCGAAAGGGTGAAATTTTGACACTAAAAGTATTATAAGGTACACGAGTTATAATTGCGAAAATAGCTTTTATTTATTATTAAGGAACGTGAAAAATTGTTGGCAGGCATTTTTCTTGTCGCTAAAATGCTGGTAGACAACGCGAAAGAGGCATGAAATTTTGGAAAAAAAATATGGTTCACATGCATGCCGATTTGTGGTATGTCATATTTATTCATTTTAAAAGCCGTATGCAAAAGAGCAGACAAAATATCGTGGCTAAATCAGCGGCAGACAGTTATCAAAAGCGCGATATTAGGTACTCTGGCGCTTTCAGGGAACGCTCGATCCCTGCCTTGAAAATCGTGCATTTTTTAAAAATTTTCCTTTATATTTTAGAAAACTTTGTACAACTGCCTGTTCACTGCAAATTTACCCACGGTATAATTTTTTAATCTACCATGCTTACGGCTGTGCTCTATGGTTACGACACTAAAAGAATGGCTGCAAATAGAGAAAAAAACATGTGACTCACAAAATTATTTAAAAATAAATCTTTCTAAAAATGTCTTTTAAAAAAAACTTTTGGAGTATTAGTTTAATGTACAGGGTGGGTCAAATTGGAGGCTTTTAATAGGAAACACGGCACACTTTTCTATAGGAGATAGACGAAAATTAATATCGGTGTTTGGTGCTTAATTTTTATCAAAAAGATGATGGTGAAAACCGCACATCTATATCTGTTATCGTTTATGAGTTACCGGGCATTACCGGGTGTATTTCAAAAATGTGCATTGTTAACAATAATTTTTTGCTATGGAAAATTTTGTATTTTTATGAAAACATTTCCAAAGCACATTTTTACGTAGAATTTATAATGGTTTAAGTATTTTTTTAAATTAGCACTCTTGATATTTTGTTATAGTCCCCTTCGAAATACAGAATTTTTAAAAGCTCGCCATTGGTGATCTGCCCCTAATGGAACTCGAAAACATATTTTCCAGCAAAACGAAGCATTACATCGCAACGCTAAAATTATCACTCAAATTGCACCCAATTTTCAGAATAATTGAATAGCTAAGCAAGGTCCCAGACGTTGGCCGCCGTTAGTTTTCGCCTATCTCCTATAGAAAAGGGTGTTTCCCTTTAAAAGCGCCCAATTTGACACACCCTGTAGATATACCTACTCTCTGGTTTAAACGCAAAAGAGTTATTAGATCAACATTTTGAGTCTCAGCAGCGTTTTTATCATTTTATTACCTTTCCACATCATCAGAACATCCAACATATCTAGCGAAACCCTCTCAAACTTTTTTTGTTTTTAAACATTTTCGAGTTTTTATTTGCCTTTATCCGACGTATACACCGATCGCGCAATATATTTATAAACGTTTTATAAGAGGCTAATTTGGCCTTATTAACCAGATTAATTATAGGCAAAGTCCAGTAGCGTACCCAGAGCAACCCAGAGGTACTTCAGAATAATTGTAACAAATGCCAGTTACTGACAAAAAAAACAGATGTTAATACAATATGATCGAAAAAAAAAGTTAGTGATGGCTATGAAATGAAGATCGCTATCATTTTATATGTAAAATTACATGAGGAATGCCATCGATCGTCATTTCCAAGCCAACTGGACGTCGTTTTTTTTTTATCATACGGTATAATAGTACATGTCAAGGGTAAAGAAAAAAATTAGAACATTTTGAAATAAAACGTTTTGTTGAAAAGCAAACGTTTTGTTGAAATTAGCAAATATTAAATAAACAAAAAAATATCAATTAGACTCATAAATATATATAATATTCTAAAATATTTCATTCCTTTAAATTTTAACTGATAATTGAATTTAATTTAAATTTTTCACGAATTTATAGCCAAATAATATATTCAAATTGTCTTTATTATTAAAACTTTATTATGCTAACTTTGAGTACACCAAACTATTAAATAAAAGAATATTAAGCCATTGTAGAGTAGGTATATATTATTATATTTTGTATTTAATTAATCTAAAATCACATCTACATACAAATTACAGGAGTACATATTATTAATGATAAAATAGTTATAGGTGTTCATATAATAAATTATAAACTACCAATATTTTTCCAATGATTTCACTAGATCCTTTGGATTTGTGCTTGGACCATGCCTCTCCACAGGTTGCCCATTTTTATCGATAATAAATTTGGTAAAATTCCACTTTATAAAATTACCCAGAGTGCCGCCTTGTTTGTGTTTCAAATACTTGAACAGAGGATGCGCATCATCACCATTAACATTAATTTTATCGAACATATCAAACTTGACATTCTTTTGGGCGACAAATTGGCAAATCTCCTCATTAGTGCCTGGCTCTTGTCCGCCAAATTGATTGCAGGGAAACGCTAAAAAATAAATTTTAATTACTGTATATTACAGAAAATAAAAATACAAACCTAAAATTTGGAGACCCTTCGATTCATTGTACTGGTCAAATAATTCGACCAGTTCGGCGTAATTGTTCTTCGTATATCCACACTGGGACGCTACATTTACGATTATACAAACGTGTCCTTTGTATTTTTCCAAGGGGACCTCATTTCCCTTGATATCTTGAGCGGAAAATTCATAAATCGACTTTGCTTCTTTCCAATTTTCCGGGTTTGACATCGCAAAAGCGGTTGACGTGACCGTTGCTAGAGAACGAACTGACTTGACTGTGTTCGTGACTAGCCTAATTATCGGTAAAAACATTAATTTATTTGTTTTAAAATGGAAAAGTATTGAAAGCTGTAATGACTGTCATTATTGTTATTTGAGGTTATGTATTCGCGCGCCGCTCGTCTAGAGATGGGCGGTTATTGGTAAAAAACCGGTTATAGGTTAACCGGAATTATCTTTAAAAAATAATAACTTAACAAAATTAACCGACACAAATTAACCGGTTATTCAAATAACCTAACCTAGCAAAACTAAATATTTAGTTTTCCTATAGGTTTACTTACCTCTACACTCTATAGGTCTACTTAAATTTAGATAATAAACTTAGTTAAATCGCATGATTAAATAGAGATTGTAGCAATGTAAGTATGTATATGTACAAAATGAGTTTAAATAAAAATGCTAACCTCACTTTTTTGACTAGACATGGATATGATATTAAAACTAGTAATTACTTAACGTTCAAATAAACCACACAACTCACAAGTTCTACAATCTACAACCAATTTATTTTAATCAAATACCAAAGAAAAATAAAGAGATTAAAATGAATAAATAATGAAAGATTATCTTCATTCATTACTTGAACTTCAATTTTGTATTCTTAGTCTAAGCTTCAAGAGAGACTTCAAACTACAAATAAAATATATTTACGGTGAAACGTGGGTGAAACTTAACTGTATATTATGTATATTTCATTTAAACTATATCATTTTTAAAATACAAACCAAAAATCTGAGGAATAATTATGTTTTCCATGTATTCTACAACATATTTATTAATCCGTTATATCTAACTAGCGTGACGTCATAAATCTCGCCCGCAGGCTGATCTTTTAATAGAAGGCACTGTATTGCTACTCACGAGCGCAGATGTCCTAAACTTGTAAACTGCTCCGAAATGTCACTGCGATTTTCTTGTAACTGGAGCAGTCACATACTGCGACGTTGGTGGAGCTGTGACAAAGTAGCGGACTGCGATTTCACAACCCACCTCTATTTGGGAGCGGGATCTCCCGTTATCGTCGTAATATCGGGAAGATCCGTGCCGTTCGCTTCTTCGAAATTTACGATTCAAACAGCTAATATTTAATTGTTACTTGTTTTATACAAGCACGATTTTTTAAAAATAACCGCCTATAGGTTATTGAAGGTAATGCAAGGTTATTAGGTTAATTGGTGAAAAAAAAATACCTTTAAATAACCGGTTATTTTAGAGGAAAATACCGGTTATTCAAAAAACCGGTTACTTTTGCCCATCTCTACGCTCGTCATTACAAAAATAAACACGAGACCTGACGACACACTTGATTACAATTTCATACCGTCTATTTAATTAAAACATAAAATCAATATTTATTACAAACATTGTAATTGTTCAAATTACTTTATTACCATACAAATTGTACAATTTTAATGGGAAACTATAAAACCACATTATAAACTACATAAGGCAAATTAATGTAAATTACAAATAATACATAAATAGTTTATATCTGAACCAGGTATAGTTGAACAAAAAGCTAATAAAAACAAAATATACCTTGGTAACTTAGAAAGTTATGCCCAAGAACTAATTTTACCAAAGTTCTTCTAAATGTTTTAGTAAAGCAAGTGGTTTAACAGCAGACTTAAACCTCTCTACTACTTGTCCCTGCTTATCGATGAGAAACTTTGTAAAGTTCCAGTCAATATCTTCTCCCTTGGGTCCTTCTTTCTGCATTTTTAAGTATTTCCATAAAGGATGAGCGTTATCACCGTTCACTTCGATTTTCTCAAACATATCAAACTTTACATCTTTCTTCTTGGCAAATTCACATATTTTATCGTTATCCCCAGGCTCCTGTCTACCAAACTGATTACAAGGAAAAGCTAATATTTTCAGTCCTTTGCTGTCACTATACTTATCATAAAGCTGTACAAATTCTTTATAATTTGAAGATGTATGCCCACATCGAGATGCTACATTAACAATAACACATACATGACCCTTGTATTTATCAAGTGATACTTCTTTTCCTGTTATATCTTTAGCCGTGAAGTCATAAATTGACTCTGCTTTAAGATGATCTTCAGATGGTTCTAGTTCTAGCTCATTACCTTTACTACGTTTGCTTTGAGGTTCTCCTTCTTCCTCTTCAATTTTCTCTGAAGGTGTTTTTTTATTTTTGGTTTTCTGTTCTTTAGATTTAACGGATTTTGTACCTGAAGGCTTGTCGGCTTTGCCTTTACCCTGCTTTAATTTTGGGAATAATTTCGATTTGACTTCCGTTGGAGCTTTTCGTGGTCTTAAGACTCTTGTAGGTACCTGGTCACTAACAACTCCATTTGCTTGTTTTGTTTTCGATACGATTTCATTAGTATTATCAGAATTATTCGTAGTTTTAGGATTCTTTTTCGGCGGCATTTTGAAGCACTTTTGAAAGTACAAAAATTGTGGTTTGTGGTTATGGTAAAAAAGCCGCCAAAAAAGTGACAGTTGACAGCAAAATTTAAAGCTGTTGTTAGTTGTTAGCAATCCGGTAAACGGATGAATAAAATAAACTAATCGTTCCGTTTTTACTTAAGAATCTGAGATTGAATTTTTAATTTTTTACATTAATAATTAATAATACATTAATAAATGCTAATACTATTTTATATTTACCCATCTTTGTTAAATCAACATATTTTTAAAAAATTAATCAGTTTTCAGTTAAATTTTCAAGTTATGAAAACAAAAATATTTAATTGATTTTTTTACGTGAATGCTAATTTACTCTTATTTATTTAAAATCATTGTTGTTTACACATTCACTCAGTGCTGCATGAACTGCAACCAGTTGTTATTTCTAAAAGCAAAATAATTTAAATTTTAAACCACTTAAACGGTTTATTATACCTTATATTACTGTTTAAAACTGCTGACGTTGATTCTATTAAAAAAAATATTTTTCCAAGAATGAGACGTTTGAGTTATAGTTTATAATCAGGCAGAGAAGCACATGACAGCTCATACTGTGCTCATATCAGCTCATACAAGGCTCATACACATGAATACATTTTTTCGACGGCGATAACTCCTCGGACGATTAATTTATTTTATTTATCCGTTTAGCGGTCGACTAGACACATAGTTGACCAAAATGATTTGAATTTTTTTATACCATTTGTACAATCATTTGTATATGTTTTATACAAGTTTTATATTTTGAATATTTATAAAGGTGAATAATAATTTGATTTTAATTTGCAGATCAGTAAAATTAGAATACAAGAATTCTGATGCGAGATATAACGGGATTCAAGCATTTAGATATGAGGCGCCTTCGACATTATTCAGAAGTTCTACGCCAAATCCCGAAAATGATTGTTTCTGTACGAAATCGACAAAAGATGCCCAAGGCAATGAAAATTGCTATTTGGATGGAGTTTTTGATTTTAAACACTGCATAGGTAAATACTTCGTTGTAAATATTATTAGAGTACTGTATACTTGAAACCGTTTTTTTCAGGATCTCCGATAGTAGCTTCAATGCCCCATTATTTAAATGCAGATCAAAAATATTTAGATAATTTTGAGGACTTGAAACCAAATGAAACCTTACATGGAATATATTTGCTTCTAGAACCGGTAAATACCTATTTTCAAACAATTTTCTATAACTACATTATCCTCTAATATTTAATAGTCTGCAACCTCTTAATATTCTGCAACCAGAAATACACGATTTTCAATGTTTGTCAAGAAAATCGGCACATTCACCATAATCATTTAAAGAGTAATGTTTCTTTTTATTCAATTTTTAGAATACCGGGACGCCTTTACAAGCTCGAAAAAGGATTCAGCTTAATTCCATATTACACAAGGTACCTCTGTTAACGTCAATAACTCCAGATAATATGGTCGAAACGGTATTTCCATTTTTATGGCTAGAAGAAAGTGTAGATCTACCAGAGGAATACGTAGACTTGTTAAATAATCAGCTATTTAAGAAGGTCACACTGGCAAACGGAATTGCCGATGGATTAGTTGCCGTAGCGTCGGTTTTATTTGTCATAATTTTGTTCTTTTTAATAAGAAAATTGTTATTGAGAAACAGAACTCAGTAGTGATTAAACTTATGCGGATTTAGGAAACGTCAAATAAAATTGCTAGTACGTCATAAAATCGTTGAAATATTATTTTAGGAAATATTAATTTAGGGACACACTGTATATAGAGGTCGGTTATGACGTGAAAGCAACTTTTTGCAACAATGCAACAATTTTAAAGACTGCGTCTGGCATCCAGAAATATATTATTTATTATAGATCAATTATTTATTTATTTTGTACATTCTAATTCATAAAATCTTACTAAATAAAGCGATTTTTTACAAATATATTGTTAGATTATTTATTATAATACCATGTGATCGAAACAAAAGGGGTTCAGTTAGTTCGGAAATGAACACCAAACCCATATACCGTATGATCGAAAAAAAATGGCGTCCAGTTGGCTGGGAAATGACGATCGATGACATTTCCCATATAAATTTACATATAAAATGACAGCGATCTTCATTTCCCAGCCAACTGGACGCCGTTTTTTCTCGATCATACGGTATAATTTTACATATAAAATGCCAGCGATCTTTGTTTCCTAGTCATCGCTGACGCCGTTTATTTTCCGATCATATTGTATCGTATAATAAAAAAAACGGCGTCCAGTTGGCTTGGAAGTGACGATCGATAACATTCCCTATATAATTTTACGTATAAAATGACAGCGATCTTCATTTTATAGCCATCGCTGACGCCGTTTTTTCAATCATACGGTATTTACTTTATATCGGCTCTATTTAAATTAGACGATTGACAACAATTGCGCAGATGTGCATAGATAGGTAAAACCCTTGTTTATTACATTCTTACATATTATAAGAATATTATATAGGGTGCTACAAATTCGAGCATTGGTATCTCGGTAACCGTAATAGATACGAACGTGGTTAAATTGAGGCAAAGTTGCGCTTTGGGATGTTCATCAAGATTCCATGAAAAAAGTTTTAAAAATTTCAAGGATTACTGAGTTTTTTGGAAAAAACGGATTTTTTCGAAAATCAGTTTTATTTTTTCCTGTCGTTACTTTTTAGAAAATCAAAAAACTAATTGCACATTCTCATACCCAAGTAGCATTTTCACGACTTGCGACCACATGTTTACTAAACACAACGTTGGATTAGTTACAAAAAATAGTTAGCTCCCTACCTTGGGTATTAAAATAAATTTAAACGTTTTTATAACGTTGTGCCGACGTTGGACTAGTACTACAGCAAAGTAGAAGCTTCTGCGACGTCGAATAAACGTTGTCTTGTAACCTTTTTTGCTTAAGTGATCTTTAGGTGATTTGGACCACGTAGTTACAACGTTGGACAATATAGAGTTTTCCGACGTCAGTTTCAGGACCTATTCCAACGTTATGCAAACGTCGTCTGTTTTACTAATTCCAACGTTGTTTAGATTTCCTTATAATTACGTTGGTAGGACGTCGAGTCACTACCTTTTCGCAAGTGTATTGAACCATAACCTTAAATCTTAAGTTTTCACTTCATTGTTCTGTTCAGTCAGACAGTTCAGTGCTGTTTTTGTTTTTATAAACAAAAAACTTAATTAAAATGGGACATAAGAAAGGTACATATAAAACTAAATTTTATAAAAAATACATCGACATATATTACCGATAGTTTATCCACTCCCTCGTTTATTTAGATTATAGAGGGCGACACAAGCTAGACTCTAGGATGACTAAATTAGGCAATCTTGCGACTAGTATACTACCTGTTAAGACTATTCGAACCATAAAATAATTAACTAGAAAGAAGTGTCAACTCTGTGTTAAATCGTGGAAACACGATACGCCACCGAAAGCCTTCGTTGTCGTCTGGAGAACTAATTTTCCAATTGACAGGTTGACATGATGGCTTCGTATTTATTTCCGTTTCCGGTTATTCAATGGCGGGTCCTCTTTCAGTTTAAATGTATTTTGTACTCTTTCTTATCATAAATAAAACAAAACAAAATTTTATTCAAACATATTTATTTGAAATATGAGACAACGTGACTAAATATATATAAAAAATAAAAGAATTGAATGATTTCAACAGCAATTACTTAATTATATGCAATTTAACGTAAATTAGTAAGGTATAAGCATGACTTACAGTAATTTGTAAATAAATACACGTATTCAGAGCCTTCAGGGACAGAAAACGGGGGCAGGAACATGAAAACGGGAGCCTTATACAAAAACCTGAAAACAGAAAAACAATTTTTTTTATATTAAAATTAACAAATAAAAATATCAGTAGGTATAAAATACAAATATACTGTTTAAAAAAAGCGTCCATTATTCCCAAAGAGACCTGGTTTATAAATCAAAAAGAAGCAAAAAGAGACTTTTAGTCGGATAACAATCGGATTATATCAGTCAGATTTATTGCATTATTGACAATAAATCGCACATACTGGAGATAACTAATGTTGGCTATAGTTAAAAATGATCTTACCTTGCTGTAAATTGTTTCCATTTTCAAAAAAATCGCCGATCATAAACATAACAAAATTTTCTTGCATCTAAAACATACAGAAATAGTGTTTATTTACTACCTATTTTTAATATACATGGGATATACCTAGTACTGCAGAAACGTCTTTTTCTCCAGGATTTTTCATGTAATATATATTTTATATGCTTTATTACCTTTATATTTATAAATTTCTGCCGAAATATCAAATTGAATTTACAAAACAAAACTAAACGGAGAGAATTAAAATGGAAAATAGAACAAATCTGAAGTTGTCTCTGAAATCTGTCAATTCTAAACTGTGAAGTTAGACAATAGTTAGAGAGAAACATTGCTGTCCTTGTCTAGGCGGCCATACTTGTCGTCAGGAGATGACAGGAATGACACTAATGACTGTTTCCAATTTTCCTATTTCACTGTCACCCCCCTGATTCGAACTACTCCATCTTAATCTCCAAAACAACAAAGTGAAAGCCGCCATGTTGTTAAATAAGAAAATGTTTCGTTCCTAAAATAGCAATTTCTGCTCTTTGAATACATTAACTTGAAATACTTGACCCTAAAAAACACGCGGAAACATTTTTTTCGTCTGCGAATAAATTATTCTCATTTTACTAAAAAAAAATTCAAGAAAATTTTTAAAACTTCTTTAATTTTAAGGCCCATTAGTATTTTTCAAAGTAGAAACAATACATTTATCAATAAAGTTGTTTGCGTTTAACTTTTTTGCCTTGGGTAACGAGTTACAGAGTCGGTTAAAGTGTTTCAATAATTATGATCTTGAAACATCCTCCACACTTAAATACTTTTGTTTTGTTTTCCTTCACTGCCCTAACTAAATCATAAAAATAATATTTTTACTATAATTATCCCAATTTAGGATAAAACGCGACTTAGAACGTTTTTTAAACAACGTTCTTTAAACAACGTTGCAGTTTGTACTAAATTAGGCTTCTAGCCAACGTCGGTATCCAACGTCGTTTCGACCCAAAAATTATTCTCCAAACTAGTGCAGACTAGGGTTGGCACGAGGTTGTGCCGACGTTGCGCCCCGACGTTTGGTCGCGTGACACAACGTTGTCCCGACGTCCAAATGCTGCTTGGGTAGCCACTTTATTAGCTAATAATTTGTGAAATACATATTAAATTGCTGACCTGGATATTACGTATTTGAATCTTCCAATTGGCTCGATTTTTTTATTCAATGTTAATTAACGCTGATCAATATTGTTGCGAACAATAAAATCAGATTAAATAATTTAAAAAACCAGAGTCATTGCGTCTAAAAATTTATTTTAAATAATTATTAACTTCAAACGGCAATAAATTGTTTAATTTAAATGGAACACCCTGTATATTTTACGAGAATCAGATGCAAAATTTAATTGTCTATCAAATTATATTATACCATTTTTTACCTATCTCTTTAAGTTTCCGTAGAAAATGCATTTTCTTGTAATTTAGAACTTATTTATCAATATACCCATGGACTATTGACATTTTAGATTATTTTTAAAGATGTACCAAATTTTTAAAGAGTAGAGATACTAATATTGTCGATATAATTCGTTTATTTCATTAAAAATAAAAAAACTGTTTAAATATTTGTTGAAGAGGACCAATTAATATGATTCCAGTATTCAAACTACATTAACTGACTGTTTGCGTTGATTAATAATAATTGCTCCAAATACTAAAAAACTGAATTTTGTATGGGCATTAGACAGTGTGATAAAAAGTAACACCTTAAAAATGATATTTAATTTTTTAATAAATGCTTATTTATAACAACAGAGACTTTAATTTGATAACTTATTATTATATTGATTTCTGACTCAAATCCACATTTATTTATAATAATTTATTAACGAACACTATTAAGTATTTAGTATATGGGCGGAAATAATGGTGTTTTATTTAATTAATGGTACACTCTTTTATAAATATTTAAATAGTTTTCTTTTTGCTTACAAATGGGCTAGTAATATTATCGTTTTGCTAAAAACGATAATATTACTAGTCTGTACATTTTGTATATTTGTTGCTTTAAAAACAATCTAAAATGTCAATATTCCATGGATATATTGATAAATGAGGTCTAAATTATAAGAAAATGCATTTTCTACGAAAACTTGAAGGGATAGGTAAAAAATGGTATAATACAATTTGATAGACAATTTAATTGTGCATCTGATTCTCCTAAAATATACAGGGCATTCTATTTAAATTAAAGAAGTTATTGCCGTTTGAAGCTAATAAGTATTTAAAATAAATTTTTAGACACTCTGTATAAGGTAGTATTATTTTTATTATTGCAACATAATAACTGATCAATAAATAGACTTCATTAAATATTTAGTATTAAAAACATTGATACCCTTGGAGAAATGAAGCTTTAAAATTTTTACTGCAATTTCACAAAATTGAAAATATTTCAAAAACGGTAAGGTTTAAGTATAATAAACCTTAATCAAATTTACCTTTATTTTAATCGTAGAAACTAAAAATTTAATAATATACAGGGTGTTCCATTTAAAAAAATACAACTTTGATATTTTTTATTTATTTGGGACACTCTGTATCTTGTAAAAATATTTTTAAATTGCAGCTCTAATAGTCCTTCAACGAACCCCAAACTTACAATTTGTAAAAATCTCATCGTTTAGCTTACATACTCCGTGTCGTATGTGGTGAACAACCCTGTATATACGAATATAATATATAGTACTGAACCAAAAAATGTGGTTTTCTAGGCTCGTCCGTGTATATCAGTCACATTGACTAATTCATTTCAAGAAAATCTGTAACTATTATCTTTACGATTTATACTTATTACAACAAATTAAACTAAAATTCAAATTTTGTTTTTAACTTGCTTAACAGATATGAAATTGTAATAATTATTACTTTTTATCATTGCGACTATTATGTTATAGCGCAATTGTATTAAAAATATGGGAAAAATAGAAAAAATTGGAATAAATCGCAAACTAATAAAAATAGGTATATGACATACTTAATAAAAGTTGAAGAGATTGTCGCTTTTCTAGATATACCCATTTGAATTTTTTTTTATTTATTAACTTTTTCCACTTTTTTCACTTGGTACACGGAGAGAGTCAAACAAAGATAAAATGTTTTTATTTTATTTTTCTTACCTTATATGTACTTTTTTGACAAACTGAATATACTAAAAAAAATTAACTAACCAATCTGCATCGATCCACGCTCTAAAATCTTTCAAATCGGAATAAGTGGGAAAATCTCGATTTTGACCGGGAATTATTTTTAGAAATTTTCCATTTTTCAACTTTTTTTAAGGTATCTACCAAATTCTTCAATTTAAGAAATCATTTATGCACCGTCGGATAGACGTGTGATGGCGCACTCCCATGGCCTTTTTTTTTCGTCCTATTTTCATAAGGACTCGTAGAAAACGGTTTAAAGTTAAAATTTTGCCAAAATCAAAGAGCGCAAATATCTCGGAAACGGTAAGTTTGTTAAACGACCAGTGAGGCCTCTACGGATAGAGCTAGTGGAGCCCTATAATCGCTCCATTTAAAATTTAAACTGTGTTTAGAAAATTTTTAAAGATTTACCCGGTCAAAATCGTGCTGTTTTTCACTTATACCGATTTGAAAGATTTTTGGGAGTGGATCGATGCAGGTTGATTAGTACTAAATACTAATTAGTATATATGAAGACCTCGGGGGAAAATAGTAACAAGCCACAGCATGAGTGAAATTGATTTAATATTATGATTTATTGATTTAAGAACGTAACAAGCCACAAGGAAGAAAGTACGGTATTTGGGCGCCACAGTTATCTAGTGACGTTCTTCGGTCAGGACTGAATGCTGTCTGATGTTGACGGAAGAACGGAATAAGCCACACATTTGAATCATGGCGACCGGCAGAGATAGTGCGGTTAAGCGAAAGTTGTTTATTTATGATGAAAACAGCGACAGTAGTGATATTTCGAGTGAAACGGATGATAGTGTAAGGGATAACGACTATTTTAATTCGAGTAGCAGCAGCGATGACAGCAGTGTTGTCACTTCAGAGGTAAATAGAATATAACGTGGCTTGTTACGTTTTTAACTAAAATTTTGAACATTTTTGAAAGCTTAAAAATATTTCAATTATTGCAACTTGGAATATGCGTTGAATATTTATTTCCACCTGAGTTTATGGAACGTACTCTTATTCTAAAAAAGGCGTAAGATTTTTGAATAGAAAGAGGTTAGGTTAGGTTATTTCAGATGGCTTGTGGCTTATTACCTTTTTGCATAAAAATTTATCAATTTCAGTTTTGGTGAAAACAACTGATAAAAAGGTAATGTATTATTTTTTTATCCAGGGTAGACGTGCTACTAGAAGATTCATCGAAACGCCGGAGAAAAAGAAGATCGCCAGGAAAAGACAAATCAACACAGAATGCAGGAAGAAAGTTAAAGCCCAACATAGACGAAATCTCGGACATGGATATACCACTACAAAAGGAAAGACTCAAATACTTAGAACTTTGGGCCCACCATGTAGCTGCAAGAAGAAATGCAGAGAATTACTACACGGAGTAGAAATGGTGATATTTCAATCATTTTGGGACCTACAAACGTTCGATAAATAAAACGCTTATTTATTTCGCACAATCAAGAATCTCGGTAAAAAACGAGTCTACCCAAAGAAAACCAAAAGGCAGACATCCTCAAGATCTACTACGTTTAGGTACTTTGTAAAAATCAACGGAAAAGACCAAGAAGTTTGTGAACAAGAGTTTTTATCTATCCATGGTTTGCAAAATTCAAAAAGACGAGTTTATAATATCTGTACCCAGATAAACCAAGGACTTCACACACCAAAGAGCGATGGTCGCGGAAGACACAAGAATCGGAAAAACAGGTTACCTGAAGAAACTATCCAGTCTATTCATGACCACATTAAGGCCATTCCGAAATATCGTAGTCATTATAGTAGAGAACGTAACCGACAAAAATGCTATATTGATCACGATATATCTATATCTTCTCTATACAAAAAATACTATATCCCTTGGTGTCAAGAACGGAACATTATTCCCGCAAAGGAAGATAGATATCGCAGAATCTTTTGTTCTGAATACAACATCGGATTTAAACTCCCTAAGAGCGACACGTGTGCAACGTGTGATGAATATAATACTTTGCTTAATACCCACAAAGGTGATGAGAACAAATTGAAGGAAATCAAAACAAATTTAGACCTACACCAAAGATGAGCAGAAGCGATGCAGACAAACATGAAGAATGAAATTCAAAGATCTAAAAATGAAAATAACTTGGAAGTTATATGCTTTGATTTACAACAAGCCTTGCCTATTCCTCAGCTTACAGTAGGTAAAGCTTTCTACTTACGAAAAATCTGGATGTATAACTTAGGAATTTATGACGGTAAAACTGGAAAAAGTTATATGAATATGTGGACGGAAGATGTGGCGAAACGAGGCTCCGATGAAATAGCCAGCTGCCTTCTCAAATATATCAAGGAGCATCCTCCCACTCCCAACAAACACCTGATAGTGTTTACTGATAACTGTGGGGGCCAAAATAAAAATTGGACTATTATGGCATTATGGCTTCATCTAGTAAGGACTAAAGTATATAAATCTATTGAACATAGATTCCTTGTCGCTGGGCACACCCACTTACCATGCGATCGAGACTTGCTGCAATTGATAAGCATAAAAAATACTTGGGACAAGTTTACTCTCCTGAATGTTGGGTAGAGGCCGTCAAAGATTCGAAAAATCAAAATCCATTTACGGTATATAGAATCAATCAGAATGACATTTTTTTCTTTTGAAAAAATAAGTAAATCTCTAAGCAAGAAAAAGTTGACTGATGAAAAAGAAAATGTGGATTTTTCCAAAGTACGTTGCTTCAAGTTCGAAGAAAGTCATCATAATACAATGTTTATTAAGCATTTTTTGAATGAAGCATTCAAGGCAGTCAACATTGGGAAGAGAGGTCAAAAAATACAGATAGAAGAGCTTAATGCATTAGAAAAGAAGTATGTTGGCCCAGTTCCTATTAATGCAAAAAAAGTTGGCGAATTTGAAGGTTTTACTTCCATATATTCTTGGAGTTTACCACAACTATTATGCTAGTGTTGGTGTCAAAACTACTGTTAATGAAATCGATGATGACGGAGAAGACCAAGAAGGAGGAGTGGAAAATATCGATGGTGACTTTGAATCCGATTAAGTAGTTTATTTTTCTCGTTGAAATCAAATAACCTAATATCTGTTTTGATTTTGCATTGACATTTTGATTTCAATAAATATTTTTACCTATCATTCTTTTCATTCTTTGGTAAATATTTAACATGTATAATATTTTGCAAAAAGGTAACAAAGCCACATTTTTTCCAAAATTTCATCTTTTTTTCAAAATCCGTCACGACATATTTCTTATTGCGGAAACTGAATGATACTATTTTGTCGTATAAACAAGAAAAACAATTATTTATAGGTATGTTTTAATTATCCTCATTTCAGGATTTAATGGAGAACGTTTATCGTGTTTTCTCTAAACGATTGAAATGTGGCTTATTACTATTTTCCCCCAAGGTCTTCATATAGTAGTAGTAAGTAATAATAATTAGTACTAAATTATTTTAGTATACACAATTTATCAAAAAAGTACATACAGGGTGTGAAAAAAAAAATAAAAACCGATTTTTTCATTTTCTGCATTTTTTTTTAAAAACAACATAACCTAAAAAGGGGGTCAAATTGCATTTAGAATTCTTACATTCACGTAACAGGTTGGAAGAGTGGAAAAAGTCAATAAATAAAAAAAATCAAAGGGGTATATCTAGAAAATCGACAATCGAAATCTTTCAAATTAAATATCTTTTGAAGGTAGGGGTATATCTAGAAAATCGACAATCGAAATCTTTCAAATTAAATATCTTGAAAACTATGCATTTTCGAAACACACAGTTTAAATAGGGCGAATATAGAGCTCCACTGGCTCTATCCGTAGAGGCTTCCCTTGTCGTTTAGCGACTTACTGTTTCCGAGAGGAAACTTCTTATTTTTATTTACACCATTATTTTTTTTTTCTTTTGGTATAATTTAATGTAGAGACCAAATGCCAACATTTTCGAAGTGACTTCCACATTTAATTTCAACGTTAACACCTTAAAAATTATTTAGAATCATAAAAAAGGTTCCGTCCTAAAAACACACGGATTTCTTAGCTATACCGGGTGCGTCTCAAAAGTGGTTCACCCCTATAACTTCTTTATTTTTTCAGATAAAAAATCGAGATTTAGTATGTTAATCTATGACATAAATTAGGATTGATTGACGTATTGAATTGTTTTCTGTCACTTCCTGTTTCGCCGGAAATGACTACAACTTTTGATTTTTAAATGGTACCCTCGGTTTTTTGTTCAGCTTTGTTCAATAGAAAATGTTACTCTGAATCGAATGACATATCATATGTCAACTCTTGACATTTTCGAATATGGATTATTCATTGCCTGGAAACTTATATGGTGAAATTTTGATAAAATAATTTAGTACACACTAAAAACACGGTATGTCGCTAGTGGTAGGAAAAATAATTTTTAGAGGTTACTAGTTTATTTGGTTGCCTGTGATATGCATATACAGGGTGTTTCCTAATTAATCTAAAAAATAAAAAATCGTTAGAAAACAAATTAAGGCGGGCTCTTAATAAGTATATTTATTTTTTTCTCGACAACCGTTTGATGAACAAGAAAAACGCAAAAGATTAATTTTGTTGAAAAAGGATGGCCAGTCAAAAAAATATATTTTCTTTAAAAAAGCAGTGGTGTACAATTTATGTTAAGCAAAAAAATCGTTTCTTTTTTAATTTTTAACACCATGTAGATCAGACAGGAAGTACTTTAGACCTAATGGTTATATAAAAATTGTTTTAAGAACTCATGAGGAATCACACCATAATTTTTTTAGACTAATTCGAAAACACCCTGTATATTGTCAACTTGACAATGACTGCTGATAAATCAAAAAATACCTTTTCAGTGAAAAAAGCCTGATTTTCGCAGGAAAAATTTTGATTTTTATTGAATTTGGGCCTGCGTTTGCAAATACTCGTTTGTTTTTTAATTTTCTATCTATTATCTAAATTTTAAATATCATAGTCAGAAATAGTTTTATTATTTATTAACTGTAAAAATGGTGTTTTCTTGTTGTGTTGCATCTTGCAAAGAAACTAAAAAAACTGCAAAAATGTACGTGTTTCCAAAAGACGATAAGGTATGTATCTTAGATAAAAGAAAAATATATGGTATGTATTCGTTGTTTGATTTTTTTTCGTTCGCTTTAATATCTATAAATCTCGGTCTATTCATTAGACAGCCAGTCGACTTACGATCATTTACATGAAACTCTGTAAAATAAATAAAAAAAATAAATTGTAGAATATATATCGTGGGCGTACAAGGAAAACCATGTAAGTCCACTTTTTCGTAAAATCGTTTTTTCACATTACTAAGTCTATTTAGGTAGAACCTCTCATATTAAATATCCTTTAAGTCCAATACAGTTCAAATATACGAGATATTATTAGCTTCAAAATAACTAAGTCCACAGACGCTAAATGTCGCTCAGAAAAATCTATTAAGTGCACTTAATGGATTTATGAATTTTTTTAACAGTCTGCAAAAATGAGAAGGATTCAAGAAGGATCTGTGGGAATTCCCGATCAAGAAAGCGATTGTGATTCCGATAATGAGCCTCTGGCCCATTATTTGATCCCAAAAAGTAAAGGAGCCAATCAAGAAAAACCCACTAACTCCAGTAAAATTTAAGTTTTATTTCAGAAAAATCCATTAAGTCAGATTATTATAAAAAAATGTCAATAAACAATTTGTTCTTAAAACCCCTGTATTTTAATTTAGCCTAAATTAGCCCTAAATAACCCTAATGTCAATCGATTTCTTTTAGTGCAGTCAAAAAATAAAATTGGATTTTACATATCACTTCAAACATTAAAATCACTTTTTCTCACCTTTTTAGTTTTTGGACTTACATGGTTTTCCTTGTATGCCCACGATATATTCTTATGTTTTATTAAAGTTACTCTGATATACTATAATATATCAGTGTAACTTTAAAAATAAATCCTTTGAATTTAAATATAAACATAAAAAATCTTTACAGCAGAAAAGGCGAAGGCGCTGGGTTAAACGTAGTCTCCACTAAAAACACGGAGGGGCGCTTTGACCCAAAATTTTACTATTAAGTTTCATATCTATCTTAATAGTAGATTATTTTCTTTTATCTATGGGATTATTTGAAATTGCGATTCATTACAACAATTTGACGTGAAATACCAAATGTGTGGTACCAAATTATTCGCAAAAATGCTTTTTCCAAATATGCTAATGAGCCACCCTCGTTCCATTTGAAAAAATTGAGATATGATTAAAAATACGATTTGGGCATCTTCTAACCAGCCAGGACAATACACGAAGAACATTATCCGATCAAATCTATTTTCCAAGGTTCCATGATTAAAAATTAGTGTTTTTAACACAGCCATGGCACTCTAGATTGAAATTTAAAATTCAATTTTGTTTTAAGCAAAAATGTCAAAAGTTGACATAGGATATTTCGTCCTATTGCTGCCAAAAGTCACTAACTAACATCTTTCTGAACAACCAAATTCAATCACTAACTATGTTTTGAGTGCCGATTTCTGATTATTTATGTTTTATTTTAATACCGAATAGTTACTAACTATAACATCTTTATGCAATGCAATTCATCTTTAGACGAATTTTTCTCGGAAGTAATAAAAAGTAAGTTAGTGACTTTGGGCAGCAATGGGACGATTTCATTCTATTCACAATGTCATTTTCTATCGAATAAAGGATGATTCACGATACACCGTGACGGGCCGGGGCCGTGCGACGGTGAAGGCACGGCCAAACATTGTCAAATGTTATTTATACTTATACATTCATGCTAAGCCGAGCACGGTCCGAGCTTCGCCGGAACCCGTCCGTGCCCCGTCCAAGACGTGTCGGTGTACATTTTTCCTCGGATCCGCTACGGTCCGGCCCCGTTGCGGCAAACATAAATGAGCCGCCGCGGCTAAATACTTCGTTCCACAGAATATACTAACGAAAAAGAAGCCCAAGTTCCTTGTAATAAATCGGTTCCATTTTCGTAACGCCATCTCTCGACAAAGCTGACATTTACAGGTTAGCCAAAGGGGTGCGGGCCCGGGGGGTTTTTATTATAAAATACACTTTTTTATTTTAATTATTTTTATTCGCTATTTGCAATTTTATTTTAAAACATATTATCTGAAACAATCACATAATATGTCTTAAAATAAAACAGAAACGGAACAAAAGGAATTAAATAATCTGAAAATCTACAAAGTTTATTGATATAAAGTTAGGCTAGATGGCTATGCAAATTGATATATTAAGAATGAACCTCTTTGGTATAACATTGTTAAACAAGCATTAACAAATCAACATATCATATCAGAAAAGTACTATTACATAAAAATAGGTGATACAATACTTCAAAATTAATTTTAACATAATATCAAAACCGAAAAATCAAACTGCAAACACAACCACACTTATCACAACAGAAATTAACACACACTTCCGCGGCAAATGTCCAAGGAAGACTGATCCAGGGCCATGTAAGTGAAATATTAAAAATGGTTCCAGCAAAAGTTTCCCAATTATGACGGATGATGGCGCTGATCGTCAAAATTTTTGGACAGGGATTTTGCTTACCGACAATACGACGTGAGCTACGACCGGACCAGGACCAATCAGAATGATCAGTCTTTCTTGGACATTTGCCGCTGAAGTGTGTGTTAATTTCTGTTGTGATAAGTGTGGTTGTGTTTGCAGTTTGATTTTTCGGTTTTGATATTATGTTAAAATTAATTTTGAAGTATTGTATCACCTGTTTTTATGTAATAGTACTTTTTTTTAGTTCTATGATCTGATATGTTATGATTTGTCAATATTTGTTTAACAATGTTATACCAAAGAGGTTATACTTAATATATCAATTTGCATAGCCTAACTTTTTTATCAATAAACTTTGTAGATTTTCAGATTATTTAATTCCTTTTGTTTCCGTTTGTAATTTTATTTTTAAGACATATTATGTGATTGTTTCAGATAATATGTTTTAAAAATAAAACTGCAAATAGCGAATAAAAATAATTAAAATAAAAAAGTGTATTTTACAATTCCCCCCGGCCCCGCACCCCTTTGGCTAACCTATAATGTCAGCTATGTCGAGAGATGGCGTTACGAAAATGGAACCGATTTATTACAAGGAACTTGGGCTTCTTTTTCGTTAGTATATTCTGTGGGCATAATATTGAAGGCCCGGACGTTGCTCGGTGTCTACTTTAGGGAACGTGCCCGGCTCGGGTATGGCCCGGTGTACCATGAATCATCCTTAAAGTAAAAAAATACCGAGGGAGCCATTTAAAAATCAAAAGTTGTAGTCATTTCCGGCGAAACATGAAGTGACAGAAAACAATTAAATGGGTCAATCAATCCTAATTTATTTCATATATATTAACATATCAAATCTTGTTTTTTTATCTGAAAAAATAAAAAAGTTATAGGGGTGAGCCACTTTTGAGACGCACCCGGTATAGTAGCTCGACCGGACTAGAACTAGAATGTCTAGAATTTTTTATGTAAAAAATTATCCGAATGACTATAAAACACAAAGGAATAATTTTAAGTACAATTAAAACCAAAAATTTATATTACAAGGAAGAAACAAATTCAGAAAATTCTCATTAAATGGTAACTATTTTCTTTTTATTAAAAAAATATCAAATGAATACGTAAAAAGAAAATGGCGAACGATGAATGCGGCTGTTTTAGCATTTTAGTTCGTTTCTCAGCTATTAAAATTCGCGCGAATGTTTTGTTACTTTGGCGGCTGACAAGAAAATGCTTTTCTGCTTGGCGCAGTTCCCTGGCTTTTCGATTGCTTAAAGCGGCCTCAAGTAGATCTTTTTTTATCTACAAGAAGTTGGTTTAATTTAAATTCTTTTTACTGGACATTAATTGAAAGATTTGGAAAATAATAATATATTTTTTTTTGGAAATATTCAATGTTTTCAGTAACCCGGCCCTCTGTGCGGCGTGAAATACATAGCGAAAAATTCTGATTTCTGCCTATAGAGCACTGCGGTCGGAATTTTTTGAAAACAACTGAAATGCACTAAGCCTATAACACGCAATTATATTTTTTTACATTACTTGTTTTAGGCCTGTATCTTCCATTTAAACGAAATTATTAGATTTTTCAGTAAAGTGATATTTATTTTCTTAATTACCTTTCACTATAGATATTTTCAATCTGCCTCTTTTTCTCTAGATTTTCTCTAAATATCAGATAATCCATTAACTCTCGGAATCACGGAATCCGCTAACCGCATGTCATTAGCGACATGCCGATTGAAATTTGACGTGTTGTCTTGACCCAGTTCCACGTTGGGAATTCGATTAGAATGCCAATCGTCGCGAAAATGGTACAAATAAACATATCGGGGATCTGGATTTCAAATCAATCAATCGTATCTCGTTTAATTTAGTAGCGCAGAGTTCATTAAAACATCTAGTATATAATCCCCTATAAATTTTTTATTTTTTCAAAAAAAAAAACGAGATTCGTTGTCTAAGTATACAGGGTGGTCCGAACTGTATTCCGGAAACTTCAGCAGCATATTCTGCAGATAAAAATAAGTAAAAAAGTTCGTATAAATGTATGTCTAAAAATGTTTAGTTTCGGAGATACAGGGTGTAGAAGTTTCATTTTTATTTCGATTTTTTCTAAATAATTTCTGAAGTAACGTCAATATTTGGACGATAATTGGTGGATCGGTGTTTTTTGACATGAGAAATTTGATTTTGATGTCAATATGACTCCCATTTGTAGGTGGCGCCACCTACATGTGTTTTAACTGTTTTGAAGAGTAATAACTTTTCGTCGGTATACCTGTATAAAACTACTGAGTAAAAAAATATACATTTACGACGAAAAAGTCTCTTGGTAAAAATCGCTACGAGTAATGCTTCTCGAGATATTTGGAATCGAAATTATCAATACCTGTCATCATTGACATAAATTAAACATGTTGACTAAATAGTTATTAGACTCAAATCATAAATTTGAAATCAAAAGTTTTTTGTGTCAGAAGTTCAAAAGAAACTGTTTAATCATCATTTTTTCACAGATAAACTTATGATTAATTTAAAAAAAATAAAAATTTATTATTTCAGTCAAATAACTATAACTCAACGTGTGCTTATTTTTCGTCAATAATGATATGTAATGTATTGACTATTTCCATTCTAAATATCTTGAGAACGGTTGCTCGTAGCGATTTTTATCAAGAGATATTTTTTACATAAAAGGTCATGGAAATGTATATTTTTTTAGTCAGTTTATACAGGTACGGTCGAAAAGTTATTACTCTTCAAAACAGTTAAAACACATGTAGGTGGCGCCCCCTACAAACAGGAGTAATTTTGACATCAAAATCAAATTTTTCGTGTCACAAGACACCCAGATATCAATTTTCATCCAAATATTGATGATACTTCAGAAATTATTTGGAAAAAATCGAAATAAAAATGAAATTTCTACACCCTGTATCTTAGAAACTAAGCATTTTAGGACATACATTTATACAAACTTTTTTATTTATTTTGATCTGTAGAATATGTTGCCGAAGTTTCCGGAATACAGTTCGGACCACCCTGTATAACATAAATTAGGATTGATTGACGTATTCAATTGTTTTTGGTCACTTCCTGTTTCACCGAAACTTTTGATTTTTAAATGACACCTTTGGTATTTTTTACTTCCTTCGATAGAAAATGACACTCTGAATAGAATGACATATCATATGTCAACTTTTGATATTTTCTCTAAAAACAAAATTGTATTTTAAATTGCAATCTAGAGTGCCATGGCTGTGTTAAAAATACTAATTTTTAGTCAAGGAGCCTTGGAAAAATAGATTTGATTGTTCTATCATAATGTTTTTAGTGTCTTGTCCTGGCGATGCCCAAATCGTATTTTTAATCATATCTTAATTTTTTCAAATGGAACGAAGGTGGCTCATTAGCATATTTGGAAAAAGCATTTTTTTACGAATAATTTGGTACTACACACTTGGTATTACGATTTAAATTGTCGTTATGAATCGCATGTTGCAATTTCAAATAAACCATATATGTCATTCTATTCGGAGTGTCATTTTCTATCGAACAAAGTAACAAAATACCGAGGGTGCTATTTAAAAATCAAAAGTTGTAGTCATTTGCGGTGAAACAGGAAGTAATCGAGAGCAATCAATTGAATACGAGCGCTCAAAGTTTTTAAACCGCGTCGCGAAAATCCTTCTGAACGTGACTTTAACAAAACCAGTTATATCGATTTACTAGTGAAAATGTAGAATGGATCTATCATTTTCTGGGGGAAAGTGAAGAAAGAGGAGGAGGTGCTTTAGACCCAGTAACAAAGATGAAGACGTTTTTAAGATATATTTCCGATCCTGGTGAGGTTCTACAATATTATTTATCAAAGGTTTAACATTATAATAAGCGATGAATTAGGTTTACAGATAGGCGTGGCTGAAGATATTGGTATTAGTCTTTGAATAAGAAGACTAAGGAAGGAGCATATCAAAATTCGTAGGTACAACGCGATGGGCCTCAAATATGGCCGACTTAAATTCCGGTTTATCAGTGTTGTTCTAATTTTATTTAAAAAATGTAAAACTATGATGTAGGGTAGACGTGGGATAGACTCAATAATTTGTTGTTTTATTTTACGTTGTGAATAAATGTTGGTAGTTATTAAAATTGTTATAAAAATATATAATTCTAATAAAAATTGATAAGTTATAATAAGTATTTATTACCACAAACATCCGATACGCTACCGAAGCAGGTAAGTCAAATTAACGTACTGTTCAATTTGCGAAGTTTGAGTCTTTCGTCACATATTGTCATTCTCTCTCTTATCCATGTTTATCACATAAAATGGAAATTTTGTGTCAAAAACGTAAGTCCATTATATTTCTTACATCATACGATTATTTTTTTCGTTTTACATACGGATCACCTCCATTACGTATAAAGAATCGTACTTCCTTGTCTAATGTGCATGAATAGAAAAAGGCAAACATCATATTTATTGTATTACCTGCCGAAATCGAACAAAACAATATCACCGACTGTCAACGTTGTCGTTAACTTTTAACGACTCCGATAGTTTCCCGTAAATTTTTGTGGGATTTTCTGTGTTTATTTAGTTATTTGTGATTTAATTTGTGTTTAAAATGCCGTCCCGTTTTAGTGAAAAAGAACAACGGCTCATATTAAAAGTTATCGAGTATTTGAAACTGGAAAAAGATGGTGGAAAAAAACTTTTTACCTGTGTCGGCTGTTTATGATGTAATTGGACAGCTACCGAGTTAATATGTTGTAACTAACTCGAAAATATTCACGTGTTCTATAGAGAGCATTGGAGACTTTAAGAATTTCATCCTCGACTGTGCAAAGAATAAGTTCCAGAGGAATAGTGAAAAATAAAGAACAAAAAGCAGCAAAACAAGTCACAATATTCATGTGTCCCCTGGAATTCCTGCTTATAAGATCCATGAACATATTAATAGAGAACGTATTTATTCATTGTAGACACTGCGGGTAGGCTACAATAAATTTGTCATTGTTTAATATTTTGTTATTGTTAGTTTACAACCAGAGATATAAACAACGCATGGACCAAGTCAGGAAATACGCGAAAACTAATATGGCGCCGAAAATGATGACGAAAGTTTCAAACTTCGCAAATTGAACAGTATCTAAATTCTTTGACATCTAATCTTTGACAAGTAATAAATAAAAGCTAAAATGCAAGAAATCAAATCAAATTCAAATGTGTCAAATGAATCGTCAAACAGAACTGTCAAGGATCTCCACCCTAGAGTGCTTTTATGGCGCTTTTTCCGCCCACCATGCATGAATACATGGATAGCATTATGCTCCTTCCTTAGTCTTCTTATTCAAAGGTATTAGTCAACTTACGGTATCCAACACTGTCAAATTTGTCACTCAGCAAATTGTTAACAAAGCAGATACTTGGATTCGTTTTCAAGTAAGTCAGACACTGATTTAATAAAGGTTTTGCTAAAATTATGGCAATTTAAGGACGCAGAAAGTTTAGAGGCTGAAAGACTTCGTTGGTTAGAAAAATATAGGTCTATCGATTAAAAATATTTTCAATATGGCGGCACTTTCGGAAGTACCGGAAGTTGGCAGCAACTTTCTTATTTTAAATGGGTGACCCCATTTTTTATTAGGTACATACTTAAATTCTCTGTAAAATTTTATGAATTTTGATATTAAACACTCTATACCTAATGTTAACCATTTTTGAGAAAAAAAAAATATAATTTTTGGAGGAAAAAAACTGCCTGTCAAAAATATGTATATAGCCTAAACGTCAAATTTAGTGATCGTCACAGCCACTGTACCATAAAGAGAAGACATCTATGTCAGACTATCTATGTCAAAAATTAAATTGTCCGAATGTCATATAATAATGACCGCGGCTGTCATGGAATTGAGCGATTAAACAATTATCATAAATCATTTTTTTTCAAACGGAAATCCATTTTTTTTATTTCACTCGTGAAAAGGCTTTCGTTACTTTCGTTTTTAAAATTTGTTACTTTTTGACTATACATTTTCCTGTACCTAAAATAAATCGTTTTTAAGTTATTTAAGATTTAGCTTTAAAGCGTATATTTTTCTTGATTTTAACCAGTAGCCTATGACAGTATATTATCGATCATCATTGCCAAGCTAACTTTGCGCTGTTTTTTTTTATCGTACGGTATATTATTAAAATATCAACTATTAGATATCACTAAAGAACGAAAATACGAGATATATTTTTATATAAATACACTTTTTAAACTTTTAAGCAGCAGTAGTTATAATATAGGAAATTCAAATAATTCATTTTCTGACAGATGGAAATAAATTGTCTGACTGTTTGACACTTAATGTCAAAGGAAGCTAGATAAAATCAAGAAAAATATACGTTTTCAAACTTAATCTTAAATAACTTAAAAACGATTTATTTTAGGTATAGAAATATGTCTAGTTAAAACGTCACGAATTGGAAAACATTTTCACTAGTGAAATAAAAAAGTGGGTTTCCATTTGAAAAAAAATATGATAATTTTTTAATCGCTCAATTCCATGACAGCTACCGCCATTATTATATGACATTTGAACAATTTAATTTTTGATATAGATAGCCGCATGTCTTTTCTTTATGTCGCAGGGGTGATATATCACTAAATTTGACTTTTAGGCTGTACAATTTTTTTTAAGAGGTAGTTTTTTTCGTCCAAAAATTCTAAATATTTTTTTCTTAAAAATGCTTCCAGGGAAGAACCGCGACAAAATATCGCGATTTTGTAAGTCCTCTAAGATCCGAGGGGCCCCTTCGCTGTCTTAGACCCGTGGCCCCTATTATACTAAAGACTTCACTACTCATCATCAGTAATGAAGCTAGAATACAAGTTATATGCTGTGCACTAGTTATACTTTAAAATGTTTATTCAGTAAAAATAAATAATGAAACCATTGAAAAATAACTTAAAAGCTAAAATAAATATATTCAGTCTCAAAATATATAAAAAATAATAATTATTCGATATTTTAAACAAAGAAAATTACCCCTTGATTTAATTTTCTAAATAGAAAATGCCATTGACAATTACTGGGGCCTGATAATTGATAATTAAGTAAATATCTGCTTCCATTTATACTGTTTATAGTTGGCGTATGCGTATGGTATGCATACTCCACCTACAAACTCCTTTATAATGTTGCGGACCCGTACCGTGTGAACTCGGCCTTAGGCTTGGCCACTCGGCTATGACTCATACGCCACCGACGTTCGAAGAACGCGGCTAAGAATTTTCGAGATATGTCTGGACTGTCTGTTTCTCTCATATATAAGCCGATGCCCGAAACCTGAAGGAGATAGAGATAAATAACCGATCGACGTGTACAGTTACAATCGCCGCGCTAATTCAAAATAAATTTCTGTTAGATAAATAATTAGATAAATTGTAAATAAGTTATAAATAGTTCTTTAAGTCTTTTAATCGTTATTGTTTTTGTTAATTAGTGTTAAATAAATTGTGTTTAAATAAATTGTGACTTTCTATCCACACGGAACCGACGAAAAACGTAACAATTGGTGTCAAGTGTGGCGTGTGTGATAGACAAGAAAAATAAAATGTCAAGAAACATCGGAGGGACCGAAACTAGTCGAAAATAGGTATGCCTCAAAATCAGTTATGAAACCTCCACAGTTTGACGGAAAAACCGCTTGGACCAATTATTTTTGCCAATTTGAAGCCGCTGCGAGAGCGAACGGCTGGACAATCGCTGAAAAAGCTACCGCTTTGACTATCGCACTGCGAGGAGATGCGACTGATATTCTGCAGACACTGTCACCATCGGAACAGGGAGATTATCAGCAATTGGTACGACATTTAGAAATGAGGTACGGCCAAGCTCATTTGGAACATGTCTATCATTCCCAGCTAAAAAAATCGCATTCAAAAGGCAAATGAGTCTCTTACGTGACAACGAGACAAGACAAGCGCTTCTCCTAGCCCACCCAACGCACTTGGTGGATGCTTTAGCACGTGCCCTAGAATTCGAGGCCGCGAAACAAAGTTCTCGATCTTTAGGAAGAGTACGGGCCATCGACGAATGTTCCGACGAATCTGTGGAAGGGGTTGTTCGGAAAGTAATGGACCAGTACATGGGCAAGAAGGGACTGATTCATTGCTGGAACTGCGGACAGGTAGGACACGTGCGAAGCCGTTGTAAGGAGAAGAACGAAGAACCGGCTTCGTCGAGGTCGGAAAACTACTAAGGGTCGAAATGAAGGGGCACACGTCGACCTGTACCCAACATGCCCCAACGAAAACTGCTCGAGTCGCCTCGCTACAACACAAATTCAACAGCATGTTTGTGGATGGTTTTGTTGATGGAGAGTTCCGGACTATGCTGTTGGATACAGGAGCGACGAAAACTATTATCAGACCGGACATTCTTAAAACATCGAAGAAGGTTAAAACAACACAATGGCGACTACGTACTGCTACGGGGGGCTCTGCTGCTGTCCATGGAGAAGTAAACCTTAATTTTGTTATTGGGAGCACCAGTTTTGAACATCCAGTGGTAGTAGCAGATATCGAAGATGAACTTATTCTCGGAATGGACATCATGGCCACTAGAGGTTTTGAACTAAACTTCAAACAGGGAATTTTGAAAATAAATGAAGAAGAAGTGGTTCTACATCGAAAATGTGAGGAGACGCTTCGCGTGGTGGTAGCAGAAGATGTTTCGATCCCTGAGCGCTGTGAGATATTTTTGGATGGTTGCCTGGAAGATAAAATGAATAATGGGAGTATTATTCTGTTGGAGCCAAGGAACCATGACAGCGAAATAGGACGGGGGATCGCTGTTGGAAAAGCCCTGCTACGAGCGAAGAAAACTGTACCGGCGAGAGTAATGAACACAAATTATTATTCTGTATCCTTGAAGAAGGGAACCCTTTTGGGTTACTGTTGTTCGGTCTCCTCAGTCATTCGAAGCGTGGAAGCCTCCAAAGTTTCGACTTCAAAAATTCCGGACAAAATGGTGAAGGAGTTAGTAAACGTTAAGGGATTATCTCCCGAAAATAGTAGAAAATTGAGAAACCTGATAATTAAGTATCAAGATGTGTTTGATAAAGGAGAAGCGGGGCAGAGAGGTCGTACCAATTTAGTACAACATAAAATTGATACCGGAGATGCACGACCAATCAAACAAAATCCGAGAAGACTTGCACTCGCCAAAAGAAACTGACAAAATCCTTCGAGAAATGAAAGAAGAGGGTGTTATCGAACTATCTAACAGCCCGTGGACATCGCCGGTAGTACTAGTAAAGAAGAAAGATGGTACCACCAGGTTCTGTGTTGATTATCGGCAGCTCAATAATGTTACCAAGAAGGATAGCTATCTCCTGCCCAGGATAGACGATACTCTAGACACGTTGGCGGGATCGACAATATTCTCTACCTTGGATCTGAAGACTGGATATTGGCAAGTCGACATGGCGCCTAAAGACAGGGAGAAGACAGCGTTCTCGGTGGGCTCCGGACTGTGGCAATTTACCGTCATGCCTTTTGGATTGTGCAACGCGCCAGCTACCTTAGAAAGACTAATGGAGTCTGTGTTAAAGGGACTATCCTGGACCACCTGTTTAGTGTACCTGGATGACATTATAGTGATGGGGAAATCCTTCGACGATCATCTGAAGAATTTGGAAGAAGTTTTCAAGCGACTTGCGAGCTCTGGTTTGAAACTTAGCCCCAAGAAATGTCATCTGTGTCAAGAAAAGGTACACTACTTGGGCCATGTAGTCTCCTCCCAAGGAGTTGCGGTAGATCCACAGAAGACCAAGACAGTGGAAGAGTGACCGATACCCAAAGACAAACATGAACTCAGAAGCTTTTTGGGGCTATGCACATATTATCGCCGTTATGTACAGGGTTTCACCACCATCGCAAAACCATTGACCAGACTTACCGAAGGCGAGAGGCGTTTCTCTTGGGACTCAGATTCTGACGAGGCATTCCGAAGATAGAAGAAAGCCCTGACTAGTGCGCCTGTACTTAGCTATCCTCTTGGCAACGGAAACTTTATATTAGATACCGACGCTAGCAATGTTGGATTAGGCGCTGTTCTGTCTCAAATCCACGATGGCCAAGAAAAAGTAATTGGTTATTTTAGTAAGACCTTGTCAAAGCCGGAAAGGAACTACTGCGTGACCAGACGAGAATTACTAGCCGTAGTTAAAGCAGTGGAACACTTCTACAAGTATCTCTATGGAAGAAAGTTCTTGTTAAGAACAGACCATGCTGCTTTAAAATGGCTGTTGCAGTTTAAGAATCCTGAAGGGCAGGTAGCTAGATGGATTGAACGATTACAAGAATTTGATTTCGACACAGAACATCGAGCTGGGGCGATCCATCAAAATGCCGACGCACTTTCCAGAAGACCTTGCGATAAGGACTGTAAGCATTGTTCCCGAGCAGAAGAGAAAGAAGCGAACTCTTAAGAACAACTGTGGTTAACGATACTTGGCAACCCGAAGATCTTGCAAACGACCAAATCAGTGACCCAGAATTAGGCTTAGTGATTAACTGGAAAACGCGGACCAAAGACCAACGTGGGAGGAAGTTTGCAGATATTCGCCGAACGTGAAGTCGTACTGGGCCCAGTGGAATTCCTTGGTAATAGATGATGGGTTACTCCGCCGTGTGATTGAGAGGCCAGAGGGACAAGAAGAGAGAAGGCAGATCGTCATTCCAAAGAAGAGGGTCCCGGAGGTCTTGGAGGAAGTTCACAATGGAACCAGCGGTGGACATCTTGGTGTTACCAAGACACTTGGCAAGCTGCGAGAACGGTTCTATTGGGTGAACTGCAAAGAAGACGTGAGGGCTTGGTGCAAGAAATGTGACGTTTGCGCTGCTATCAATGGTCCACAAAAGCGCGGTAAAGTTCCAATGCGCCAGTACAATGTAGGCAGTCCTTTCGAACGAATAGCGATCGACGTGGCTGGTCCTTTCCCGGAGACGAACGATAGCAACAAATACATTGTGGTAGTAATGGATTACTTCAGCAAATGGGTCGAGGCCTACGCGTTGCCAAATCAGGAAGCGTCCACCATTGCTGATGCCCTTGTTAAAGAATGGATCTGCAGGTTTGGTGTTCCCATGGAGCTTCATTCAGATCAGGGAAGAAACTTTGAGTCTAATCTGTTCCAAGGCGTCTGTGAGGTCCTTAACATCCGCAAGACCAGGACGACTGCTCTACATCCACAATCTGATGAGATGGTTGAACGCATGAACAGAACTATCAACCGTTATCGACTCATTTACTGAAGCGACGAGCATGTACCTAAGAAGGGGGCAGTGTTGCGGACCCGTACCGTGTGAACTCGGCCTTAGGCTTGGCCACTCGGCTATGACTCATACGCCACCGACGTTCGAAGAACGCCGCTAAGAATTTTCGAGATATGTCTGGACTGTCTGTTTCTCTCATATATAAGCCGATGCCCGAAACCTGAAGGAGATAGAGATAAATAACCGATCGACGCGTACAGTTACAATCGCCGCGCTAATTCAAAATAAATTTCTGTTAGATAAATAATTAGATAAATTGTAAATAAGTTATAAATAGTTCTTTAAGTCTTTTAATCGTTATTGTTTTTGTTAATTATTTAAGACGTGGCTGGTCCTTTCCCGGAGACGAACGATGGCAACAAATACATTGTGGTAGTAATGGATTACTTCAGCAAATGAGTCGAGGACTACGCGTTGCCAAATCAAGAAGCGTCCACCATTGCTGATGCTCTTGTTAAGGAATGGATCTGCAGGTTTGGTGTTCCCATGGAGCTGCATTCAGATCAGGAAAGAAACTTTGAGTCCAATCTGTTCCAAGGCGTCTGTGAGGTCCTTAACATCCGCAAGACCAGGACGACTGCTCTGCATCCACAATCCGATGGGATGGTTGAACGCATGAACAGAACCATCAACCGTTATTTGGCCAAAGTAGTCTCTGACCACCAAAGAGACTGGAACAAAAAAGCTACAATCTTCGTGGGAAGGCCCATACGAAGTCATGGATAGGATTAATGACGTCGTATACCGTATCAGAAAATTGCTAAAAGGAAAACCGAGGATAGTTCATTTCAACCGTTTGAGCCCCTACAAGGCGAAATAGAAGATCGTGCTGGGGCCGTGAGAACCTGCAGCTTTGATCCCCCTGATTCGGAGATACCCTTTGATGATTTCATGGCCCGATACAACAGCAGTGAGAAGGCTCGCTATGGTGTAACCAAAGAATAACAACGAGACCTATTTTCCGTGAATCCTGATTATTCGCTCGCTCACTGTGTGGCCCGAGATTTGCGGATGTCCACAGTAATCGCTGCGACGTTCAATAAAAAGTTTAGGCGTGTCGGAGAACTACGCCGACAGGATCCAGAGGTTTGAAGCATCTTGAGGCTAACCGATAATGCACATGGTCAAGCAAGACACATCTTCTACCTGGTCACTAAGGAATGGTCCCCGAGTAAGCCGACATATCTCAATCTATGGAAGACCCTTATTCAACTGAGAGAAGCGCTGCTAAACAACAACATTACACGATTAGCCATTCCGAAGCTGGCGTATGGACTCGATGGTTTGAGTTGGCGTACAATCCGGAACATGATTGAAGTCTTGTTTAGATTTACGGGAATCGAGATCCTCGTTTGCTGCTATAACCCAAAGTAGCCTGCTTTTTCTACCAGACTTCTCAATGTACCAGGGCAGGGGCCAGTTTGTTTTTTGTTAAATTTTGTTTTTAAAAAATTGTGCATTATTAAATATTATTTATACCCTGCTGGCAAGCGAACCTTTGGGTCGGCGTTTACATGTATAGGAGTGAGTCGTTATGGCAATCTAGTAAGTCGGAGTGAGCAAAAATACGAAGTATTTATTACATAACTACTTAATCTGACGCTAGATTCCATGCGCTTGGAAAAATACTCGCCTTCTGGCTTTATTCAATACATCTTATTTTACTAAGCGTGTTGACCGTACTCTTCGTACACATGAAAATCGGCACCCAAGACCAGAAATACCGACCCTTAGTATATTTGTGCATGTTGTGAGGTACGTGTTGAGTAAATTAACAAAAAAAATGATTACAGATATATTGGTTAACAGAATTGAAGTAATTTTTCAGGAAAAATTATATAAATATCGAGTATGATATTTTTTTGTAGTTTTTGTTGCAAATGCCTTCATTCACCGTGTACATCTCGGGACGAGCATGTACCTAAGAAGGGGGCCGTGTTGCAGACCCGTGCCGTGTGAATTCAGCCTTAGGCCACTCGCCTATGACTCATACGCCCAGCGATGCCGACGTTCTAGAACGAATAAGAATTGACTAGACAAATCTGGATTGTCTGTTTCTCTCCTATATAAGCAGACGCCGGGGCCTAAGGAGGACAGAGATAAATAACCGATCGACGCGTACAGTTACAATCGCCGCGCTAATTCAAAATAAATTTCTGTTAGATAAATAAATAGATAATATTGTAAATAAGTTATAAATAGTTCTTTAAGTCTTTTAATCGTTATTGTTTTTGTTAATTAGTGTTAAATAAATTGTGTTTAAATAAATTGTGACTTTCTATCCACACGGAACCGACGAAAAACGTAACAATATGAAGTTATATATGTATATGATATAAATGAATATCTTGTCAAAATTTGGGATGGTGGACACCCAGATCCTTATCGCCGCTACTGACTCTTTAAATGTACCGTTTAAATGTAAAAGTACTAACGTCATTAAGGTAAAATTCAGTAAACTTGGATTCGCAGTTGGACAAACAATGCAAGTTATTGAAAGCGAGCCAGAAATGATCGTATCAAAATTATGAACACTGGGTACTTAATTTAAATTCTTGCGAAAGCATCTATCATGTTATTGTGACTCTAATAATACCCATGGAATGCTTTACATGATTCATAAGTCATTTAGACGGACAAAGAAAATATGAAACGTCAAAAATAATCTCGTTGACTTTGTTGATTGAACTGGTCCAGGTTTCAGACTATTTTATAATAACACTGGCGTAGCATAGCATACTAGTTTTTGGTAGATCTGTCAAACGACTCAAAGAAGATTTCGACAGACGACATCCAATAAATGACAGAAATTAAAATTTGCATGTGAATTAAGGGAAGGGTATAGTCCGTTGCTTACCTTGATTATGGTTTTATGTTCCGTTTTTATCGGTTTCCTGAAGGTTTTCTTATTACGAAACACAGTTCCTGAAAAATTCGGTTATAACTGTCACGAAACTAACCAGCGCGAGAAGGCTGGTTTTTCTGGTTTTCATTGTCAATCAGTGTCATTTATGTGACAGAAATCAAGCAAATATTGGAAGTTCCAGTGAAATTCTCATTTAATTTCTAAAATTCGTAATAATATTTTGTATTTACATCCAAAAGCACTGGAGGTAGGCAGTAAAGGTAAATAAATTTGATTAACTAAATAGAATGACTTTTTAAGTCCATTTAAACTTATCATTCAGCATTGTTTCTTAAAGTCAGGAACATTTAAAGAAAACATGAAAAACAAGACAACAAGTAGTCGTGAATGTTTTGTAAGCTATAAAAATATAAATATTAATTATATTTGTTTATTTATTATTAATTTGTTTTAATATTGGACCTGCAAATCTTCACTTGAGCTGTCTAACGAGTTTAAGAGTTTATTAATAAAGTACTTTTCAATATTAAAGTCCATCGAAAAGAAGAAATAAAACGTAAAAACAGAGAATAGGTACATTAAAAATGCATAAAAGATAAATTTTATAATAGGGGTATTGAAATTTAGAAAAGTGTCAACATTTGACGTTTCCAGTATTTTACCAAACCGTTCCGTATCAAACCGATGTTTTTCAGGAACCGCTCTTTACCGTAGTTTACCGGTCTGGTTCGCCTGGTTTTCCAACGGAATACAGCCTAAAATGACAGACGCTGTTAGGGTTCTATTACCATTTTCTAATAAGTATGGCGAAAAAAATAAAAGCTTCAAAAATTGGTTTTTGTATGTCTATTTTTTTACCATCTTTATGATATGTTGAAAAAAATATTTATATACTTAAGTAATGACCTTACTTCCATGCTGGGTATAATGTTGGAAAATCTAGATATAATTGCTAAACGAAAAACTTGAGGAAATAAAGTAAAATATTATTTTTTTGTATAATGCTATAGAATTTAGAGCTTACTTTATAACTTTTTCGCACTAAATATTTGTAAAAACCCTGTATATACCGGGTGAGTCTAAAAAGTGGTTTACCCCTATAACTATTTTAGTTTTTCAGATAAAAAGACGATATTTGGTACTTGGTATGTTAGTATATGACATAAATTAGGATCGAATGACATATTCAATTGTTTTTTGGTCACCCCCGGTATATTTCTATTTTATTCGATAGAAAATAACACTGAGTATAATAGTTGATATATGATATGTCAAGTTTGACAGTTTTGCTTAAAACAGGATTTTTTTATCAAGGAGCCTTGGAAAAAAGATTTGATTGTCTAATGTTTTTCGTGTGTTGTCCTCGCCGGTTAAAAAATGCCCAAATCATATTTTTAATCATATCTCAAGTTGACATATGATATGTCATTCTATTCAGAGTGTTATTTTCTATCAAATAAAGTAAACAAATACCGAGAGCGCCATTTAAAAATCAAGTTGTAGTCATTTCCGGTGAAACAGGAAGTGACCAAAAACAATTGAATATCAATCGCCTCTAATTTATGTCATATACTAACATACCAAATCTCAATTTTTTATCAAAAAAAAATGAAACAAATTATAGGGGCTCGTCCTACTTTTGAGACGCACCCGGCACATACTGTTTCAGGGACAGCATCCATTGTCATCAAGACATTTTTCTAAATAAAAATTTTTAGAAATGTTAAGAAAAAATTAAAGGAAGAAGAACAGAAAAACGAAATAAAAGATAAAAATAAATAAAAAAGAAAAACAAACGGAGGGGAAAAATAAAAAACGAAATTGAGAACATTAATAAAAAATATATGTAATAAATTACAGAGAGTACTGTTTTTAAACAGGTTCTTATTAGCAAGAAAAATAAAGAAAGTCAATGAAAAAATCAATAAAAAAAGAAAAGAATTATAAAAGAAGAGGAAAGATTAGAAACAGAAAATAAAAATAAAATATTTTGTGTATTGTTATTGATACCAGACTAAAACAATCTGAATTTATTCTCCTGTCAACATGTAAACCTTTTCACAGAAAAATAAACAAACGTTTTAATCCAACATTTTGTCGATACATGATGCACAGACAGACGTCTCAGCCTCTAATAAACTTTGCTCGATTTCATTGAGCTCTAAAAGCGATTTGTTTAACATTTGTTGGAGTAATATTTCTCACGTGGCGTTAGATCAGGAGAGCGGTGGGATGGCGATTAGTTAGCCTTTAGCGTTCCCGAGGGATTCAGCCGATCAAAGTTCTCCAGCCAGCGACCAAACAAACATCGCATAGATTCGCGTTTCGGTTAAACAGGTGAAAAGTAAAATTAAAAGAATGGTGGTGTTGGACGATTTCAAGGAAAACTTTATTATGGAAGTGGCAGTAGACGATGTTGAAAGTAGACTCAGAGTATGTATACTTTTTCTTGTCTAATATAGTGTCTACTAAAATATAAGTTTTAAAGATTTTTTGTTTTACTAGAATAAGTAAATAAAAATAAACCAAAGACCATCAGAAAGTTACGAAAAATTTATAACTTTTTTGCACTAAATATATGTAACAACTACACATGCATTGTATGTACATACACTGTTTCTACACATACTACACATACTTCTCACATACAAAGCATCCATCGTCATCATAGTTGTTTGACAGCATTTTAGTGAAGCCATTTTCTTGAATAGAAATTTTTAAAAATATTAAGAAAAAAAAAGAAGAATAAGCAGAAAAATAAATAAATAAAAACGAAGAAAGCGGAGAGAAAAATAAGAGAGATAGATAAAAAATATGCAATAAATTACAGACAGTGTTGTAATTCGTAAATAAATGAAGTTATACTGGGTGCGTCTCAAAAGTGGCTCATCCTTATAACGTTTCTATTTTTTCAGATAAAACAACGAGATTTGGTGTGGTAGTATATGAAATAAATTAGGATTGATTGACATATTCAATTGTTTTCTGTCACTTCCGGTTTTACCGGAAATGACTACAACTCTTGATTTTTAAACAGCACCCTCGGTATATATTTGCTTTATTTGATAGAAAATGACACTCTGAATAAAATCACATATCATATGTCAACTTTTGACATTTTCGCATTATTTGAAATTGTAACATGCGGTTCATAACGACAATTTGACTCGAAATACCAAGTGTGTGGTATGAAATTATTCGTAAAAAAATGCTTTTTCCAAATATGTTAATGAGCCACCCTCGTTTCATTTGAAAAAATTGAGATATGATTAAAAATACGATTTGGGCATATTTTAATCAGCCAGGACAAGACCTAAAAACATTAGACGATCAAATCTATTTTTCCAAGGCTCCTTCATTATCTTGGCAACAGAAGGCAGCTTGTGAGGATTGATACGTCTATGTCTTCTTGTAAGCCTATAGAATGCGGTGTCCCTCAGGGTTCAGTACTTGGCCCTATTTTATTTCTGGTGTTTATCAACGACATTGTAAGTCTAGACATTAGCGGTAAAATCTGCCTCTTTGCGGACGACACTAGTTTCACTTGGAGCGGCCCAGATGTTACGGCACTATATAGTACTATATCCAGTGACTTACGCACCATTAAATCTTGGTGCGATTCTAATCTCCTATGCCTCAACCTTTCAAAAACTAAAGTTTTGTCATATAAAAGTACTATACAACCTTTTGTACTTAATAACACCACTATTGACGTCGTGGACTCTGTGAGATTCTTAGGACTTGTTGTAGACAACTTGTTAAAATGGGACGCACATCGAAGCCTTATCAAAGAAACTAAGCTCTGCCTGTTTTGCGCTAAGATCAGTTTCTAAGGAACTTAACTCATCAACCTCTAGAATGGTCTATTATGCCCTTTTTGAGTCGCATCTTCATTATGCCCTTCCATTCTGGGGTACTTGCTGCGCGACAAAATTTGATCGTATTTTCAAACTTCAAAAGAGAGCAGTTCGATACTTATTGGGACTAAACAGTAGAACTCACTGCCAGAATTTCTTTAAAAATTTCAAAATACTGACTCTTCCTTCCTTATTAATTTTTGAATCCGTTTGCTTAATCCGCAAGCACATATTCTCTATTCCGGAAAGGCCTTCTCACAACTATCCACTTAGGAATGCGGAGCACGATATTTATCTGCCAACCCCGAGCTCAGAACTAAGGGCTCAATACTGTACAATGCCAAGAAAATGTACAATCATTTGCCTTCGAATATCAAGTCACTTTCATTCTTTCCCGCATTTCGCAAAGCTCTGAAATCATACTTACTGGACAGAGCCCTATATGCGGTAAACGACTTTTTTGTTGATGTTTAATCATGAACAATTTTGAATTTTAAAATTTTGATCATCTCACACACTGGTTAAAGGTCTAGTATTTAATATTTTATAACTCTTGATTTTATAATATATAACATTATTTTATCCATTTACAGTTTTTCTTTTGTAACATTTTCTAGATACGCCTGTGTTCTACAATCCATATATATTTTATTTGTAATTTTATGACGTAAATTTTTTTTTAATTGATTTGTATTGTATGACATTTTTACT
This sequence comes from Sitophilus oryzae, assembly GCF_002938485.1. Lineage (NCBI taxonomy): Eukaryota > Metazoa > Arthropoda > Insecta > Coleoptera > Curculionidae > Sitophilus > Sitophilus oryzae. The sequence goes on along the minus strand of NW_022146324.1, from coordinate 1,588,405 downwards.
TGTTTATTTGTCTATTTGTTTTTGTGCTTTTTTGTTTTGCTTTGTCGATGAAGTTGTTTTGGCTTTTTGTACAATAAAGCGTTGTGTTTTTGTTTAAGAATTAACGTTTTTAACACAGCCATGGCACTCTAGATTGAAATTTAAAATACAATTTGTTTTTGAACCAATATGTCAAAAGTTGACATGTGATATGTCATTCGATTTAAAGTGTCATTTTCTATCGAATAAAGTAAAAAAATACCGCGGGTGCCATTTAAAAATCAAAAGTTATAGCTATATATATTATTACTTCCGGCAAAACAGGAAGTGACCGAAAACAATTGAATACGTCAATCAATCCTAATTTATATCATATACTAAAATACCAAATCTCTTTTTTTTTATCTGGAACAATAAAAAAAGTTATAGGGGTGAGCCACTTTTGAGACGCACCCGGTATATTTACATTACTTTCAGATCTTTTGTGATCATGTTTTTTGCACTTTCTAGGGATTTCTCCAAGTAGTACTTGTCTTACATTTATAGATATCGCACTAAATATCTCTGAAATCCCTGTACAGGGTGGCGCCTCCTATGCGCGGGTGCAAAGGCTCTCCAAGCAGAACGACCGTTTGTATTGAAATGAAATTTTGGGAGCATTATGTAGGTTAATTTAGATCATTTTTTAAAAATAGAGGTGTGTCCAAAATACAGGGTGTCTGCAAAAAAAGTTAAACATCAAAGTTGTGTTTTTTGTAATGGCACACTCTATATATTAATTAATTTTCGGATTCTAGGAGAAAAATAAATGGATTATAAAAATGTATTTTTGTTCATTTCCTTACTTCTTACTACATAAAGAAATCGTGCTGCTTAGAATCTTAATTTGGTTCCAAATGGCACCGTACGAAGTATCTAGCACCGTACTAGAGTGCCATGGAAGTATCTAGCACCGTACTAGAGTGCCATGGCTGTGTTAAAACATTAATTTTTAATAAAGGAGCCTTGGAAAAAGAGATTTGATCGTCTAATGTTTTTCTATTTTTCGTGTGTTGTCCTGGCCAGTTAAAGGATGCCCAAATCGTATTTTTACTCATATCTCAATTTTTTAAAATGGAGCAAGGGTGGCTTATTAGCATATTTGAAAAAAACATTTTATTAATAATTTGGTACCACACACTTGGTATTTCGAGTCAAATTGTCGTTATAAATCCCATGTTACAATTTCAAATAAACCGTACAGGGTGGCGCACCTCATTCGCCTCGGTTGATTATACGAAAACGGAAAGATGTAGAAACGAAATATTTTATGAGTATATGTGGGAAGACAATATACACAATTTAAAATTATTTTGAAATATACAGGGCGTTTCAGAACTAAGATCCCAAGTAGCATCTATCTGACTTCGAACTAAATCTGACCTGAAGCGACGTCAGACTTTGTGCAAATTTAGGTCGGGTGCTGGTGATACGACTGGTGACATCGCTTTCCTATTAAAAGCGACGTCGTTGGATCCGAGTCGGTAAATCCAACGATCTGTCGACGTACAAAATAACAACGTACCATTTTTATTAATTTCCCAACGTCGTTCCAACGTTGGCTTGCACGACATACCTATACTTGAACTAGCCCGACGTCTACCCGTTGTCCGAATAGGATACGTCTCACTGATAATCCCTAAAGTAACGTCCAATTATATTTTGTTGTATTTTATGTTCATATATTTAACCTAATTTACGTATCTCTATTTACGTCCGTAAATACAACCCATTAAGTAGCATTTGCGGCCTAATAAACATCATGAACATAACCTAATAAAAAGTTTTTGTAAACAAACTTAATTTTTTTTATTATGCCTAAAAAAAAACACTAAAAAGGCATTTAGACATTCATCTACATTTTACAGAAAGAGGTCGAGGCTTTTACAAAATAATAATAGTAGTAGTGATGTCTTCCCTCCACCCACGAATGCTTTTTATCCGGAAGAGATGCTGCATTACACTGGTGCATCTTAATTTGATTTTTTAGCTTAGGAAACCAGCAGACCCCATCCTCCTCCCACATGTGAGGTACTGGTTCCAATTCTTTTAAATTTTGTATATACTATCTTAAAAAAGTGGCTGCCCATTGTTTTAAAGAGAAAACAAAAATTAAAATATAGTTGCACAAATCCACAAATCACTGATACGCAAAGTGAGGTTACGTGGAGTATGCTGGAATTATATGTATACGTCATGTGGTCATAATACGATTGCCGGTCGTCCGGTTTGATGACTTCGGTCGTGTGAGACGACTAATGTTGGAGACCCGGTCGGAATTGGTATATTGGTAGTTCATATTAAGTCGGACACAGAAATCCGCCATTCTTAACAGGTATCCTATTGTAAGCCATTTTAAAATCGTTTTTTGTTTTTAAAATTTATATTCACATTCCGATTTCTAGTAGAATAATATTGATAAGGTTGAGTTTGGGGGGAACCACAGTACAGTTTTATGATTAAACCAGCTAGAAAATAAAAAAAATATTTTGCAAGTTACTTTTTTATAGATATTTTTATTTCATAAATCTACCTACTTTTGAAGGCGCTAGTTGTTTTCCGGAGTATTTTAATCAGATATATAAAAAAAGTGACTTCCGTTGACAAAACTGATGTCTGGATTAATGATTCAGAATTATAATATGAAATTAGGTAGGCACTTATAGTTCTATTCGAGGAGTGATTATGAATCCATTTGTAATTAGGTAGTTTGGTTAGGTTTTTGTAATTAGGTAGTTTGGTTAGGTATTCTTGGTAGCGAATATGAAACCAAACGTAACGTCAGTGCTTAGCGACGAATTTTAAGTGACTAAAATCCAACGTAATATGACGTTGGTAATTGGTAGAATTACATTCCCTATTAGGTCAGATACCGACGTCGAGGCGACCCGAATCTGTATTCCCCATTTAGGTGCAAATAAGGGTCGTCAGGCGGTCGAACCGACGTTGGTACCCGACGTCGGGTTTATTGAACGCGACGTATACCCGACGTTAGATAACGTCCAAATGCTACTTGGGATTCATACCAAAGTTATAATTTTTCTTATGGAACACCCTGTGTTTTATTTCATTTTTGGATTCTTGGGCCCAAAAAAAGATATTTATTATAAGGGTTAAATATGTTTAAAATCTTTGGTTTTTGAGATATTTAAAGATATTTAAAAATGCATGCTACAATAGAATAGATTATTAACACCCTGTACATTGCTTTTCAGAATTAATTCTTGTGCTGACTTATAAGCCAGAGAAATAAACTTTACTAAAAACTTTAATTGCTTTGTTTAATGTATACAGGGGTATCAAAAATTGCTGGTCTATTTTAAATATTTATTTTACATAAAAACTTCGTTATTTCAAATACAACACCCTGTATTTTTTTTTAAATAAATTGAAGCAGATTTAAGTGCTCTTTCAAACTATATTAGGGTCTCCTGTACCTATCTAGCTCAGATTTTAAATAAAGAGCCATTTTTCAATAAAATGGGAACCAAGATGGCGGATGTCAACTTTCTAGTGACAGTTAGTAGCTATTTTCAAAATCAAAATTAGTTTATGGACTTTATTTAAATGTATAGCGGTTTACTTTTATTTAATTTGCCTATAATATAGTTTAATAAATAATATTTATTAAATATGTATTTATTATTCTTTCAAGAAAAACGAAGAAGTAGTTCTCTCGTTTATTTTATGATCACTTGTAGATATATGGATTTTCTATAAAAGAGCCAATTACGGCAAATTCATTTTCTATACTCCCAACGACAGGTTTCTGCCGAATAGGTTTTTTATAAACCATCACACTACCATAGCTCTGCGAAATAGAAAAGTATTTTTTCAAGGAACGCTTATCAAGAAGATTCCTATTTGGATATCTTTGAACAGAGGCTTTTGAGGCCAAGAAGAATTTTCCTCACAAAATAAAATCACTAATAACATATCCACTAGTAACATATCCATTCGTTCCGCCAGCAGATACTGCTTTATTTTTTTTGATAAAATAATGAATAATGAAGTTTAATAAGTATTACATTATTGTAGCTAAATTTAAGTAAACTATTATAAATCCAAATGATAATCCACAAACTAATGTCGATTTTGAAAAGAGTTACTAACTTTAACTAGAAAATTGCCATGGCAACACCAGCCATCTTGATTGCCATTTTATTGAAAAATCGCTTTTTATTCAAAAGCATTTGAATCTGCTTCGATTTATTTAAAAAAATACAGGGTGTTGTATTTGAAATAACGAAGTTTTTATGTAAAATAAATATTTAGAAAAGACCAGCAATTTTTGATATCCCTGTATACATTAAACGAAGGAATCAAAATTTTCAGTAAAGTTTATTTCTCTGGCTTAAAAGTCAGCACAGGAATTAGTTCTGAAAAACAATGTACAGGGTGTCCCATTTTGGTTGAAATCATACGGTATCTCCGTTCTTAGTGAAGATAGAAGGGTGCGGTTTGCACAAACCTGTCTCACTTTTTTGTCAAACGGAAGATGCCGTAAACAAAATTTTCATAGCCCTCTTCGTTTCCGAGCTACAGGGTCTTTTTGAAAATTTTGCAATTTGGGACACTTCCTGTATCTCTGTTATTGTTAAAGCTATCGAAAAGGTGAAAACTGTTTATTGTAGAACTTTTCACGTAGAATACAGTGGCGTAGTCTGTTTTTCTACCAAAAAAATATTTTTGAAAATATGAACTAAAGTTATGTTTTTTTAAATGGAACATCCTGTATATTTATAAATCATATAATCTGTCTTGCCATAAGCTTCTCAAAAATATATATCACTCTATATTTATTTTCACTATTTACTGCAATATTTAAAAGTTTTTATTAAAAGATCATATTTATTAGTAGGCCATGATTGATAATAAAAGAAACTAAAGAATTATTAAAAGTATACTGCTATCTGTCTCTTGTTTTATTTTGGGAGCCGCTAATAAATTCTTTATATATTAGGGAAACTTAACTCTCTACCGCTATTTGTAAATCTTGGAATACGTGTATAAGTAAGAATAATCTATCGTATCGGAAATTTTAGATATTCCTTTAACTAATTTACGTGAAATATACTTTCAGCAAGATGGGGAACATTCCTCCTCATAAATATGGAAATATTAGAATACTGTTAAATTATTATTTTTCAAATTAATGAATTGGAACCAATGAACGCATATTGATAGCCTCCTCGATTCCCGGATTTCGCCGTTCTCGATTTCTGATTTTGGGGATCTTTGAAATACGAAATATATCGTGGGCACTACAACAATGTCGAACACCTGAAAAATGCTTTAATAATTCAAGATTTAGATATTTGCAAACCCATTCCGTTATAAAAAAAAGAAAAATATATTCACAGTTTCAGTGGTAACAGTTATTTCAAGAGTAAAATATATCAATCCCAAATAAATTTTAATATGTGTATGACTCTTTTAGTAAATACCATTTTGATTTTTTGTTATTTATCACGGCCTACTAATAAGAAAATGATATATTTTAAATATTGCAGTAAATAGTGAAAATAAATATAGAGTGATATATATTTTTGAGAAGTTCGTAGCAAGACAGATCATATGATTTATAAATATACAGTTCTATTTGAAAAAACATAACTTTAGTTCATATTTTCAAAAATATTTTTTTTGTAGAAAAACAGACTACGCCACTGTATTCTACGTAAAAAGTTCTACAAAGTTTTCGCCTTCTCGGTACCTTTAACAATAACAAAGATACAGGGGGTGTCCCAAATTGCAACATTTTTGAAAAGACCCTGTAGCTCAGAAATGAAGAGGGCTATGAAAATTTTGTTTGCAGCATCTTCCGTTTGACGAAAAAGTGGGACAGGTTTGTGCAAACCGCACCCTTCTAGCTTCACTAATAACGGAGATACCCTATGATTTCAACCAAAATGGGACACACCGTACAGGATGTTAATAATCTATTCTAATGTAGCATGCATTTTTAAATATCCTTAAATATCTCAAAAACCAAAGATTTTAAACATATTTAAGCCTTATAATAAATACCTTTTTTTGGGCACAAGAATCCAAAAATGCAATAAAACACCGGGTGTTCCATAAGAAAAAATATAACTTTGGTATGGATCTTAGTTCTGAAATACCCTGTACATTTCAAAATAATTTTAAATTGTGCACATTCCCTCCCCACATATACCCATAAAATATTTTGTTTCTACATCTTTCCGTTTTCGTATAATCAACCGAGGCGAGTGAGGTGAGCCACTCTGTATGTGAAAATATCAAAAGTTGACATATGATTTATTATCATTCTATTTAGAGTGTTATTTTCTATCAAGTAAAGTAAAAAAATACCGAGGGTATCATTTAAAAATCAAAAGTTATAGACTTCCGGTGTAACAGGAAGTAACCAAAAACAATTGAATACGTCAATCAATTTCAAAAATGGGGGGGGGGGCGTTTATATTTTTTAGCTTTCTGATTTTTTTTAAAGTACTTTTATAAAGCAGCACAAGGATTCAGAATCTACAGAGATGATTTTTTGGTGAGTCTACTGCGGAATTTTTTCTGAAGTATTATTGTGCTTTTCAGTGTCTGTTTCTCTTTTTAAGTACTATTTTAGTTGAAAGATTTTTACGTATAATTACACAATTGCAATTTCCTCCATATATGAATACGAGATATATTTGCGGCACATGCTTGTTTTTAATCGCAATATCACATAAGAAAATAAAGGAAACCTACGGATATCGTTAATCTGAGTAATTGAAAGTGCAATTAAAACGGTTCGAGGCGTAACAAAGATATTAGAAACATGGCAAATTTATTAACGACCGTGTTTTCCGGGCCATAAAGTCTTGTCTAAATAAATAAAAACGAAATGAGTTTCGTTTTATGAATGGTGGTGTTTGGGGGAAAATTTACTGCAGAATGTTTCCTTGGAGTTTCGGAATCGAATAATCATTCACGCTTCTGGATGTTTGCTTCCGTTTATTTATACAAGGTGTCTATTAAGTCGGTGCAAGAATTTTAATTAGGAGTGTATTTTCACCCTGGAAACACGGTCTTGAGCTTATTTTTTTCAAGAACAAAATTGTTGAAAAATATCAATTTTTTTGATATTTCTAGAGAAATTATAAAAAAAGTTAGGGATACAGTCCTACTAGGCCAGTGCAAATAATTTTGAATTTGCAAAAATTTTTAGAAAGCTGCGACTATTGAAAATAGTTAGCCTTAGTAACCCTTATTAACATACTAAAAGTCATCATTTGTCCGATGTGTGCGTCATCAAAAAATATCGGCCGCCATCTTGAATTTTGGTACTTTTTGGGAAAAAATGTAAATAACTCGAAAACGGTGCGTTATAGCGAAAAACTTCAAGAGGTAAAAATTAAAGAAAATAAAAAATTCTATCAACAAAGAATAGTTTATTATCCTAACGCAGTGACGTACAAAATTTTTTTGAAAATCGAGCAATTTTTAAAAGGAATCACCGAAATGTAAATTACTATTTTCCTAAGCTTATTAACAAATAAACATGGATATAAATTAAAAAATTATATCCATGATATATCATTAATATATTTTAAATTAGCATCAATTCAACTGAAATACAGTTCTTGTGACATTTTCAAGAAATATTTATTGGTGGTTTAATAATATTTCAAAATTAACAAAAATTGTCAAAGCTATCCTTTACTAAATACATGTGTACTAATAATGTACGAAAGCAGCCTCCATCTTGTTCCGGTCGGGGCTATTTGCACTTAAACCAAGGTCTTTTTCTTACCATTTTGTAAACAACTTGTTTTTAAAAATACAGTGACAGTATGAAAAATTAGGCTACAGGTTGGAAGAAAAAAATAAAATGTAATAAACTACTTGCGAATGTATTTTTGACATAAATATCATCTACGATCTTAACCTAAGATCTTAACACTTTTTCATTATGATAAATACATTATAATATAAATATATGACTGAATGATGATATGAATAATTCAAATTATGACCATTTTAATAAAAATGTGTTACCAACTTGTAACCTAATTTTTCAAACTGTCATCTCTAGAAAAAAAATGAAATTTACTATTTTATTCGATTTGTTCTTCATCGACCGATATTTGTTTGTTCTCGCAAGAAATACCATTACAAGCATGAACATGGTATATTGGATTTTAAACATGTACCATTGCGATTAAAAAAAAATAGTACAACAAAATATGATTTAATCTGCTGGTCTATATTCTTGTGTCAGTGTCACGTGATTTTTAAAAAATGCCTTTAACGTCAGAGTAAAAATCGATTATATTTACGCGATTAAGGGATGGGGTTCCCATAAGGAACATTGCAGATGCATTAGGGATAAACAAAAAAACAGTGTTGTTGGCTAAATCCAAAAAATTCAATATAATTCAAATATCCTTATAGACCAGGAGTTCCATCTGGGACTACTAATTCTTGTACTATTTTTTTTTATCGCAATGGTACATAGTTTATTACATCCAGATTTGCAATGACAGTAAATCATTTTCAATACAAATTCTGGTGCCACTGCGTTTGACATTGTTGTTAGAACTAAGGTATCCGTTTTTTTTACTCCATCCACATTCTGTTACCTCTTCTCCGTTATTTAGCCAATACTGCATTTATAAATAGGTCCTATAATAATGATTTTCAGCTGCGTTAGTTGTTGGAGGTAAGGTAGCTAAATCAACATTTTTACTATAAGTACCTGACGAGATGTAAGGGCTTTATATTTAAAATACCTCAACTGATCTAAATCTTTTGCTAGCCTATGTCGACCATATAATGAAAATAAGAATGTATTTCCAGCTTCGACTAACTCAGATTTTTGTGATGCAGGATCTAAAAAAACGGATGTAATTTGTCGCAGATGAGGATATTTATGCAACGTTTTGAAAGTCGCCAGTTTACATTACATTTTATTTTTTTCTTCCAACCTGTAGCCTAATTTTTCAAACTGTCACTGTATTTTTAAAAACAAGTTGTTTACAAAATGGTAACAATAAGACCTTGGTTTAAGTGCCAATAGCCCCGACCGGGACAAGGTGGAGACTGCTTTCGCACATTATTAGTACACATGTATTTAGTAAAGGATAGCTTTTACAATTTTTGTTAATTTGAAATATTATTAACCCACCAATAAAAGAAAAAAAAGAAAAGAAATTTTTCAAGAAATATTTTTATTTCTTGAAAATGTCACAAAGCTTGTATTTCAGTTGAATTGATGCTAAATATCCATGTTATTTGTTAATAAGCTTAAAAAATTAGTAATTTGCATTTTGGTGATTCCTTTTAAAAATTGCTCGATTTTCAAAATTTTTTTGTACGTCATTGCGTAAGGATGGTAAACTATTTTTTATTGATTCTAATAGAGTTTTTTATTCTCTTTAATTTTTACCTCTTCGAGTTTTTCGCTATAACAAACCGTTTTCGAGTTATTTACATTTTCGCAAAAAGTACCAAAATTCAAGATGGCGGCCGATTTTTTTTGATGACGCACACATCGGACAAATGGGGACTTCTAGCACGGCACATAAAACAATCGGCACGCCAACTCTACTCAGATTCCATTGTTTAAAATTTCTATAAAATTTGACCTTGTCGGCGCCATTATCGTTTCCTAGTCAGGGCCGGATTAAAACGTATTAAAAAATTTCTCAGAAAATACGACAGGGTTGTATTAAAAAAATACTGTAATTGACTGAAACTGAATTTTATTTACAATACTTTTGTCCAAACAAATGAATCGTTAACCGCGTATAGTTCTCGAAAAGTAAAAATGAAAAAATCAATTAAATATTTTACTGTAGAGAATAGACAATTAAAATTAAAAAACATGCAACTAACAAAAACATGCCAGGAGTTACAAACAAGAATTAAAAAAATACCAATAAAATATTTATTGAACAATATAAAGAGGCTACGTACAAATTATGCCCATCAATGGGCGTAGCAAATTTTATTAATATTCAAATTTCACAAATTAATAAATCCACAATTTTTTTTGAGAAACTTCTATTTTTTTCATGGCAGGAAACAAAGTAGGTACCTACCGCATTGTATTTTATACGGTTACAAAGTGAATTGGTAAACATTTTAAATTCAAAGTGAACAGATCACAACCTGTACTTGTGGGTCTTATTTATATCTTCAATCAAGTCTTCTCTATTAGCTGCAATTGCCCATGTTTTTGCCCTAAAAATGTATTGTTAACTTATTTTCGATATACTCATTTTATTTATTTTTATAATTATATTTAAATGAATAATATAATGATTTTTAAATTTAATTTTTAATGTCTAGATTCTAGATACAACATTAAATTTTATTTTACTAAATATTTAACATTAAAATCTTACTAATATTAAAGTTTGTTAAGATTTTTATCATATACATAGGTATACATAGGTTACATTGATTATTTCGTGGGGTTAGTTGCGTTGGTTAAGTTGGTTATTTGGTGGGGTTGATTGCGTTGGTTAGGTTAGCTATTTGGTGGGGTTGGTTTGGTTTTTACTAATTTACATTTGTTTAGCGTTGGTTAGTCTCTGGGGTAAGTTGTTGGCATTTTTATTTCCGGAGCCGGCATCTGTGCTCCCCAATTTTGGAAGCCGGCGCTGGCGCCGGCAGTGGTGTCACTTCCTATTTTTTAATATCATGAGGTGGATTTGATGACTACTGTCGTAATGCCATATCGACACTATATTAGGACTCCATATTAAATTTTAAGAAACGTTAAAGAGTACCCATATACAGGCTTGATTTTAATAAATTAATATTAGTAACACTGACAGAACTAAGAATATTAAAAAATATGTAATAATTGTAATAACTAAGTGTACAGGGTGGCTCGAATTCGGCGCTAATTATTGGGATTTCGGAAACCGTAAGAGATACAGGATCGGTTAAATGGAGACAAAGTTGCACAATTGATGCTCAACAAAATGCCGTATTGCATTTTTATTTTTTTTTGCGTAAAATATTCTGGTGATGGAATTTTCTGTACGAAACATCGGCAAATATCAAAGTGACTATATATAGTGTTTTAAGAGTGATGAAAGGATTTAATTTAATTGAAAAAAAAGTCAGGTCCGTATTTAAAAAAATTAAGTTGATGATGGTCGCCAGAAGCCAGAACGTCAGAGTCAATATTTAATCACACAGAGTTATAGAGCAGAAAAAGTGGCCATGAAAATGTGTTTTTCATTTTAAGTTATCTTAACAAATAAACCCAGGAAACAATAGAAAACAAAATTGAAAATTCCGTTTTTAATATATTCGGAAGTATTCGGAATTTTTCAAAATGCAATACAGCATTTTGTTGAGCATCAAATTGCGCAACTTTGCCTTCATTTAACCGATCCTGTATCTCTTACGGTTTCCGAAATCCCAATGATGAGCGTCGAATTCGAGCCACCCTGTACAATGATTATGATTGCGTGTTTTGTTGTGATGTTTAGCCATACGATAGATAGATAGATAGAATATTGAAAAAATTGGCACTTACCCCCTTTGGTACTTCCACTCTTCAATTTAGGATTTACTTATCAGAGTTAACAGAAAATTTAATTTTTTATTTGGATACCCTGTATATTTTTAATTCACCAAAAAGGAGATAAAATTACCTTTCCAAAAATATAACACACTCGATATTTTGTTCGAGTCCCCTTCGAAATACTGTATTTTTAAAAGTTCGCCACTTTTAACTAGTAGGCTTTAAAGATCCCTAAATTACGATCCTTATTCAAAGTAGGCGAAGTTTTAAAAACTCTATATCTCAAAGAGGAATAGAACAAAATATCAAGTATGGGAAAGTCTACATTTTGGGAAAGGTAATTTTAAGTTCTTTTCAATAAATTAAAAATATACAGTGTGTCCCATAGAAAAAATACATTTTTCTGTTGATAAGTCGTAGATTATTAATTTTAATAAACCCAAGCAGCATTTGGACGTCGGGACAACGTTGTGTCACGCGACCAAACGTCGGGGCGCAACGTCGGCACAACCTTGTGCCAACCCTAGTCTGCACTAGTTTGGAGAATAATTTTTGGGTCGAAACGACGTTGGATACCGACGTTGGCTAGAAGCCTAATTTAGTACAAACTGCAACGTTGTTTAAAATCCTATAATTTACAGAAATACAAAACTAATATGGCGTCTAAGTCGCGTTTTATCCTAAATTGGGATAATTATAGTAAAACTATTTTTTTTATGATTTAGTTAGAGACATATGTCAGATGGCAGTGAAGGAAAACAAAACAAAAGTATTTAAGTGTGGAGGATGTTTGAAGATCATAATTATTGAAACACTTTAACCGACTCTATAACTCTTTACCCAAGGCAAAAAAGTTAAACGCAAACAACTTTATTGATAAATGTATTGTTTCTACTTTGAAAAATACTAATGGGCTTTAAAATTAAAGAAGTTTTAAAAATTTTCTTGAATTTTTTTTTAGTAAAATGAGAATAATTTATTCGCAGTCGAAAAAATTGTTTCCGCGTGTTTTTTAGGGTCAAATATTTCAAGTTAATGCATTCAAAAAGTAGGAATTGCTATTTTAGGAACGAAACATTTTCTTATTTAACAACATGGCGGCTTTCACTTTGTTGTTTTGGAGATTAAGATGGAGTAGTTCGAGTAGTCGCATACTGGACTAATAAAGTCGCAGTTCGGCCTTAACAGGTAGTATACTAGTCGCAAGATTGCCTAATTTAGTCATCCTAAAGTCTAGCTTGTGCCGCCCTCTATAATCTAAATAAACGAGGGAGTGGATAAACTATCGGTAATATATGTCGATGTATATTTAAATTTAGTTTTATATGTACCTTTCTTATGTCCCATTTTAATTAAGTTTTTTTTTATAAAAACAAAAACAGCACTGAACTGTCTGACTGAACAGAACAATGAAGTGAAAATTTAAGATTTAAGGTTATGGTTCAATACAGTTACAAAGTACAGTTGCAAAAAGGTAGTGACTCGACGTCCTACCAACGTAAGAATAAGGAAATCTAAACAACGTTGGAATTAGTAAAACAGACGACGTTTGAAAACTGACGTCGGAAAACTCTATATTGTCCAACGTTGTAACTACGTTGTCCGAATCACCTAAAGATCACTTAAGCAAAAAAGGTTACAAGACAACGTTTATTCGACGTCGCAGAAGCTTCTACTTTGCTGTAGTACTAGTCCAACGTCGGCACAACGTTATAAAAACGTTTAAATTTATTTTAATACCTAAGGTAGGGAGCTAACTATTTTTTGTAACTAATCCAACGTTGTGTTTAGTAAACATGTGGTCGCAAGTCATGAAAATGCTACTTGGGAAATTATACTTAAACCACTAAATTCTAAGTAAAAAGGTGCTTTGGAAATGTTTTCATAAAAATATAAAGTTTTCCATAGCAAAAGAGTTACAGCGATTTGTTAAAAATGCACATGTCAGTTTTGCATCTCTACTTCATCGTATTGCCTCTTTACAATGCAGATCCGTTCATAGAACACAATTAAGTCATACCAAAGTTATTTAAGTTATGAAATACCGGGTGCGTCTCAAAAGTGGCTGACCCCTATAACTTTTTTATTTTTCCAGTTAAAAGAACGATATTTGGTATCTTAGTATATGATATAAATTAAGATTGATTGACGTATTCAATTGTTTTCGATCACTTCCTGTTTCACCGGAAATTACTACAGCTTTTAATTTTTAAATGGCACCCTCGGTATTTTTTTTTACTTTATTCGATAGAAAATAACACTCAGAATAGAATGACATATCATATGTCAACTTTTGACATTTTCACATATGGTTTAGTTGAAATTATAATTGCGGCAAATTTGACTCGAAATACCAAGTGTGTGGTATCAAATTATTGTATTGCTTTTCCCAAATATGGTAATGAGCCACTCTCGTTCCATTTGAAAAAATTGAGATATGATTAAAAATAGGATTTGAGCATATTCTAACTGGCCAGGACAAGACACTAAAAACATTAGACTATCAAATCTATTTTACCACGGCTCACAGTGGAACGAGCTTATGGGAGCGGTTGGACATGAGGTTTTCTTCTCAACACTTTTAATCCAAAGGACGAAAAAATGATTTTTATATACCGTAATAATGTATAAACAGAACAATTTTAAATTTTAATGAAAGAAAGTGGTTGACTCATTACAAACCATCTACAGGGTGACCTAAAATATAGTATGTTTTGGAAAAATCTTAGAATTTTTAAATGCTAATAAACTTTGCCAAACTGTCGTGAAATGTTTTAGTTTTGATTCTTTTAAAAACAAATATCTTTAGATTTTACCACTGAAATCTAGGACTACTGATACCGTATTATAAAAATATGACGCATATATTTATGTGTATATTTATGTGTATATGGTACACTGCTTATATTTTCCTATTTAATATAATTTTGCTAATATCTTCGGTTTGAAAGAAGATATGAAAATGCGGTTTTCACTGATTTTTTAAGCTTTCGTTACTCTTACTGTCAGCTAAAATTACATATACCATCGCATTTAATTTTTTTGAAAAAACGCGCAATGTTTGTTAAATTGTAAGACAGCGCCCCCTAGCGTCTACGTTCAAAAGCTTACTATTATTGTTTATATGGTATAATATAGAGTAAGAAACGCTCTTTTAAACGAGCCCCCGTTAGTTGGATTCTGTCCATTCAGTCCGGAGTTATTAATATTTAAATAAAAACAGATCTAACCTTCCCCCACCACTTTATTTTGGTAGGTAGGGGAAAATGGTTCTAACAAATAATATTCAGAATTTACTGAAGATTATGAAGCTATTATTTATAGTACCACTTATCTAGGCAAAATTGTGTAAAAACTCCATTTTCTTATTTTTCTATAGCAGTTGCACCCTCTAGCGGCCATTCTACAAACTTGAAAATAATTTCCAGCAATTTCTCATAGCCTCTTTAGTTATGAATATTTTTTTCCGCAGGCCTCACGGCTAATACTTTCCGAGATATAGCCGAGAGCTATTCTTAGTGGGACACCCTGTACACTAACTTTATTATAAGCAAAGAATATAACAGTAAATCTACGCACTAGAATATTTTTAACACAAACAAAAAAGCTCAACGCTGCACTTTAACCCTTTTTCTTTTTCCAATAGTTTATAAGTTTTCCATATATTTGTAGCACCCTGTATCTGTTTTTGATTTAAGCGTCATTTTGTATTTATCCAATTAATAATTAAATATTAATAAATTTATAAGAAAATAAAGATAATTTGACTCTTGATAAAGATAATTTGATTTATTGGAAATGAAAAGGTTTTTGATTTTAGTATAGCATGTATTAGTAATATATTAAATGGAAATTTTTAGAGGGGGGCAAGCTGGGGCAAGATATTAAATTAGTTTCGTTATTAGAAAGGCTTAATCTACCTTGTGACATATATAAAGTAATGACCAAACTTTGGCCATTTTTTTTATTTTTCTACATACATATTTTTTTGCTACTAAATCTAGTATTTAGTAGCAAAAAAATGTTTATGTGTCTCTTATATACAATAATTGTTCTCCCAAACTTTTGTGACTATATATATCTTTTATTTTAAAGTGAAAACAATCGTTTGCACTAATATATGTATGGTTAAAAAAATTATTAAAGTCTTTGCCACTTTTTATAAAACTAGGTTGTTTCACAAGAAATGAATACCATAATTAAGTCAGCGTAATATCTTCATTTGAAACTTTTCAAACAGACATATAATTAAAAATATTTTTTTGAGTTGGATAAAATATAACGGTCTGGACTTTAAGTAATTAAAATCTTCTACCAAAATTATTTAATTTAAAATTTTATTTTTAAGTCAATGTCCAACATTTTATATTGTGTCTTTCCACCGTGCGGCTCCTTGATTAAGAATTAGTGTTTTTAACATAGCCATGGCACTCTCTGGATCGAATTTTAAAATACAATTTTTTATTAAGCGAGAATCTCAAAAGTTGACATATGATATGTCATTCTATTCAGAATGTCATTTTCTATCGAAGGCCGGTGTCATTTAAAAATCAAAAGTTGAGTAATTTCCGGTGAAACAGGAAGTGAAGAAAAACAATTGAATACGTCAATCAATCCTAATTTATGTCATATACAAACATTCCAAATCTCGTTTTTTATCTGAAAAAATAAAAAATGTTATAGGGGTGAGCCACTTTTGAGACGCACCCTGGACTGACGTTGTCTTAAATTTAATCAATATTGAAACTATCACCAGAAAAGATCAGGCGAATAGCCAAACAGTATAATCTAAACTAATAAAAATAAATTAATCATCAAACAGTGATACATGTGATCAAAACTTAAAAAAATATCAATCCAAGAAGATATCTTCTTAATTCATTATATTGTCTACCAATTTAAAACAATATTATTTCAGTTGACTAATAATTAATCAGAGTTTTTTTATTTCCAGGATGAAGAACGTAAGAAAACTGGACGCTATCTTGCAGTGGGTGTGGTACTGTTCATCGTTGCCATTGGTCTATACCACGCTATCTCCAGCAGGTCCACGCAAGTTTCGGCATTACTCGGAGCGACCATGATCATGTTTTTATATTTACTGTGGTTAATATATGCATCTCAAAGGAGAAAACTAGCTGTTAAGGTAGGCAAGAAGGTTTTAATAAAATCAAATCTGATCAGACAAATTATATATTCAAAAATATCACAAAGTTGAAGTTATGCCATCATCATCATTCCCAGCTTATTCAACCATTTCCAATTATTGTGTAGCCTCCCTCACATATTAATATACTCTCTTTGTAGTTGGGCCTATTGTTGTCTATTATTGTCTATGCGAGCCCAAGTTGTCCCTGCTAATTTCCTAATATCATGGTCCCATCTCAGGTTTGTCTTCTTCCAGGTCTCTTAATTCCTCGTGGGTACCGTGCTGTATTTTTGTGGTCCATCTGTTGTCGTCCTTCTTGCCAGGTGTCCTGCTCATTGCCATTTGAGAGATTTGATTCTGTGGATGATATCTATTACCTTAGTCCTATACTTTGGTACCCACTCTATTCTTTTACGGTTATTCCATAGATTTAGGAAGAACAGATATCACATTATGCATTTTAACCCGATCAAACATTCGGAGGTTGACTACGTACTGTAAAAACCAACTGAGATAGAGAAGGCGACATTGCCACATATCAAATTTGCGCCTATCTACTTAGTTTGATTTGCAGAAAAGGTGACTTTAAAACCTTCACCGGATATCAATAAATCTCAATTTCTTAATTAAATGAATAGTGTATTTTTAAAGAAGCATGCGTAATAATATGTTATTAACCAGAGGATATATGCGTTACTATTAAAGGACATGTTTACTGTTTAATGTGCTGAAACGTCTAGAAATATTGGCAACGTCGCTCCTAGTCTTCCAGAATGAAATGAGCCGTCCGTCCCACCACCCCTCGCGACGGCCCATGGTCCGTTATAGCGTATTACCACAGATAACACATAATTATTTTATTATATTATTAAACATTTTATCATAGGTAATATTCTATATATTACCTGTGATTTTATGCTAAAATGTTTAGTTTTGTGAAAATATTACTTACCTATAATATTTAAACGAGTTCCTGAATGTACAATTTGTTTATCACGATGTCAAGTTCTAAATCTTGTATTGGTTGTCTAAAACTGTTTGAATTTGCTTAGTTATATTGTATCCTATATTTTATTAAACAAACTCAAAATAATGTTTATAATTACCTTCATCAGCCTTCATATCATTAAAGTGATAATAATAATCACTTATCATTATCAGTCATTATGTAGTTATTTGTTCATTTGTTGCTCTGTTTGTTGTTGTTTGTTTTCAAAGATCATTTTTGAGGTTAATGTCATATGAAACTTTTCGTAATTAGGGAACTGGTAATTGACGTGTGACGATAGATTAATAAAATAATAATGAACGTATTAAGTTAAATATTTATATATTAATTTAACATATCTATTTCATGTTTATAAATTACATAATTTTTAATTTGGTATAGTACCTTTAATTTTATATATTCATAATGAAATGAAATATATTTCGATATAACGTTTGGCAACCACGCAACTGAAGTGCAAGCGACATCTGTGCAAGAGAAAGCAAAACCTCCCAAAAAAGTGAGAAAAGAAATCTAAAAATTTCAGATTATTCAAATGTCACTCCAATATTTTTCCAAATTGGAGTGAAATTAGGGTGACAATTTTTAACACGTAAGGAGCCATCTGGATTATGTGTTATCTGTGGTATTACCTTTAGCCTTTGGTTTAGCTTACGGTGTGTTTGAAGTCGGAATCAAGTCCGAAGTGAACTTTTCAGTGTTTTTCAGTAGTTTTTGTTTTTGTTTAATGTACTTTTGAATCTGCGAATTTTCAATATGGTACGACAGTGTCAAATGTGTGGACAAATAAGCTCAAATTACCCGAATTTGTCTTTTCACAGGTAGCACAAGGGAGCCTCTCACAATTAAAATAATTTCTAATTATATTTGTTGAATTTTGATCTATTAAAACAAGAACGTAGTAGCCGGTAATTGAATTATAATTCGTCTCAATTACTACCTAACTGTTGTAGATCATAACAAATTTGAATATAAACGTTACATATGAAATTTTATTATAAGCCAGAAAGTGACATTTTTTTCTTAAAATTGCGTCCTATTTTGGTCATTATATACGATATTCTAAAGGAATTTTGCTTAACAAATTAACAAATAAACAAAGGTGTTTTACCAGACCTTTTTTTCATTTTATTGCTTTATTATATCTGCCCCTTCGGCCTTATTTAGACAATTTTTTACCACCGTACAAATACATCTTTCTAGAGTTATTTGTACGGTGTGTTTATCTTTTTTTAGAATGGGACGAACTGTAAATAATTCTTAGGCACTAGTTTTATACATACCTATATAGAGAGTGACCCAGGCCTCCAAAAAAGCTTTTTACCTATTACGTTTTTGGTTTGTGATTTTTATTTCAATTTTTTACATAAGATGGGGGCCATTGTAACACACATTTTCAAAATATTTTTGTCAACATACAGGGTGATTCAAACCGCAATACATATGCTTAATACAGTTCATGAAGATTAGGACATTTAACTAAAATTTGATTATCTGATGAAGCTACCTTTAAAAGTAATGGATTTGTAAATAAACGTAATAGGTATTCATTATTCTGCGACAGTCCATACTGTAGCACACAGATTTTATACTTTTAATGATAAATGCCTTCTATTGCGAGACTAAAAGGCAATTGCCTCGTATCCGAACCATCATAATACAAGAAGAAGACCGAAAGTCAAATCTTGTCTTATATTTTCAAAAAAAACACAATTTTCTCATTAAATATTGATTTTAGGTATAGGAAGTTATTAATAATACAAGACTAAACAACTATTACACAGTACTTCACAGGCAGCTATCGATTGCGAACTAACTAAATCGTTACTAATTAGGTACTAATTTTGAAAAGTTCTTTTTAAGATAAAAAAAGGTAAAACTAAAACCTAAACGATCTTTGAGATTAAACGGGAAGTTCTAAATAATGTTGCCTATTCTAAACAAGAAAAATTTATTTATAAGTTAAGTTTTATAACATTCCTAATTAAATTTGGGCGAAAAGAATATTTCTGTTTGCTGTAGGTAATTTTCTTAGGGAAAATGCGTAAATAAAATTGACTTTTTAAGTCAATAAAAGTCTAAAGGGCAAGTTATTCCAAAAAAGGACTGTCCTTTTTCTAAAAAGGACAAGTGGCAACCCTAGGTATTTCTGGAATGGAAATTTAATGACAAATCTACAACTTTGGTTTGAAAATATATTCCGGCCACCTATGTTTACAAAAATGTCTAAAATATGCCTAAATGCAATTGTCGATATTCTGAAAAAAAATTGAAAGAAAAGTCACCAACCACAAACCTAATATAGAACTGTTTCGGAAGCCTGAGTCACCCTGTAAATATTCAAAAGTAACTGAAAGTTTATATAGAAGTAACTGAAAGTTTAAATCAAAAATCGACGTTGGAGCGATTTTCGAAAACTACTAACGGTTCAACATAAGTATATGTGGGATATTAATTGTATTATTATATTAGACTTTATAACAAAACTCATCTGACGAAAAAGTGTTAATGTAGTATATTAATATGGAGTAAAAATTTTACTAATTACTTTACTTTTACTTTACTAATTAAATTCGTTTCAAAAAACGATACGCCACTGGCCATTAGAACAATCCAAATGGGCCTAGTTGCCGGGGTCGGAAATTTTAGACTTCTCTGTCTCTTCTGTCCTTGTTTGACATATTGGAATGTTTGATACACTACCAACGAGTACTTATGAATGAGATGTTCGGTCTATCTTTATAATGTCTTTGGGTTATTCCCAGCATATTTCGTTTCATTGAGCGTTGTGCCACCTGCACTTTACTTATAATATCCGTTTTAAGTGTCTAGGTTTCGCACGCATAGGTCATGACCGGTAGTACTCATTGGTCGAATGTTTTTTTTAGATAAAGTATTCTTCTATAAGCTATAAGTACTCCATGCTAACTTAATTCTTCGGTTGATTTCTGGTGTTAGAGATCCCCAGCTGTGTATCATCATCATCATCATCATTTAGCTTATACCGTCCACTGCTGAACAAAAGCCTCCCTTAACTCTAGCCATTTCCTTCTATTTTGTGCCACTTGAATCCAGTTTCCAGCCACCCTCTTAATGTCATCTGTCCATCGACTAGGAGGTCGTCCTCTGCTTCTATAGGCCTCGTGTCTCGGTCTCCATTCCACAAGTCTCTTTGTCCACCGTCCATCTGTCACCCTAGCCACATGTCCTGCCCAATTCCATTTAAGATGTAAGACAGATATCACCGCATCTCTTACTCCTGTTCGGTTTCGTATTGTATGATTGGGTATTTTATCTCTGAGTGTAACTCCCAACATAGACCTTTCCATTTTCCGTTGCATGACCTGTATTCTATGTATGTTCTTTTTTGTCAAAGTAAGCGTTTCAGCTCCATACGTGAGGACAGGCAAGACACACTGGTTAAAGATCTTTCTTCTTAAACATATGGGAATATCAGATCTCAGTATATGCCTTAGTTTGCCAAATGCCGCCCACGACAAACCTATTCTTCGTAGAATTTCGTGGGTCTGATTATCCCTTCTAATACCGATCTCATGCCCTAAGTATTTATATATATGCACTTGTTCCAAAGGTATGTTATTAATGTTTAAATTTCCACTTAGTACTAGGTTTGTCATGTATTGTGTCTTTGATAAGTTAATTTTTAAACCGACTTTTTCTGAAGCATCATTCAGCATATCCAGCATATTCTGTGCCTCCTGTATGTTGTCTGTTATTAAAATAATGTCATCTGCAAAACAGAGATGATTTATCAATTTGCCATCGATGTTAATTCCTGTTGAATCCCAGTTTATCATTTTTAGCATACTTTCTAGCACAGCAACGAATAGTTTAGGGGACAGTGTGTCGCCTTGTCTTACCCCTCGATCGATATTGAATTTATCTGTGCATTGATTTGTCGATATTCTGACGTTTGCCGTGGCATTATCATATATATGTCTTATGATTGAGGAGTATCGATGATCGATGCGACAGCTGTATTAGTTGTCCGAAATATATATATTTTCTACTATTTCCAGTTTTGTCTTATTTATTAGAATGACTAGATAGACCCAGACTAGTCCTATAGTAGTATAATTAACCTCCGTAGAACAGCGTGGAATCGAGGGCCTTTAGCGCAAAAATTGGCTGTCTGTGGAGACGGTTACCGAATGATTTGTTGTTTGCTTTACATGTCTATGATTATTATTATTACTTTGTCTACAGTATGTCCCCGGATTGTCTTTACAAGAGGAAAATATTTTTTATTAAAAGTAAAGTGCATTCCTCATAATAAATTTACTTGTTCTAAAATGGTTAATCCCAATCCCGTTTATACTTTTCCAAATTTTCATACCCTTTTAGAGAAAATTAGAAAAAACATGAAAAATAGTAGACTAGAAGTCCTAAAAATCAAAACGCGTTTACTATGGTAATATAATTTCAATTTCATTCTTTGGTGGATGGTTTTAACATAGTTGTTGCTGATATTCATAGATAAAGGAAATAAATTTAGATTGGAATGCCCGTCAAAATTTTAGGTCGCGAAATTAATTTTGGGTCCCGACCGTTGTACGCGATCTGGCGCTGCTATAGCGGTTGCTAAGAACTCTTGTCCATATCTCTTGTCAAAGTCAGAATCTTCAAAAATTATAAAATCTTTCAAAATCTAAACCGCTCTCATTGAAAAAATTCCGAAAAGTGTTTAAAGCGTCCATTTTCAAAGTAATTATTGCTATCTTGTGAGTTTAATTATTTAAGTTTGATTTACTCAAACACGTGATAATTGTGAAAAAGTGGCATTAAAAACTTAAAAAGCTGTGCTGTGAACTGTGAACTGCAAAAACCATCGTGGATCGTGGCATAACGTCGGTTTGCAATGTTTCATAGGTATTTCATACATGTCCTTATATAAAATAAAGTTTCTTGTATGCAACACACTGTATTGTATTTTATTTATAAAATTAAAAGAAAATAATAATAAATTTGAATAAATAATATTTGGCGATATAAGTCCGGAAAAAGCCGAACCGCTCCAAAATTTTTAAAAGCTTTGGGTTGTGACCGTTGCAAGAATAGCGCCAAATACTGTTTACATTGTCCTTATGGGTACTTTCCAATCTAAACTTGTTTCATTTATCTATGGCTGATATTTAAGTATCACATTTTCCGAACTATTATCACAGGGTTATCACCCTTTCTGTAATATTGCATTAAATAAATTTTTAGTTTCTTTAACATTTTTAAACGCAAAAACTATGACGTTAATTAAGAGTCTATCAATTATAATCTATTATAGCATGAAAACGAAATACATTATTATATTACCATAGCGATTTGATTTTTATGGCTTGGAAAAATTCTACTAAATTTTTTTGTTTTTTTTTCTAATTTTCTCTAAAAGTATAAACGGGATTAAACAATTTAAAACAATCAAATTTTTTTTATTAACAACGCATTTTTTTTAAAAATGTTAATAAAAAAAATGTTTTTCCTCTTGTAAAGACAATCCGGGGACATACTGTAGTCCAGATTTAGTTTTATAACCGCACTTATTCTGGCGTTTTACAGAAAACCGAAGAAACCATCGAAAGACAAGTCACGGACGTTCTGGAAAACCTGAACAACATGAAAAAGATCCAGAACTCGTGCGGCTCTCACGAGAATCAAGTCTATGCCAGTAGCGAGGACGAATTGGAGCGAGTTCCTTTACAGAAGAAAGAAAAACTGACCAACGAGGAGCCAGGCCCCGACAAGAGAAAAACTTTTGAAGAGAATGTCAGAGACTATTCGTTTCACATACCTCCACCCCACACGATATCCACAGGACCAAACATCTATATCCGAACATATTCCATCGGATAATTTGACGGATTTACGGAATTTAAATACGGCGAGCGCTCCTAAAATACGGTAATTGCGTAGATTAAATGAAGTTTATGACAAGAGGAAGATTTACGAGTTATTCGAATCCGAGCAGTTATGAAAAACATCAAGCAGGTTAAGAAAACAATCTAGTGTAATTCGTTTTTTATGGTTTTTACGTCATAAAGTTTTCAGCGAATTTCTGAAATTAATTAATGTTCGAGTTTTCAACGAGTTTCATTTGGAAATATGAAAAATAAAGTTGGAGATTTACTACAACTATATATTTGTTTTTTTAAAAATGAAAAACAATTTAAAAAAACGCATTTTTTGAATAAAATGTTTACATGAATTTCTCTATCAATAAATGTCAGAGACTTGGTCATCAAACCGTGTTCCCGTAGATTACTTAAATACCTACAAATTTTCTAAAAAAATAAAAATTAACACATTTTTTGAACACAACAAAATAATATTAACTAAACAAAACTAGAAAGCGTCATTTTTACTGCATCACAAGCAAATAAAAATTAATACATAGCCAAAAGTCATAATTCAGGATTCCTCTGGGGGGTGCCCAGCAGTACATGGGGGGAGGGGCACCCCTGTAGTTATGCCAATGATTAATTGGTTGATTTTGACTCGCTTGGCTAGTTCTGCCACGCCTACTTAGTGCCAACTGAGCGGGGAGGCGGCACCATATTGGGTAGCCATCTACCCCTGTAGTTACGCCAATGCAGTTGATTGAAAGAATTGGGAAGCTATGCAACCTAATGGGCAACTTCGTGACAAGGCTGATTTGAGTTCCCCTTACGTCTCAAGTGCTGTACGGTGGAGCCTCTACTCGTTCTGCGACCAACGCATAAAACACTCATTTTCTCTAATTCGGCTAGAGAAGGTATGTCAAAGACGGTGTGGAACTGAAAGCGACAGTGGTGCGATATTAAAATGTGTAAAATCTGGAATACATTTGACACAAATATCTTTGGATGAAAAATCCGCGGTTAGGTTGTAGAAATTTATTATCGAAAAAAGTCGTTAAGTTGGCTTGGAAATGACGATTATTGACATTTACCATAATATTTTACATATGAGATTACATCGATCTTCTTTTCTCTGGTGCCGTTCTTTGTTTAATCATATAATATTAGATATATTAATTTGTTTAACGATAGAAAATCCGTATTCTTAACGTACTCTACCCAAAATCCGTAAATGTATGGATTTATCAGTAGTTCTGGCAAAAATGTATCCGGAAACCACTTATTCTGTCGACTGAAAGCAAAACTACGGTACAGTATTCTTTAATCGTTGCTCTGTAAACGATAATCAGCGCGCTGCGGCGCAGAGCTGAACTAAATCTCGGACAGGCAAACAGCAACGCCAGCTACATCTCGGACAGGTTTTGCGCCACGAAATCGCCCATAAGGTGACGCATCTTCTTATTTCTTGAATCAACGGTTATATAATGGAAGCTCTTTTACTGGAGGAAGGAGCGTGTACAGGTTTTTAAAAAAGTATAAAAGGCACAAAAAACTGGGCTCGCAAAGATTTTTTTTAATTAACATAATAATAGAATAATATTTATAAATAAATATCTATACTAATATATAAAATCCTTAAGTGACTGACATACTGATTAATCACGATCCTGCTCAAACCACTCCAAGAAGTAAGTAGTCCAATTTTGGCATACAGGTTGATTCTAGGGTGTAGAGTTTCGATAAGAAGGGATTTTTCGAAATTCCAGTTCCAAGAGGGTGAAACCACCCCTCAAATATTACAATATTTTTTATTTAAAAAACGGCCAAGTTTCCGAAAAAACGCTTAAACACGTATATTTTATTTTGTTTTTTTACATATTTTAAGATTTTTTAAAAATGTATACAGGGTGTTTCAAAAAATCTGGTCATTGATTAATTACGATCCGGCTTAAAGCGCTTGACGTAAAGAGCTGATTTTTGGAAAACAAATTGACTTTAGGGTGTAGAGGTTCGATAAGAAGGGATTTTTCGAAACTCGAATTCTAAGGGGGTGAAACTATCCCTCAAATATTAAAATATTTTTTATTTAAAAACCGGTGAGTTTTTCTGAAAAACTCCTAAACACGTATGTTTTATTTTGTTTTTTTTACATATTTTAAGATTTTTTAAAAATGTATACAGGGTGTTTCGAAAAATCTGGTCATTGATTAATCACGATCCTGCTTAAAGCGCTTGACGTAAAAAGCTAATTTTTGGAAAACAGATTGACTTTAGGGTGTAGAGGTTCGATAAGAAGGGATTTGTCGAAACTCGAATTCTAAGAGGGTGAACCTATCCCTCAAATATTAAAATATTTTTTATTTAAAAACCGGTGAGTTTTTCACAGGGTGTTTCATAAAATATGTATGACCATTGAGTCAATGTATATATGACCATTGAGTAATCACGATTCTGCTTAAACTGCTTGACGTTTAAAGCTGATTTTTGGCAAACGAATTGACTGTGGGGTGTAGAGGTTCGATAAGGAGGGGTTTCTCGAATCTCAAATTCCAAGAGGGTGAAAACGCCCCTCAAAATATTACAATATTTGTTATTTAAAAAACGGTAAGTCTTTCGGGAAAACGCTTGGACAAGCATAATTTATTTGTTTTTTTACATATTTTGAAATTTTTGAAAAAATCATACAGGGTGTTCCAAAAAGATGGGTAATTTCTTAACCACCATTCTGCTTAAACTGCTTGACGTAAACAGCTTATTTTTGGCAAACGGCTAAAGCCAAATTCCAACGAGATGAAACTATCCCTCAAATATTACCAAGTTATATAATAATACACGAAACTAGATTCCTATCAGCCAATAGAACAGGCAGGCTTTCGAAAAGGTTTTAGTACCATCGATCATCTACAAACAATTAAAACAGTCATTGAAAAAACAACAGAATACAATATACCTCTACATTTGGCCTTTGTAGACTACCAAAAAGCCTTTAACAGCTTCGAAACCTGGTCATTTCTAGTTGCAATGGAGGACGAGAGAATTGATTCCAGATATTATTCCATTATTAAAAATATCTATGATAGTGCAACCTTCCAAGTTAAATTAGATGATGACCTCAAAACAGAAAAAATACCACTCGGCAAGGGCGTGAGACAAGGAGATACCATCTCTCCCAAGTTATTTACACTGACACTGGAAAATGTCTTCAAGAAATTAGAATGGGAAAATAGAGGTCTAAACATCGATGGGGTACACCTTAGCCATCTGAGGTTCGCAGACGATATTGTCTTGCTGAGCACCGACATTCAAGCACTAAACACCATGCTAAATGAGCTAAATGACCTATCCCAGAAAATTGGCCTTAAAATGAACTTGAAGAAGACCAAGATAATGAGCAACAATATCCATAACATTACCGTTATTATTGAAAACGTAGACCATTATATATATTTAGGTCATAAAATCAAGCTGGGCAAGGAAAACCAAAATACGGAGATCAAATGCAGGATCCATTTGGCATGGGTAGCATTTGAAAATATGAGCGATATTTTCAAGAATGAATCTAAAGAAAAGGCTTACGACAGCTGCATTCTACCTGTGCTTACGTATGGCTTAGAGACTATGGCAATTACCCGAACAGCAGAACAACTACGAGTAGCACAAAGAGCCATGGAAAGAATCATGTTGGGAGTCACCATTAGGGAAAAAATACGGAATACCTACATACGTCAAAAACAAAATTAATAGATGTCGTTAAAAGAGTGGCAAGTCTGAAGTGGCAATGGATAGGACATGTGGCAAGACAGGATCCAGACCGATGGCCCCAAAAAGTAATCCTATGGAGACCTAGGGGAACAACAAGAAGTGTGGGCCGACCAAAAAAGAGATGGGTCGATGACGTCAGGGCAGTGGTGGGAAGACAATGGATAAGATTGGCTAGAGATTGCGAAGCATGGAAAAACCTAGAAGAGGCCTATATCCAACACTGGATGGAACCAGGCTGAGAAAGAAGAAAGAAGAATAATAACATCTCATGTTGACATAAATATGAAAAAATGTTATCCAGTTTTTATGTTAATGGAAATTCTTGCTTTGCTTTATCATCACCATTACAAATGATTAATTCGACGCGAACGAAGTCGCTGGTACACGCTAGTTAATTATAAAATAATAGAATAATATTTATAAATACTTGGACGTTACATTAATTAATAGTGCATGCGCCCCAAGTGTTTCTTATAACGGATATATATCAATCTGCCGGTTTGCATGTGTGGTGGCAATACGAAGGGCTAGAAAATTAAAAAAAAAATACGAATGCGTTAGATATTTAAAAGGAATGTTAAGTGAACCCTAAAGAAGCTCCTATTTAAAAGACTCACTATTTGGACGCGACCAAAAGTATATATCATTTTCAGTACCACACTTTATTGATTAAATTATGTTATTCTCGTGATCCTTGAATTTCCTTTGAAATAAAAAAATAACCATGCCCGAGAATGTCCAGGTAACTTTTTTGCAACTTTGTGTGTGACTCTCTTAATCATTTCTCAACATTTTCTTACGCCTAAAGCGTTAGATTATTTAAAAGCATACTTTTCTTCATGTAATTTACTCAATTGGTGGAATAAATTAGTGGTTTCAATTACACTTTATATTTTTTACTTTACGATCATTCACAATGTCTAAAAAATACAATTAAAATTAATATAATATCCTAGCAACAGCTTGCGGTAGTCAGTTGTATCCATAGAGAAAGCCTAATATTTAGCTTACAAAACAATCAATTTTCGCCAAAATGATATTCTTCGCAAATTTTGAAGTATAATTAGTGGAAAAGTCAAAAGTTTGTTAACTTTTTCTACTAATTGAAAAAGACTACCACTAATTTTGACGTTCTGAATGCTTACACAGGGCCGGCGCGGCGGAAGGGAAATATTGAGACCGGGCGAGTACCCTACCTGGCGCCCCCCTTCCCCCCCCTAATACACTACTCAAAACAATTATCGCATATTTGAATAAAAGTAATTATTACATATTTCTAAATGAAGCATGCATTTTTCTGCATTTCACTTTTGAGTTTTTTAGGATAATTAGGGCACTGACATAATAATAATAGTAATTTTTAATCGGCCGACTATTTAACTGCAAAAATGAAAACAATATATTTTTATGTAGTCGATCGGTCCAATATTTGATTGCATTGCTTAGCGTTAGGCTATACGCTGACGGGCAATTTTTAATCGGTCGACATTTACTTGCATATTTGTAACCAATATATTTCTATGGAGCCGTGCTCACATACAATCAAATAGTCGGCTTCGGCCGATCGGCTTCATAAGTATGAATTGTTTTTACGTTTGCAACTAAATAGTCGGCCGACTAAAACTTACAGGTCAATGCGTAGGCTTATTGTTTCGAATTTCCCCTTCACAATATCCAAAATATTTAAAACTGTTAGTCAGGGAATTTAAAGTGTCTTGTTTTTCAAATTAACAAGTTATAGGGATGAGTCACTTTTGAGACGCACTCCGTATATAGAGTTATAAGAAATAGAATTCCAACTTCGGCAGTCTCGTTTTGGTACAAGTGGTCTTTGAAAACATTAGTTTTTAGTTTCAAATAGTTGCATTATTTTTCTATAAGTATTTAAGAAAATTTTCTTTTCTTTTTCACAATCAATTTTTTCCTGCAGAATCAGTTTATGATCAGATATAGTTTTGTTGGCTTCAAAATGAGGTTCAGGTAGTGTTTGAGATGCATTCTTTTGTCTTCCCCTAATGAGAAATTCTACGATTCTGCTGCCATTTTCCGTGTATTACTACATATTCAATCCGGAACAACCAAAACCACCAAAAGATTGATATCTTTTCCCACTACTGTTAATAAATTAATTTAATTAATGAGGCAAACTTATAAACTTTTTTTGATAATATTTTAGGATAGGATATCGGGATCCTTTTTAGCTTCTTGCGAATGAATATTTACCTCATAATTTTAGGGCATATCAGCCATTAATAACAATTAAAAGGTGAGGGTAGTAGAAAATATGCGATTTTGAGCAGTCAGTCTAAAACTATCAATTTTGCTGGCTCTTGAACCAAAACAGTTCGTTTAGAGAAAATTTATAAAAACAAGTATTATAGAAAGAAAGGTTATTTACAAAAAATTGATAGTTTTTCAGTTATAAGTAATATACACGAACAAATCAGATTTATATTTTTTCTTTTATTTTTTAAGATTTTTCCACGAAAATGAATTCGCAAATCCCAGTTTCGAATAGAGCACCCAAAAAAACATATATAGAATAGAAGAAATCAAAACTGTCCCGAAGCTTTCGTGCTAAGGATTTTTTGAGCATAATTTCAGTAAATTATAATAGGATACGTCTAGGATATAGTAGTGTTTATAATGTTTAATCAGATATTCTTCTCTATGTGGTGTGGTAATTGCTAATATTTTAATGTGGAAATTAATAGTACCGATTAATTATTGATCTGGTTATTCCTTATTATTTGTTTAGATTACTGTTTTTAAATAATTTAGTTCCTGTCGCGGTGCCCTTCACATCCGGCGCCCCTGCGGCCGCGTCCGCCCGGGTCACCCGGCCCTTCCGCCGGCCCTGTGCTTACATTGAAATAAGAGGAACAAACTCCTACCTTGAAACTGCTAAATTATTCCACTAATTACGAGCTTCTGTATGATCGAGAGGACTCGCTTCTTCTAACGATTCATTTTTTACTACTCTGATCGGTACTTTTTTACTACTCCGAATGGTACACGCTCGTCCTTGTATAAAAGATTCATGTATGGTGGGGGTACTTAACAAGGTGCAAGGTTTTTCCCCCTGTGGTATTCTGTCGCGTTCGAGTAAATTTGAAAATCCCCGCTTAGGCTCGCAAAACTTTTTTAAAATTTTACACAAACACCAGAGTAACATAAACTACTAAAAATGCTAGTTTCAGATTTTATTTTTTAATGTTATATGAAATTATTTCATTCAGTTTAATATGCAAAAAAGTTTATTGTTTACTATGTCATCGCTATACAGAAAACGGGGCATATTTAGTACAAATTGTATAATTCTCTCTGCTAAATATTTTCTGTTTTTTGAATAGAAATGTTTTGTTTTCTCTAAACATGTCCGAGTTAAATCTTCGTGGCGATATTGTTTTTGGCAACAGCTGCGTGGGATTTTTAATACTATTACGTTTATATCCATCAATTAATTATATAGCACTGACCTTTTGTTTATTATTGTACTTTTGACATTTATTGTTTTTCGTAATTTCGAATTATCTTCTTCAACACAATTACGCGAGCTTTAAATATGGTATTTAGAGATTATTTATATTTGTAAAAGTATGAAAATAATAAAAAATTTTCCTTCTATATTTTTTAAATTAATCTCTATATTACTTTTTTTGCTTAAGCTATTTAAAATTGATTTTTTTAGAATTTTACAAATAAAAACTTAATTCTAACGCTGACCGGCTCGAAGATCAAATATCTTCAAATTTTCAATTATATTTGACTTGTTAACCCCTTTTTAAACTAAAAATTATAGTACAATGAGAAACAAAATGGTACTTTGGGAACTTTTTTAACAAAGTAAAGCTTGATTTTCATGCATCCGTTATCTGACGATACTGTCGACGATATAAGATAAGATATTATACGATATTAATTTTACTGGTTGAATTTAAAGACTTCGATTGGTTAGGAAATTATACAGTTTTTAAATTTATTGCATTTTCATGTCTTCGTTCATCGGATATACGATTTGCTTGTGATTGGTGTTATTTTATATTTTCTATAAAGATTTCGCTGTTGTACTTATAGTCTAAGAGCTAGCAACGTTTTCGATAGAGAATTTTAAGAAAGCTGGCTCTTTAATATATCTTTTGCTATGCTCTTCTGAACAGAGTGCGGACCGTCTGGCTGCCGTGCCACGCCCTTTCTTATTCGAAGTTCAATAAAATACAAAGTTTACTTAATCTGAATGAGTTGCATAGAGGCCACTAGCTTTTTAATTTTAACAGCCGGGTGGTCGGGGTTCAAAGATATTAATAAAAGGGCGCCACGAGATTATACTCTATGAACTCGGCATAAAAGATGTTCTATTAAGTAGACTTCAACACTAACCTCGAACTGTTGAGTGCAACTATCATGAACTTCAAATATTCTATAACTATTTGTACTTAAGTGACTCTAACTTAACTATGAGACTAGACTGCAAATAATACTACTAAAAATGATCAAGTAATTTATTAAAATATTAAAAGTTTATAAAGAAATGAATGAAATGTGTTAAGAAATTTAAAATCGATAAGAATTACTAAAAATACGAAAATGATCTAAGCTATATTAAATCTAAGACGTCATCCCCCTTAGCTAACTTATACTAGATACAGTCAGGATGGTTTATAAATAGCAAATCTAAATCTAAACAGTCTTACTCTAATCGATGTACAATCTTGAAACAACTCGGAAGTTCCTCCGGCTGAGCTACGGTGTATAGCTACAGGGTGGCTAGGGCGGTGCACAGCAGCTCGGTGTACTGTCACTGGAGCCCACGGATGTCAGCAGACGTACGGATGCCGGCCAGGTGTAGGACTTCAAAAGGTGAACATAAAAAACCCTAAATAATATTGGTTGTCTTAGAAAAGAGCCTCAATTATAGAACAAGGACTAGCACAACGTGTAGGAGTTAATGAAGGTAATAAAGAAGGACTAATTAAATCTGAACTTTACCTCAACGAGGGTTTATGATGTCCAACGGGTAATTCTACACACGGGCAACAGGAACGGATGGAATTCTGGACTGTTCTGTGCTATACGGTCTGGATCGGTCTTCTTGCTCTTGGAACTGTTCGGGGACTTCTTGGGCACGTGGAATCGGAATATCGGTCGGAAAAATTTGGCTATTTAATCCCTCACGGAAATTGGTCGGCGGTCCATAAAAATCATCAAAATCCAACCACGCCTCTGACCAAAGGTGTTTCGGAAGCCTTAATCCTTCTCTAGAAAGACCTGCTATTCACCCACAGGGAATGCTTCACGAAACGGCAGCCAGTTCTTCACGACGACACTCTTCAGCCGGGGAGTACACAAGAAGTGATGCAAGGATTCGATTTCCTTCACAAAATCAGATTTCAACCGGAAATCTCCCTCCAGGATATAGATAGAGAACTATATATCTCGACTAGTCCAACTCACAAAAAGGCATAAATAAAAACGACGTTCTAGAATATTTTTCATTGTCATATTTCATATCCGGTCAATGAACGAACTTATTCACAAATTCCCACCATTAAATGAACGAATTGCACACTGCGATCCACATCAAAAATAACTAATTTAACTACGAAATTTTATCTGATAATTATAAAATTTCAATAACCAAAACAAAGGATAAATAAATCCAAAAACATCTGATTTGATCTGACAGTGACAATGGACAAGTGATGACCAAAGATTTAGAGATGGACAAAAATTATAATGCTGGGCGGCATCCAGTGATAATATTCTGTGGCTCTATAGCGCGGTGTATATCGGGTTGCATAATGGTAAAATTTAAATAAAATAATATTTAACAATAAAATTATAATAAACATGATGCAAAAATAATAGCTATTTGCGATATTTTATGAGCTAGCACACAGAGGTCGTTGCGAGGAAATTTGACTGTTACAATTCCCCCCCTTCCTTCAAGATGATTAACTAGTTAATCATACTCCAAGCCGGTTTCAAGTCTTTAGAGTGCCAAGATCCTGGTTGTATATAACCATTCTTGTCCTTCAATTCATAGGTCCACGGTGAAATTCTTCGGTGTATGGTAAACGGTCCTATATATTTCGGCGCTAATTTCTTACTAAAATAATTAGCAGCATTCGACAATTCAAAGTTTCTTCTCCACACTAACTGTCCTGGTACATACTCTTCATGTCTCCTCCTAAGATTATACCTGCAGATATTCTTCTCAGCGGCGGCTTCAAGTCGGTTTTTAACGTCGCTATACAGCTTGCGGAACAACTCGTTTCTACTACATTCTAGTGTTTGTGTACCATCCTCATCCTTAACAATAGCATCATTATCGTAGTCTTTCCCAGAAACACACATATTTCTACCAAAGTTAATGAAGTATGGTGATAACTTTGTGGTTTCCTGACAGGCAGTCCGAATAGCGCAAGCAATTTGCGGAATGCTCTGATCCCAACGACGATGATTTTCATGCGTGTAGATGGAAAGCATAGTCTTCAATGTTTTGTTCTGTCGTTCGGTCGGATTGGCTCTAGGGTGATAGTTTGCGTTGAACTTGATTCGGCACTGGTACTGGTCTGTAAACTTTCTGAATTCCTTACTACGATACTGAGGACCATTGTCACACAATAGTACTCGGGGAACACCAAACACTAGAAAAACTTGTTCCTCAATCCTGTTAATAATAAGCTGCGTCGACGCTCGACGAAGTGGAAAAATAAGTGAAAACTTGCTGAGGTAACTGTTACAACAAGAATGAAGGTATTACCCTTGTATGATCTCGGTAATGGTCCTACCAGATCAGTTGAAATCATCTCCCACGGACGGCTAGGTTTCGAGTGTGATACCATCTGATCACTTGGGCCTCGAGGATCATCTTTATGTGCTCCACACTTCAAGCACGACTTTACGTAAGATCCAACATCTTGACGCATCTTAGGCCAGTAATACTTCTCGCAAAGTCTGTTGTACGTCTTGTATACACCCATATGTCCTGAAATCAGTGGATCGTGAGCATCTCGGATTATCTGTAATCTGCTTTCCTTCGGCACGACTTCTTTCCAAGTATCCCCTGACAAAGTCGGATAGTCTTGCTTGACATACTTAAATAACTTCCCATCAGTATATCTCCACTTGACAAACTTCAACGGTTCTTGACACACTTTTGTTACCATCTTATTGTACCATTTATCTTTGACGTTTGGACGGGTTGAATCGTCTCTCGATGGTTCTATGGCGTCAATCGCCGGTACTGCTCTAGAAAGCATGTCTGGCACGACAAGATCTTTTCCACTACGATGTATGACCTTGAAGTCATACTGCTGTAGCTTGACTGCCCACCGTGCTAACCTACCACTCGGTTCTTTGAGAGTGTGTAGCCATTTCAAGCTAAAATGATCGGTTATCACAGTGAATGGTACAGCTTCCAAGTATGGTCGTAGCTTCTCTATAGCGTATACCAATGCCAAACATTCCCTCTCAGTCGTGGAGTATACTCTCTCTTGCTTTGTCAGTGATCAGCTCAGGTAACAGATTACTTTCTCTCCTTCAGGTGACGGCTGTGTGAGTACGGCGGCTATACCATACCCAGATGCATCTGTTTGCAGAACAAATTCCTTGGTATAATCAGGACAGCTCAAAATCGGTGCAGCTACTAACAGTTCTTTTATCTTCATAAAAGACTTCTCGCACTCATCTGTCCACACGAACTTGTGATTCTTCTTCGTTAGTGCTGTGATAGGTGCTACAATAGATGAAAACTCAGGCACAAATCTTCGATACCATGAAAATGATCCTACCACTCGGCGTACTTCGGTTGCACTCTTCGGTCGTGGCAACTCCAACATGGCTTTGACCTTATCCGGATCGACTCTTAAACCACGCTGATCCACTACATATCCCAAATACTTCATATCTGGACGGCAAAATTGACATTTCTCCCAACTCACGGTTATATTAGCCTCATTCAGGCGTCTGAACACTTCTCTCACTATAACCATGTGTTCCTCAAATGTCTCACTCACAATGACAACATCGTCCAGATATACGAACACGTGTGGTTCAATATCGGCTCCCAAAACGTTGTCAATCAATCTCTGCCATGTCGCTGGTGCATTGTGAAGTCCAAATGGTATCCTCTTGAACTGGAATAAACCTCGGCAGCAAATAAAAGCAGTTAACGGACGAGATGCTTCTTCAATTGGAACCTGCCAATAAGCACTCTTAATGTCAAGGCTAGACAAGTACTTGGCGTTGCTCAATTTGTCCAAAGTCTCTGAGACCAGCGGTAATGGATAGCTGTCTCTCTCTGTCACGGAGTTCAGTTTTCTGTAGTCCACACAGAATCTGTACTTTTCTGTATTCTTTTTCTTCACCAAGACTACAGGTGACGCCCAAGGACTTTGACTAGGTTCAATAATGTCTTGTCTCAACATCTCGTCAATTTCCTTGTCTATATACTGTTGTATGACTGGTGAAACTCTATAATATCGCTGACGTATCGGTGGTGAAGTCGAAGCAATCTTGTGCTCCACAGCGTTGGTGCAACCAAGACCATCTCCCATTAAATCCTTGTACTCGGTCAGTAAGTTATTCAGCTGGACTTCCTCGGTCGGTGTTGAAACTGTATCTCGTTCCTCTATGCAGTTAATCTCATCAGGGTTATCCGTAAAATGCCATTCATTCTGTCGTAGGTCCGGTACTATTCCCATCTTGATCCAAAAATCAGAACCCAATATCAAGACATGAGGCAACTCAGGCACAACTACGACATCTATCATCTTAACCCTGTCTCTCACTCGCATAGGTACTTGAATAGCTCCTATACTATTCACTCTCTGACCATTGGCTACGGTACAGGAAGTCTTAAGGGATGGATCCAACTGTATTCCAAACTTCTGGAAAATCTTCCATCCTGGTTGTCCAACAAATGTACGTGAAGCTCCGGAATCTAATAATCCTAAAATCTTACGTCCTAAAATATCTACTTCTAAATACGGTCTCTCATCATTACGAGCATGGCTTAAAACGAAATCTAAAATATGTACAAAATCTTCGGATGGTCTTTCACGGCTACTTCTAGTCCGAAGACCTAGGAGCGCCTGTTTGCGTTTCCCGAGAGCCTGCAGTCTCTTTTCATGTGGCCCTCTCTCTTACAACCATAGCAAATCAGTTTTGCTGGTTCTGCACAACCAATTGCTCTGTGTCCTGGCTTCTTGCAGCGGTTACATATAACTTCTCTCTGGTTACTACAGTGAATGTTACTTGACTGACTGGTTTGCGGCGGAGATACGTGTAATTCATCGATATCTTGACTTATATCAACATAAGCCAAATCTGGTTCTAATGATTGATTTTTCCTGAGTGGAGGAGCATAGTCGTCGGTCTGGATTCGGTGCTCTATCCTCCTACAGAGTGTCTTCAACTGAGCTAGACTGGATATCTCGAAAGCACCAAGTTGATTTCGATAGACAGGAGCAATGTTTCGAAGAAGTATGGTGAGCTTGGCATCTTCAGTAATCGGGCATTGCAGTCTATGAAAATATCTATTCATAATGGCCATATATGTTCCAATAGTTTCGTCTGGGCCCTGTGTTCTGCGTTTGATCTCTTCCATAAGCTTCTCCTTGTATCGAACTGGTTGATACTCGTCCTTAAATCTGGCTACAAGTTCACTCCAAGTCTGCACTTCTGTTCTACAATCTTGATAAAACTCATACGCTCTCCCTTCAAACAGATCAATTCCAGATTCTAGTAACATTTCTGGGGTCACATTTCGGGCTCTGCTCAATTCTTCACATCTCTCGAAGAATGCAGTTACGGACATCCCTTTACCATCTCCACTAAATTTTAGACTCCATTTATGAGGTAGTATAAGCTTGGCATTTGAGAAAATATTCTGTACAGTCGGTGTACTACTAGATATGGGTGCAGCTGGCGGTATAGAAGCAGTAAAAGAAGTGCTGGGTCCTGGTGCATTGTACTGAATGGGCGGCGGTTGTTGATTATCCTGTAAAACGCAAAGACTTAAAGGTACAGGTGCGGCTTGACAATCAGCTTTAGTAGATTTATCCTTAAGTTCGATAATCAAGTTGAATGCTTGTCCAACTAGTAGTGCTCGTATACTAAACTCTTCCGGTGTAGTACAAATCATTCGGTCTAGTCTATCCAAGACATGATTCAACTTTGTCTGTAGCTTCATATAGGATCCGCTTTTGCTATTATCAGCAAAGCCTGCTACTCTCTGTGCCATGTCATCCAACTTCTTAGTCAATGCATCGACATCTTCTTGAAATGTAAATGGATAAGGTGGATAGTGTAAGCTTTCACCTGACTTTTCCATTTGTCTTGCCAGAGCTAATCGAGCTCTCATTTCCTCCACAGTCCCAGTACTAATACCTCTATATACTAACTCATAAGTAAGCTCATCTCTATCGAGACGATTAATTTCGACTTTACGACTCATGTTTACTATATTACAATAAATCAATAAAATCAATAAAAATATATATCAAAATATTCAAAGTAAGTAGACTACCAATCAATCAACAATGTACATAAAAAAATATATACAATTAAATGCAACAGTCAGATCCGGTCAATATCAAAATCAAGAAAATGTCTAAATCGGGTAATGTCTTAATGTTCCAAGAGCAAGTATAAAGTATATCAGAGAAGTTTCAAATAAAATAAATGTATTCAATACTATTCAATATTAAATAAAAAAAAAAAATATTTACAGCTTTGTCTCATAAACTCAAAAAAACAATCTAAGTTACACTCAAGTCACTAAGCTCAATCAAAACGATTCAAAAAAAACTCAACAGGTCCCAACTATAAACTACGATTAGTTTAAGTGGTCCTAAAATAAAACAGCTAAGTCCCAGATCGGTTGGGTACCAAAAATTATACAACAAATCAGCCCTAAGCGTTGGGTGCTAAGAATTGCCTTAAGCGTTGGGTGCCAAGAATTACCCACGTTGCGGCGTCAAGAATTGCCCCACGTTGGGCGCCAAAATTGCCACGCCCTTTCTTATTCGAAGTTCAATAAAACACAAAGTTTACTTAATCTGAATGAGTTGCATAGAGGCCACTAGCTTTTTAATTTTAACAGCCGGGTGGTCGGGGTTCAAAGATATTAATAAAAGGGCGCCACGAGATTATACTCTATGAACTCGGCATAAAAGATGTTCTATTAAGTAGACTTCAACACTAACCTCGAACTGTTGAGTGCAACTATCATGAACTTCAAATATTCTATAACTATTTGTACTTAAGTGACTCTAACTTAACTATGAGACTAGACTGCAAATAATACTACTAAAAATGATCAAGTAATTTATTAAAATATTAAAAGTTTATAAAGAAATGAATGAAATGTGTTAGAAATTTAAAATCGATAAGAATTACTAAAAATACGAAAATGATCTAAGCTATATTAAATCTAAGACGTCATCCCCTTAGCTAACTTATACTAGATACAGTCAGGATGGTTTATAAATAGCAAATCTAAATCTAAACAGTCTTACTCTAATCGATGTACAATCTTGAAACAACTCGGAAGTTCCTCCGGCTGAGCTACGGTGTATAGCTACAGGGTGGCTAGGGCGGTGCACAGCAGCTCGGTGTACTGTCACTGGAGCCCACGGATGTCAGCAGACGTACGGATGCCGGCCAGGTGTAGGACTTCAAAGGTGAACATAAAAACCCTAAATAATATTGGTTGTCTTAGAAAAGAGCCTCAATTATAGAACAAGGACTAGCACAACGTGTAGGAGTTAATGAAGGTAATAAAGAAGGACTAATTAAATCTGAACTTTACCTCAACGAGGGTTTATGATGTCCAACGGGTAATTCTACACACGGGCAACAGGAACGGATGGAATTCTGGACTGTTCTGTGCTATACGGTCTGGATCGGTCTTCTTGCTCTTGGAACTGTTCGGGGACTTCTTGGGCACGTGGAATCGGAATATCGGTCGGAAAAATTTGGCTATTTAATCCCTCACGGAAATTGGTCGGCGGTCCATAAAGATCATCAAAATCCAACCACGCCTCTGACCAAAGGTGTTTCGGAAGCCTTAATCCTTCTCTAGGAAGACCTGCTATTCACCCACAGGGAATGCTTCACGAAACGGCAGCCAGTTCTTCACGACGACACTCTTCAGCCGGGGAGTACACAAGAAGTGATGCAAGGATTCGATTTCCTTCACAAAATCAGATTTCAACCGGAAATCTCCCTCCAGGATATAGATAGAGAACTATATATCTCGACTAGTCCAACTCACAAAAAGGCATAAATAAAAAACGACGTTCTAGAATATTTTTCATTGTCATATTTCATATCCGGTCAAT
Organism: Sitophilus oryzae; assembly: GCF_002938485.1. NCBI lineage: Eukaryota > Metazoa > Arthropoda > Insecta > Coleoptera > Curculionidae > Sitophilus > Sitophilus oryzae. The sequence goes on along the minus strand of NW_022146324.1, from coordinate 1,548,765 downwards.
GAACGAACTTATTCACAAATTCCCAGCATTAAATGAACGAATTGCACACTGCGATCCACATCAAAAATAACCAATTTAACTACGAAATTTTATCTGATAATTATAAAATTTCAATAACCAAAACAAAGGATAAATAAATCCAAAAACATCTGATTTGATCTGACAGTGACAATGGACAAGTGATGACCAAAGATTTAGAGAGATGGACAAAAATTATAATGCTGGGCGGCATCCAGTGATAATATTCTGTGGCTCTATAGCGCGGTGTATATCGGGTTGCATAATGGTAAAATTTAAATAAAATAATATTTAACAATAAAATTATAATAAACATGATGCAAAAATAATAGCTATTTGCGATATTTTATGAGCTAGCACACAGAGGTCGTTGCGAGGAAATTTGACTGTTACAGCCGGTAGACGTTGCGTTCACAACTGCGCATCATATCAGTATACAACATTTTGGTCACTACTGCACATCATAAATTCGCCCTGTATTTCAGGAACTAAGGAAGGAGGCTAGGATCAACGCGCGTATGTGTAGCATATTTAGTTTCATAAAAACAGTAGCAAAGCAATGTGAGAATCGCATCATTGTATTTCTACTCACAAACGAGAAATCCCATAAAACACACGAAAATGGGACCCTGTACAGATGTCATGCGCAGTAGTAGGGCCTATTTTTTATCTGGTCGGGCCCTAAGGCCCAAGCAAAAATTCGGGTCCTCTTTTCCAATAAAATTCAAAAATTCTCTTGTTAGTTTGCATGAGTTAAAGAAATAAAACAATTATTTTTATTTTTATTTTTTTAATAATTTTAAAAAATAAATAAACATTATTATATCCAACAAAATAAATAATAAAAAAAACAACAATTAATTCTAATTTTAAAAAATGCATTAATTATATCAATCTAAAGCTTATTTTATTTAATTCTATTTTCCTTATCAGAGGTAACTGTTTTTTTTTCTCTGCTATGTAAATTTGCATTTGAAATTATGAATATTTTACAACCTTTGACGGGCCCCACAACCACCGGGCCCAAAGCCCGGGCCTTATGGGCCTTATGGTAAAATAGGCGTTGCGCAGTAGTGAACCGCAGTAGTCTACCGGCAGCCAGACGGCCCGCACTTTGGTCAGTAGACCACAGGAGATCATAGCAAAAGATATATTAAAGAACCAACTTTCTTAAAATTCTCGTTTTCCCGACGGTGCAAGCTCTTGTATCTACTATTATATTTTTATTAATGTTAGATTAGATATATTTGTCAAAAAAGTGTCAAAACGTCCGTTATCGTACAATCTATTTCCGTTGTAATCAACGGATTACGTTAGTGAAACGCGCATCCAGTGCAAAAGTAAAGTACAATTTTGATGTATTGTGGTAAATTAATGTTTTATTTTGTTGTTGTAACACCAAAGGTTCCAACTCCCAACTGTAATAACAATAGCCCGTACAAGTTCTGGATTTAAAACCTTCACCGCTAGAGTAACTGCCACCAAACAATAATAATTGGTTGTTCAATGACAGTAACATTACAAAAACATTTTATAGGTGTGCTGATGAAGACTAAAAACAAAGGTACACATTGCTTAAATAATTATCAAAATCGGCTTACAAAAAATCTGTAATCATCTGGCTTATCTAAAAATGCAGTAATGCCGCTAAATGGCCCAGCAGCTGATGCGGCTTATATAAAATTCTTCTTTCTTCTTCTTCTAAAAATGCAGTACCTACCCAAGTACCTACCGGGTTTAGAATCCACAGATACTCATTTTTGAGCAAATTAATTAAAAAGACAACTTTAAACAAAAACATGTGACGTTTAAAACATAATCAACTAATATAAATAATAAACTGTCATTAGATAAAGAACGTTTTGAAATTAAAAATATTACCAAATTAGCCAATTGTCAAAGAGTTGGTGAAATGACGAATAAATTGTATTTTTTGTATTTATTTTGTATGTCGTCTGCCAAAATATTCCTTGATTCGTTGAACAGACTCTATATTCACATTAAGTGGTGATATTTCCAGAAATTTACAGAAATAAACCCACCAAGGATATTAAAATTTATTATTCGATCGTTTTATGAAGTATTTTTGTTTATCCATTCTGATACAAATTGTGATGTAGTAAAAAAAAATTATAATAATAAATCTCTGTATTATTTTATTTTAAAATTTAAGTTATGATTGAATATAACCCAATCATTGGATTGGGTTATATTTAAAAAAATATATTTATTTTTGAATGTTTATTCGTTTTTGTATTATTTTATAAAATGTATATGCATATAAGCTTAGCTAAAGCCGAATTATTAATAGACTGAAAATATAAAATAAATATTTTTAATAAAACTTGTCTGTTTGTATTTTATTTATCCAGAATTTTCACCTAGTGGAAAAGTTTCACGATTCAGAACTAAACTTGATTATATCATAAAAACCTACTATAAACAATATTAGTTCCTGAATATTTCTACGAGGTAATTCATTTTCATCTAAAATTTAATTTTTATGCGTTTATTGATTTTATACCAAGATAAAAAGCTTGAATAGCTCCAAATTTATTAATACTACAAGACTTCCGCTGAAGAACGAAAATAAACATTTTTAATTATTTAATTTCGTTTGTGTTTTATTTTCCTGGGGTTTCCACCTAGACGAAACAAGTTTTATAATGTGGAAAATTGAATTATATCATAAAACTCTAAGGATAAACTTTAAAGCTTCATTCAGAACCTAGAAATAACTGGAATAAATCAGTTATACTTTATACATGCTTTATACCGTATGATCGAAAAAAAACGGCGTCCAGTTGGCTTGGAAATGACGATCGATGATATTTCCCATATAATTTTATATATAAAATGACAGCGATCTTCATTTCATAGCCATCGTTGACGCCGTTTTTATTCGATCATACGGTACTATATTTAGTTATATTTTAGTTTACGATCATTCGCAATTAATTAAAATTGATAGAATATCCTAGCAACATGCAGATTGCCGTAGGCAGTTGTGTCACTAAAAGAAAACCTAATTATTATATTATAAAATAATACACTTTTTATTTATATTAGTATATTATTTATTTTAATTAGCATATAAATATTACTATTAATAAATAGTAATATAATATCAAATAATATTAATTTATTAATTAAAAATTAATATAATATCAAAAAAGGGTAAACGAAAGAAAAAAAAGTGTAACTTTAACCCAACTTTTTAACAGTTTTTTAAAAACTAACCGACTGAGTGCATTTTAAGGATTTTCTATGGTGGTGGGTTTAAGGAGTTTACAATAGAGGTGATAAAAACGTGTTTAGAAATCCTTGTTGGTCGTTTACGTTATTGTCGTTTTTAGCTGATTATAATATTTCTAACTGTTGTACATTTTCTACAAAAGTACTAGGTAAATTTGAAGTAATAATATAATAATAATATATATAATAATATAATTCAGTTTTTTCATTAATTGCGTGACTTGTTTTATGGCTAGACCGGAACTTTGCTGGAGATTATTAATAGATTTTATAAATATATTCTTTAATCCTAATATCTAAATTTCTACCTGTTTGACCTATGTACCGGTTGGCTAACTAAAAATGGACGCCGGCTGTATCTCAGAAACTACTTATCGCATAGCTATGGAGGGCTTAAAAAGAAGGTTTATCGGCAATGGGCATATTTGAAATTTCTGTCCCCACTTTTAAGCAGGTTCCTCGGTTTGACAGTAGAGGCACTGCGATCGATAGGGATACTATATTTTCATTGTTATTATACGGTTTAAGTTTGTTTTTGCTAAAATTATAGTTAATTTGTTGAATTTTTAGCAGTCTAACAATGAGCATTGTGAAAAAAAAACTATACAGTAGAAATAGCTCGGTATCTGGCTGTAGAAGTGGATATTTCAATGAAAAAAAGCGAAGAAAGAAAAGTAACCCAAAACTTTTCAAAGCTCCTAATGTAAGTAATATGATTATTTATTTAAAAAAAAGTATGATAGATGTTAAGAAAAACATTAAAATTATATACTATCAGTGTACAGATTTATTTAAAAATCATATTAATAGAGAATATAGCCCAAAATCGAACATCTGCATGACATAACCTAGAGAGCCTAAAATAATAATAATTTAATACTTTAATACCTACTAACATGTTATTATATATGTGCTACTAGGTGTTTAAATTACCTATGATTAAATAAGTAGGTATTAATAATATATATTAACAACCATTGCTATTAAATATTATTTGAATATTATAGAAAGTGAACATTAAACATTATTTACACTTCAAAAATATAGTTTCAAAATAACAGCTACCTCGAATAGTGAAAAATATTTGTTTAAATTTATTTAATAATTAGGTATATCTCTTTTACTAGGATGACTAGGATCCTAGCATCGACAAAGAAGAAAGACATCCTAACTTGCTACAGCATTGGCAAAGGGCAGTTCCCCAGACAAAATACTTCGCAGTAGTGATGTGTTTTATGCACTTATTTAGACAAAATTAGTTGACGGAACCAAAACGGAACTGTCAGTAGATAAGGGTAGATAATTTATTTTACTATTAGTAGATAATTTCTTTATTGTATATTCAGGTGTATATTACATATATTAAATTTAGCTACTTGGAGTTAGTCAATTAATCAAAATAAAAGTTATGTATTTATATTCCTAAATAAATAAATTTGATGTTTCGATGTTTCCTGTAAGCCTATTTTTTAATGTAGTTCTTAGAGAAGGTTTTTTACCACGTTGAGTAAGTTCTTTCTACTTGATGACTTTTATAGCCTTTTTTCTGTAACATGTATTTCCATTTCAGTGTCCTGAGGATGGAATAAATAAAGATTGACCATTAACAAAGTGTATTAATTGTAGTCCAAACCCTTCCAACTGCAACCCCACTAGTTCCTAGATTTTCTTTCTCACTATTCAGTCGATACTACTCATAGAATGTATATACACTAGGAATATATACAATATGATCGAAAAAACGGCGTCAGCGATCATTTTATATATAAAATTATGTGGGGAATGTCATAGATGTTCATTTCCCAGCCAACTGGACGCCGTTTTTTTCGATCATACGTTAGTCCTTGACTTATTATTTTATTTACAAACCTACCTCATATCGTATTAATAAAAAGTGGATATCAACAGAAGGAACTTTAATTACAGATCAAATCAAATGTATACATATGTATTTATAACACAATTGTTAGGTGACATTGAACATAATACATCTTCAATTTAAATGTCTGTGAAACAGTCATAATTGGCAAAACTTTGCTAATGACATCAGAGATGACATTAAAACTTACAATTTAGAAAAGCTAAAAAAAAGTAAAAAGTTACGAGATACACAACACCAATCAAACAAGATAAGTTTATATTATATATTCCTGATTAATTTTCGTCATTCATTTGCTGTAATTTGTCATAAACCACTACTAGTTTAAAAGTTTTTAATGTTTATTATTAGTATCACAATGTCCGTAAACATGTTCATTCCAAGTGATTTCATGAAAAATTATGAAACTTTAAACTGCATCAGCAAAATTATTAATAAATCACTAACACACTCACATCATAAACTATTTAATTCACATTTCTCATCAAGGAACAATTACTGTTTACATCAAATCAAAGGTTGAACTGGTGATACGTTTGTTGCTGGAATTTCTATATTTTGTGTATACAAGTTGAAGGAAACATTTACTTTAGCAGCTTATATTTTTCTTCGGCCGTGTATGCACTAAATAGAACCCCATAATAAAACATTTTTATAATAAGAACATAGGAAAAGAATATCTAAAACCGGCATCTGATAACCTAACTAACTTTTCAAACTCAAATTAAAGGTTTTGTATTCACAATTTTAGCCACGCACATAACTCAATTAGAAAAAAACACGTTTCTAAAAGCTAACTCTGGTAAAAATATGCCCAAATATTAACTTGGCTCTGTAATTTATAACAAAATAGTTATTCTTGCCATAAGAAGCTGTGTATTTCTAGTATCCCTATCATCACATGTGCCCCTAACGGCGATTTTCGAACTTCATTTAGATCATGAAATCTGGGCCCAAAATTTTTGCGTTCGATTCGCCTCCTCCTTTTAGACTCCATACGTATAGCTTTGGGAAACAAATTGTAATGTAAATCGGCCAAGAGAAATCGCTTGAAATTATTTTCAAGTTCGAAAACCGTCAGCTAGGGGCCGCTTTTGTGATCAGGCCAATCAGAAACCAGGGGTTTTCTAAAAAATATGCAGGTGAAGAGGTATTTTAAATATTACTATTGTAATTATCGAAACATTTATAATCTTTTTGTTATAGAATATTTTGCTTTATCTCATAAAATAAAGTGGTGGGTGAACTTGCTTTTATTAAAATAAGGATAACTCTGGTTTAGGTTAGCCGATTTTAACAAACTAGGGCTCGTTTAAAAGAGCTTTTATTCCTTAATAATATGCAGTATAAATTTTGTTTCCATAGATTTTTTCGTGGTAGCTAGAGGGCGCTGTTTGACATCATAACAGCTATTGCGCTTTTGCATAAAAAAATTAAATAGCAAGTTATGTTTCTTTTTATACAGTTAAATAGAGCACAAAATTTCCAAAATATTAGCGCAAACCGCAAGTTTCTATCTTCTCTGTAAGCGGAGATATAAAGAGAACAAATCATGTTAGGCTACCGCTGAGGATTATATGGTCTAAAAATTATAGTAGTAGGCTATGAAACAAAAATAACGTCAAAATATCAAAACATAAATTTTAGTTTCATTTTAATGCCATTTAATTGTTATTTATCCATGTTAGTTTGTAATACTTTTATAATGTCTTGGTTGAGAAGGAATCAAACCCTTAGAGTTCATGACAAAAGTATCTTTATTAATAATCTTAATTACAGGTATTGACCGATGACTGGGTCATGGATTCTGCTGTGTATGCAATAGTTGCAACATATTTCCTATTGCCAAATATGTAACAAACCAACAATTTATTAGATACAGGATGGTCTATACCATCGTATTACAATATTATATTATAGGGTGGTCTACCTTCATATTACACCTCCCCCGGCAATTTATGGAATTTACACTTTCTTCAGAAATGGCAATTTCAGAAATTTACAGACAGTAACATATACCTAACCTATAGAAACTTTTACCATATATATTTTTTCATAATTTTAACATTATAAGAAGAATAACTAATATAAGAAGAATAAAAAGAAAAGAGTAAAAATGATAAGAAAATATGTAAAGGTGAACAGGTGAACATTAGGATCGAAATAGAATTAGAGTAAATATAATTAATAGTAGGGCCCTTTTTATCTATAACTAAATATACTTAAAATTAATTCTTAACTATAAATACATCTTAGTACGATTCTTATGAACTACAATTTGTTTATTGTCCTTAAAGATAGTTACATTTGGTGTGATACATCTTCTATTACTTCATATGGACCCAAGAAGCAAGGACTTTATATTTTGTCGCCCGTTTAGTTTTTTAATAAAAGCAAGTCGCCCTTTTTATATTGAACAGCATGTACTCTTTTGTCTGACTTTTCTTTTCTCTGTACTTTTGATAATATTAAGTTATTTCTAGCGTCATTTTGAGCCGTTTGTAACCTATACTTTAATTTGATAGGGTAGCTATTGAAATTATAAATCGGTTCAACGTCTTTAATTAGGTTATTTGGTATTTGACATTTTTTAGCAAAGACCAGTTCAAAAGGAGAATATTTTGTTTCGGTATGTACCGTGGTATTATCGGTAAAGGACCAGTACGGAAGACAAGTGCTCCACGTCGCGTTATGATTTTGTGTTTGAATTCTCAAGTAAGCGCCTAAAACTTTATGTGAGTTTTCTAGAGCTCCGATGCTTTCGTGATGATATGCTGTAGAATGAATTTGTTTTATTCCCAACAGTTCACTGGTTTCCCTCATAGTAGATGAAACAAACTCAGAACCCCGGTCGGTAGCAATTTCCTGAGGAATACCATATCGTAAGATAAAGTTCTCCACCAGAGATTTTGCTACAGACACAGCATCCTTACTCTTTAAATTCTTCTGTTTTCTTTTTTTTTTTCGGCAGGATCGCCATTTAATACTTTTATGATGTCTTGGTTGAGAAGAAATCAAACCCTTAGTTCATGACAAAAGTATCTTTATAAATAATGTTAATTACAGGCATTGACCGATGTCTGGGTCATGGATTCTGCTGTGTATGCAATAGTTGCAACATATTTCCTATTGCCAAATATGTAACAAACCAACAATTTATTAGATACAGGGTGGTCTATACCATCATATTACAATATTATATATAGGGTGGTCTACCATCATATTACAAGTTCTCGATTTGACCCTATAAATAAAAACCCACGCATATTGAATCCGGTGAACTAGCTGGCTATGAAACTATGACGCTCCAGTTTCTCTATCTATTAAAGTAAGTGGTATCTAAAAAGCCCACACATTTATATCAAAATAAGCAGAAGAACTGCACCATCATGCTGAAATAGCAAAAAATGCAATTTCATCAGATTAATAATTAAATGACGTTACATGAAATAAACCCCTAGTTTTCGGCCATAGAAATTCGGCCTTTTTCAGTTTAACACCATATGGCGGCACAAAATTCCTAAAAATTTTAATAAAATTATTGATTGTTGACAATGAATAAATTTAATCTGAGAACTACCTACGTATAATTTACCAAGAAATTCGTAAAGAACATATGGATGAACGATAATATTACACAAACACATTTAAAAATTTACGACGCCATTTTATTAAGAAAACGTCCGATGGATGCTTCAAAACTAAACTTAATTTTGATATTTTGACGTACCAAACCAATTTACCTCTTTTTGTGTTTCCTAGCCTACTAATATAATTTTTAGATTATACAGGGTGAGTTTCCTACGATGTTCTCTATGGGCATCTCGGAAACTACTGAAGATAGAGGGTCGGTTAAATGGGGAAAGAATTGCAGTTTTGTGAGGTCATAAATATGGGCCTTTCAAATTTTTGAAAAAGTTCATGGCTTACTAGATACATATTTCGAAAAAAACAAATTTTGGCTATTTTAAAAATTGTCCTTAATTCCATTATAATCTATTTTAGACAAAAAGTGTTCAAATAATAGTTGTAGATAATCACATTCCTAATGAGATTGTGTTCTTCGATTTTTTCTAAAGCCTGTATAGTATTTTTGACATATGACACAAACATATTTTTTTTTTAAATGGAAGCTGTAGTTGGCCATGACTTCATAAAAAGCGCCATTTTTTAAGCCTTTCAGAGATATAAGCTATAATATGTTTCTTCTCTCTTTACATCCAATCTTTGTAAATTAAAATAAACAAAAATTGTAAATAATTTTTTTAATGAAGAAAAGCGTGTAGGATTATTGGTTCAACTTTTCTTCACCATACAAGATACGTTGACCAGTGCTTTCACTGTAAGTAATTTTTTACTTACGTTTTTTAGAGAACGTTTTCCAATGGTGCTCTAATTTTGTTATGATTTATAACTTATAAAAGACAAAATATATTATTAAACGGCTCTTTACAATTTACATTACACAAACTAAAGCTTAAAAAATAATCAATACTTACACTTTAAGTTATTTCAGAAAATGTTCAAAAAATCTGCAATTGTTTTGAGTACATAAATGCATCTTTTTAAAACTGAATTTCTAGCTATTGTCACAGAACGACCGGTCGACTTAATTAAACTTCTCCTGTTCCGCCGAGTGCGGTTCTTCGAGTGCCTCTCATAAGTTCATAAGTTCTTTTATAAACCTTGTTGTTAACCATACCGCATAAAAAAATCTAAAATGGATAGGTCAGGTGACCGAGGAGACCCATGCAATTGGTCCACCTCTTTCTATTTCTGAGTCTACCTAATTATGATAATGCAGTAATTTTTAACATTTTTTATATTGTGGTGGGGGTTTGGTGTGTCATAATGAAAGTCATGTTGGAACCACTCTATTAATGCGCGAGTATCTAAATTTAACTTTTCTAACATGTCTTTCTAACATGGCTAGATCAAACTTCCTAAAATTGCAGAACCTACTGTGCGATAAACGTCTCAACATCCATATAAAAGACAACTTCGTCAAGTGTTACGTACTTTCCACAGTTCTCTACGGGGCTGAGTCGTGGACACTCAAGGTAAGCGCAATGAATAAGTTGGAAGCATTTGAGATGTGGGTATATCGCAGAATGCTGAGAATACCATGGACTGACCGTGTCTCGAATGAAAGAAAAAAAAACAAGGACCGAGAACTCCTCGACATAATAAATAAGAGGAAAGCAGCCTATTTGGGCCATATCATGAGACATAGCAAGTATGAACTCCTTCAGCTCATCATCGAGGGTAAAATTGAGGGAAAGCGCGGACCTGGACGACGGCAATGCTCCTGGCTGAAGAACATCAGAGATTGGACAGGCCTGGACTCACATACTTTGCTGAGAAGAGCGAAAAATAGAGAGGAATTTGCCATGGTTGTTGCCGATCTTCACTGAATGGAGAAGGCACTTTAAGAAGAAGAAGAACATGTCTTAAAAACCGTTCTCTAAAAAACGTAAGTAACGTTCACCGGTCAACGTATCCTCGAAACTGTATGGGCAAGAAAAGTTGAACCAATAATCCTATACGCTTTTATTCATTTGAAAAACTCGTATTTACAATTTTTATTAATTTTAATTTATAAAGATTGGATGTGACAATTTTACATTTCTGAGAGCAACGACGATTGAACTTGTTTTCATGGCTAACTAAGTGAAATTAGTCAAGAAAGATAAGAATTGGCTATAACTCAGTAATTTTGTGAAAGAAACATATTATAGCTTATATCGCTGAAAAGCTTAAAAAATGGCGCTTTTTATGAAGTCATGGCCAACTATGGTTTCCATTTAAAAAAACATATGTTTGTGTCACATGTCAAAAATGACAGGCTTTTGAAAAAATCGGAGAGCACAATCTCATTAGGGATGTGATTATCTACAACTTTTATCTGAAAACTTTTTGTCTAAAATAGATTATAATGGAATTAGGGACAATTTTTAAAATAGCCAAAATTTGTTTTTTTCGAAATATCTAGTAAGCCATGAACTTTTTCGAAAATCTGAAAGGCGCATATTTATGACCCCACAAAACTGCAATTCTTTGCCCATTTAACTGACTCTCTATCTCTAGTAGTTTCCGAGATACCCATAGAGAACATCCTAGGAAACTCACCCTGTGTACCTGCTATTTACATTTTTTCAGCCCCGGATCTACAATTTCTTTGAACCGGGGCAAAAAATCGATAGTAGCGCCCCCACTCTCCAGCATTTACAATAAATTAATTTAAAAAAAACTTACAAATATCTAGATATAGGTAGGCATTTTTCGTAAACGGGACAGAATGAGCCCTTAAGCTTCATTCAGAACCTCCGAATTAGTGGAATAAATTAATGGTTTCAATTAGCGTAGAAGTTTGTTTATTTAATTTCATTGTAAGCATTCAGTACGTCTAAATTAGTGGTAGTCATTTTCAAACTTCATTCAGACTATCGCAATTAGTGGAATAAATTAGTGGTTTCAATTACACTTTATACTTTTTAGTTTACGATCATTCACAATGTCTAAAAATCACAATTAAAATTAATAAAATATCCTAGCAACAGTTTGCGGTAGTCTGTTGTATCCATAGAGAAAGCATAATATTTAGATTATAAAACAATAAACTTTTGATTTCTAACCAAAATTTTTCTTGACAGATGATAATCAAAGGCCAAAATGACATTCCTTGCAAATTTTGAAGTATAATTATTGGAAAAGTCAAAGGTTTGTTAACTTTTTCGACTAATTGAAAATTACTACCACTAATTATGACGTTCTGAATGCTTACATTACAAATAGGTGAACAAACTTCTACGCTAATTGAAACCACTAATTTATTCCACTAATTGCGAGGTTCTGAATGAAGCTTTAATTAGTAGAAAAAGTAATCAAACTTTTGACTTTTCCACTAATTATACTTCAAATGTTGCGGAAAATGTCATTTTGTCCATTGATTAGCATCTGTCAAGGGAAATCGTGGTTAGAAATCAAAAGTTTATTGTTTTATAAGCTAAATATTTGACTTTCTTTATGGATACAACTGACTACCGCAAGCTGTTGCTAGGATATTTTATTAATTTTAATTGTGTTTTTTTTAAACATTGTGAATGATCGTAAACTAAAAAGTGTAATTAATTGAAACCGCTAATTTATTCCACTAATTGCGAGGTTCTCAATGAAACTTTAGAATGTGTTCAAAAACTAACTGGGCGTTTTAAAATAAAATGAATACTTGTAAGGTGCATACTAGGCCCTTTGTGGAGCAATTTTTTGATTTTCAACCATATTATATTATGATTTTGGCCCCCCCTGACACCGGCGCCCGAGGCAGGTGCCCAGGTTTGCCCCCCCTTAGATCCGAGGCTGCATTTTTTATGCAATAAAATGGTCAATTTATTTCTGAATTATTGTGTCCGTGTGATATCTCCGCTAATCCGCCTGACACTAATAGTCAAATTGTTTTTTTTTCTGCTAAACTGTGAATTTGGGGTACAGCAGAAAATGAACAACAGCATAGGCCAATTATCAAAAAGTGTTTGCGCTTAGAACTGATAAACAAAAAGAATATTAAACGAAGAATATTAAGAAAGTTTAATTGGAGTAAAATGATTTCTTTAGTTTAGTCTATAATTTAATTGAAATACTTCCTAGAGTGAATGGAATGAAATAAATAAAGTTTATATTTTCATCAGTACCTATTAAAATGTTGTGTGGAAGCACGTCTGGATTTTTTAATTACAAACATGATGATTTTCAGCTTTTCACAGGATATGTCTAAGAACCGTACATTCCTCGGGCCATATGCTAAACATCTAATTTTTATTACGCGTAAACGCAGGTGGAATATGTTTTGGTCGATTTCTTATTGCCAGACAGGCTTAATTTAGAATATATCCTCTAAATCTCTTAGGTATTTGTCTGTTTACTGGAAGAATCCTCGGAATCTCATAAAAACCGGCACCGTTTAGCACCGTATCGCTGATAAATTTCAAGTTTACAGGGTGGTTCAATTACAGAGAACGTCGCAGCAGGGAGTATTTTGATCTTATAACTGATGGCTATAAGTCGAAACTTAAATAAACGAGAGCTATGTATTTCTTTATACAGTTAACATTTGATCACATGAGCAATAGTTTAGAAACCTGTTCATTCTTAACTTTTATTTCTTTCCCTATTTTCTGCTTTTAATTTGTTCATTTCTCAAGTTTTATTTGGTGTTTATCGTTTTCATACATACTTTAAATAAGTATTTTTATATTTTTGTACTGAATATGATGAGTGAAGAAGAGGACAGTGATATTGTATAGAAAGTATGTATAAGTATGGATCCTACTGAAGACTGTTTGACTACTGTGTTTTTCTTTACTATGTAACTTTAATTGGGATTATATTTTTTATCAATTGAATGTAGCTTTACAAATTTCCTTCCGTCATATTTCTTCTTTGTTTTTTCTTATTTTTGTAAAAGTGTTTATTCGTAACTGTCTAATGTACCTAATATGTATCTATTATTAATCAAAAATGCCTAGTACTTAGACCTACCCATACAGGATCAAAACATCAGCCCAGTCTTGGTACAGGACTGGTTCAGTACTGTAAAGATCTGGGCCAATTATGCATACCAATCTTGGCCTAGTTTTGGGAATAGCCTGGAATGATAACATCGTGCCGGGCTTGGTTGTCAATACTGGGCCAAGCTAGATCACCAAGGCTGGGCCATGCTTGATTACCAGAGTTGGGCCAAATTTAATCACCAACACTAGGCCAATTTTGATCACCAATACTGGGCCATATTTGTATACTAGTTTTGGCCCGACTGTGGTTATGTGGTGCTATTACTGTGGTGCTATTGTGGTTATCGAATTAAAACATCGGACCAGGCTTTGAATCCGACGTTGAGCCACCACTGGCCTGGCTTGAATGCCAAGACCAAGGCATGTTTGATCGCCGAGAGTTTAATTGTCGAGTTTGATCCAGCGGCAAAAAAATAATTGTTTTTGAACCCAGCATTTTGAATAAAGTTAACACACAAATAATTACATTCATATATTATTTAGATTAGATTTGAGAAAAGCATTTAACAGCCGTACACCTTCTTTATGTGCGATTTTTTTGTTTAAAGCTTGTCAAACCACAAAATAGGAATCAACTGATTCCTATTTTGTGGTCAGGCTAAAGAGACCGGGGGGGTGACAGTGAAATAGGAAAATTGGAAACAGTCATTAGTGTCATTCCTGTCATTCTCCTCACGACAAGTATGGCCGCCTAGACAAGGACAGCATTGTTTTTGTCTAACTATTGTCTAACTTCACTGTTTAGAATTGACAGATTTCAGTTTCAGAGACAACTTCAGATTTGTTCTAGAACAAATTAGAAAATATTCGACTCCATTTTAATTCACTCCGTTTAGTTTCGTTTTGGAAGTTCAATTTAATATTTCGGCTGAAATTTATAAATAAAAAGGTAATAAAGTATATAAAATATATATTACATGAAGAATCCTGGAGAAAATGACGTTTCTGCAGTAGTAGGTATGTCCCATGTATATGAAAAATAGGTAGTAAATAAACACGGTTTTTACATTTTTTAGATGCAAGAAAAGGGTGTTATAATTTCTTTGATCGGCGATTTTTTTGAAAATGGAAACAATTTACTACAAGGTAAGTTCATTTCTAAATATAACCCACATTAATTATCTGCAGTATGTGTGGTTTATTATCTATAATACAATAAATCTATAAGATACATATTAAGGGATAAATTTGTTCTTTATACCTATTTATCTTTATTTTAAAATGTAATTAATTTAGGTTTATTTCATATTTATTTTATTTTCAAGTTTTGTTAAATTTCCTAAATGCATCTTAATGTAGACTTTATATTTTATCTTCATATTTTTACATTGTTAGTTTTGGTTTAAAAAATCTGTTTTTCTGTTTTCAGTTTTTTGTGTAAGGCTCCCGTTTTCATGTTCCTGTGTCCGTTTTCTGTCCTTGAAGTCTGCGAATACGTGTGTTTATTTACAAATTACTGTCATGCTTATACCTTAACTAATTTAAGTTAAAAGTGCATATAATTAACTAATTGATATTGAAACAATACAATCCTCTATATTTTTATATTTATTTAGTCACGTTGTTCCATATTTCAAATAAATATATGTGAATAAATTATTTTTTGGTTTTATTTATGATAAGAAAAAATACAAAATACATTTGAACTGAAAGGGGGCCCGCCATTGAATAACCGGAAACGGAAATGAAAATTAAGCCATCATGTCAACCTGTCAATTGGAAAATTAGTTCTCCAGACGACAACGAAGGCTTTCGGTGGCGTATCGTGTTTCCACGATTTAACACAGTTGACACTTCTTTCTAGTTAATTATTTTATGAAATTAAACCACCCATTCGTTGACCAGTTGGTAGTCTACCTCGAATTGGAAAGCTCGAAACAGAAAATGCACGCCAAGTACGTTACAGTACTTGTCTATGGTGAGTTCTTAACAAAATCCCAATCTACCGGCCATCGTGCAACTAAAATCATATGATTTAATGACTCCCTCTATTGGCGTTAATTCAAATACTATGAATGCTATGAAGCATTTGTTTACAAGCAAGATTATAAATTATAATGAAAAAATGGCGTTATTCGTTTGTTGGAAAAATAATTAAAACGTCCCTTACAATGGTTAATTTGTTTATTCCATTTAAATGAACTCCCTTTGCGACATTTAGTAAAAGAACTACATGGTGAAACTTCGGGTCCCGGTGGACTCAAAGGTGTTATTACACAGAAACTGTCTAATAACATAGAATTGAAACTGTCTAATAAAACACGCCTAATAACGACATTTTACCCAATACACTAGTACAAATGTTCCGTTGAGACATTCTGGCCCTCCTGATCTTCATTCTATCTACTATCTGTGTAGAACTTGTTTTAAACACTACTCCAATATCCTTTAAAACAGCATTTGCGATTATAGCGGCAGCATGATCTGAAACTCCAGCTTTGTCACAGGCAAGTGCCACGGATGGTAGTTTATCATGCAGGTGGACAAGTTTCAAATATATTGAGGAACCAGAAAACCATAATTTAAGTGATTTAGTTGGGATAACATTATTGGGTTATATTTTATAGTCATGTTAAGCAGTGTGTTAAAGGTAAAAAATCAATAATTATCAAATATGTTGACGGGCAGGGCGCTCAGCTTTTGAGAAAAAAAAATACTTATCTAAAGGCACATTTTGAGGCTTGTGTGAAAATATTTGGAAATTTTTTTTTTCGTTTCACCCTAATGGCCAGAGCTGAGATCCCCAGTGTTGGACCAAAGTTGGGTGAATTAAGAGATGGGCAAGTCTCGATTTCCCAGTATTGGGCCAAGTCTAAATCACCAAAAAATGGTCCAGACTTGGTTAACCAATTCTGGTTCAAATCTGGGTCGCCGTAGCATGGCCGGACCTGAGATTCCCAGTGTTAGACCAAAGTTGGGTGAATTAAGAGATAGCTAAGACTTGATTTCCCAGCCGTGGCCCAAGATAGGGTGAACATAGGCCAAGCCTGAATTACTCAGCTTTGGACCAATCTTGGTGCGCCGAAGTCCGGTTTCCCGCGACTGGGCGACGCTTAGCCCCGTTGTCAAACTACGGGGATTCCTGTATGGGTACCAAAAATCGCGATCTCGAAAGTATCGTAACGACTGTAATAGGAGCATCAACGCCAACAGTGACCCATCAAAGCGCGACGGTATGTACTTACCAGTTCCAGTTCGAGTTACTACTGTTCGCGACCGACAAAACTCAACACTACGAGCGCATCCAGTAGTCGCGCGACCACTGGCACTGGAGCGAAGTACGTCGCGGTATTTACCATTACATCTTACCGCATGCAATTACCGCATTACCAGTTACATCTCTTCGCGAAAAACAAAGCAGTCGAGGTCGCGCGACGCTACGTACCAATTCAGTTAATAATGTTCGCGACCGACGAAATCGCGCCCTAGGAGCGCGACGGCTGGAGCGAAACACGGCGTTATGCGGTTACTGCGGTTCGGGCTAACTCCAAGAACAATTATAAATAATTTATAGCTTTTTCGTTATTATGATCATTGTTCTTCAGTAACAGGTTCCTGATTCGTTGTGGAGCGCGACACGACGTTACAAAAAATACCGCTTAAAAAAATCGCGTTACTCAAATACCGACATATCACTAATTATTACTATCGTAGAACGGTACCAATTTCTGGATTTGAACAAACTTGTAATGTTTATTTATTTATAACAACGAGTAGATGTTTGCCTAAAATGATATCTGCTTAAAGGACGGGTGTCCCACTGCACAAATCTGTCCCACTTTTTCGTCAAACGGAAGATGCTGTAAACAAAATTTTCATAGCCCTCTTTGTTTCTGAGCTACAGGGTCTTTTCGAAAATTTTGTCAATTAGTATCTCTGTTATTGTGAAAGATTTCGAGAAGGTTAAAACTGTCTATTGTACAACTTTTTACGTAGAACACAGTGGCGTACTCTACTGTTCTACGAAAAAATATTTAATAACTAAAGTTATGTTTTTTTTAAATGGAATTACATGCATATTGATAAATTATTTGATCTGGCTTGCCATGTGTTTCCCAAAAATGTATATCACTCTATATTTATTTTCACTATTTACTGCAATATTTAAAAGTTCATTAAAAGATCATTTTTATTAGTAGGCCACGATGGATGGAAGAAAGATTGGGACCAATGCAATGGACCCATACGGTGGTCTCCCTGATCCCAGGATTTTTGAAATATGAAATATATCGTGGCAACTACAACAATTTCGAAGAACTGGAAAATGCTATCAGGCAAGCTCTTAGATATTTGAAAACCCATCCCGTTATAAAAAAGAAAAAAATATACAGGGTGGTCCACCTCATTCGCCGCGGTTGATTATACGAAAACGGAAAGATGTAGAAACAAAATATTTTATGGGTATAAGCGGGGAGGCAATGTGCACAATTTAAAATTATTTTGAAATATACAGGGTGTTTCAGAACTAAGATCCATACCAAAGTTATATTTTTTCTTATGGAACACCCGGTATTTTATTTCATTTTTGGATTCTTGGGCCCAAAAAAAGGCGTTTATTATAAGGGTTAAATATGTTTAAAATCTTTGGTTTTTGAGATATTTAAAGATATTTAAATTTGCATGCTACAATAGAATAGATTATTAACACCCTGTACATTACTTTTCAGAATTAATTATTGTGCTCAGTTTAAAGGTAAAGAAATAAACTTTACTGAAAAATGGCACTGCTTCCTTAAATCTATACAGGGGTATGAAAAATTGCTAATTTAATTAAGGGATTTATTTTACATAAAACCTTCGTTATTTCAAATACAATACCCTGTATTTTTTATGACAAATCGAAGCAGATTCAAATGCTCTTTCAAACTATATTAGGGTTTCCTATACCTATCTAGCTCAGGTTTTGAATAAAGAAAAATTTTTCAATAAAATGGCTACCCAGAGGGCTAGTGTCGTCATGGCAGCTTTTTATTGACAGTTAGTAGCTATTTTCAAAATCGAAATTAGCTTATGGACTTATTTAAATTTATACCAGTTTACTTTTATTTAATTTACCTACAATAGTTTAATAAATAATATTTATTAAATATGTATTTATTATTTTATCAAGAGAAACGAAGAAGTAGTTCTTTGATTTATTTTACGATGACTTGTAGATATATTGATTTTCTAGAATAGAGACAATTACGGCAAAATCATTTTCTTCACTTCCAACGACAGGTTTCTGCCTAACAAGTTTTTTATAAACCACACCACCAGCTCTGTGAAATAGGGCAAGTAGTTTTTCAAAGGAACGCTTATCAGGAAGATTCGTATTTTTAGATACTTTTGAGCATATGTTCTTGAGGCCAAGAAGCAATTTTCCTCACAAAATAAACTCGCTAGAAACATATCCATTCGTTCCGCCAGCAGATGCTGCTTTATTTTTCTTGATAAAATAATGAATACTTATTTATTAAACTATTGTAGGTTAATCTAAGCTAACTGTTTTAAATTATAAATGAAAATGTCCATAAACTAATGTCGACTTTGAAAATAGTTACTAACTGTCACTAGAAAATTGCCATGGCGACAACAGCCATCTTGATTGCAATTTTATTTAAAAATCGCTTTTTATTCAAAATCTGAGCTAGATAGGTATAGGAAACCCTAATATAGTTTGAAAGAGCATTTGAATCTGCTTCGGTTTATTTAAAAAAATACAGAGTGTTGCATTTGAAATAACGAAGTTTTTATATAAAATAAATGCTTAAAATAAATCAGCAATTTTTGACACCCCTGTATAAATTTAAACTGAGCACAATAATTAATTCTAAAAAGTAATGTACAGGGTGTTAATAATCTATTCTATTGTAGCATACAAATTTAAATATCTTTAAATATCTCAAAAACCAAAGATTTTAAACATATTTAACCCTAATAACAAATGCCTTTTTTTGGGCCCAAAAATCCAAAAATGAAATAAAATACCGGGTGTTCCATAAGAAAAAATGTAACTTTGGTATGGATCTTAGTTCTGAAACACTCTGTATATTTCAAAATAATTTTAAATTGTACACATTGTCTCCCCGCATATATCCCTGAAATATTTTGTTTCTACATCTTTCCGTTTTCGTATAATCAACCGAGGCGAATGAGGTGCGCCACCCTGTATATTGAGAGTTTCAGTGGTAACAGTTTATAAGTAAAATATTTCAGTCCCAAATAAAATTTTAAGGTGTCTGTCTAGTTTAGTAAATAAATACCCCCCATTTTGATTTTTTTGTTATACAGGGTGTTTCAAAACAAATGCGAAAAACTTCAGGGGGTGATTCCTTGTTCAAAATTAAGGGTAGTTTGCTTCATAAACGTTGGGTCAAAAGTCAACCATTAGGGAGATATCGCAGTACAAAGATGGCGGAAAAATAATGTTTTTATTTTTTATCTTGAAAACGAAAAGAGATAGACGAAAAGAGATAGACTAATTAAATTTTATGGAAGCATTACTGTTATGAAAACACCCTTTCTGGTAATTTTTTCACTTTTTTAAAATGAGTGGAAGGGGTTGAAATAAACTACCCCTATCATTCTTGTTAACGAAATTTAAAGAAAAATCTTTAAATTAACGAAATTTGAAGATAAAACACATGCAAAAAAATGAATTTGGATAGTTTAGTTTGTTTAGAAACTTTTTTATCTCTTGTATTTTTTTGATAAAACTCACCGATTTGAAATTAAAAAATAAAATGTAAAGCATTACATCTCAGGACAAAAAACATTTTCTGATAAAGAATCTAGTGAGCTGCTGTAATTTTTTTAGGAAAAAATCTAGTCGGCCGCTGTTAATTTTTAGGATGTTTCTAATATTATTTTATTTGACATTACTCTACCGCAATACGTTATTATCTAGATGATTATTATTATCGTTATTTTCTTTCTAAGATTCTTAATCTAAAAATGTGTTTTGTCCTGACATGTAAAGATTTACATTTTATTTTTTAATTTCAAATCGGTGAGTTTTATCAAAAAAACACAAGAGATAAACACAAGTTTCTAAACAAACTAAACTATCCAACTTAATTTTTTTGTATGTGTTTGATAAGATTTTTCTTTAAATTTTGTTAACAAGAATGATAGGGGTAGTTTATTTCAACCCCTTCCACTCATTTTAAAAAAGTGAAAAAATTGCCAGAAAGTGTGTTTTCATAACAGTAATGCTTCCATAAAATTTCATTAGTCTATCTCTTTTCGTTTTCAAGATAAAAAATAAAAACATTAATTTTCCGCCATCTTTGTACCGCGATATCTCCCTAAGGGTTGACTTTTGACCCAACGTTTATAAAGCAAACTCCCCTTTATTTTGAACAAAAAATCACCCCCTGAAGTTTTTCGCATTTGTTTTAAAACACCCTGTATATCACGGCCTACTAATAAAGAAATGATATCTTTTAAATATTGCAGTAAATAATGAAAATAAATATAGACTGATATATATATATATATTTTTGAAAAGCTCGTAAGAAGACGGATCATATGATTTATAAATATACAGGGTGCTCCATTTTAAAAAAAACACAACTTTAGATCATATTTTTAAAAATATATAGTGTTCCAAATTGCAAAATTTTTGAGAAGACCCTGTAGCTAGAAACGAAGAAGGCTATTTTCTTTACGGCATTTTCCGTTTGACAAAAAACTGGTACACGTTCGTGGAAACCGCATCCTACTATCTATACTAATAACGGAGATAGCGTATGATTTCAACTAAAATGGGACACCCTGTAGATCTAGTCATCAAACAATAATAAAAAGATGATATTTTTGGTATAAAATAAAATGAAAAAGTAATGAAAAAGTAAATATTTTATTAATACATGTTAATAAGTCTTTTTTCTCATATTTTGATACATATAAAATGTTATTTATCCAATATTTACGGGACTATAACATTCTGTATTCGCTTCATTATACATTATTGGAAAAAGTAAATATGTTTAATGCAAATAAAATGGAATATTCCAATTGACATAAGAATAAATTAAACATTATTTCTGCTGGGCTGTTATTAACTTACAGCCGGTAGGAATTTTTCCAAAACAAACACACAGTCTATCAATTCCACATCAAAACAGTCTCCGATATTAAACGAAATATTATAGCTACATTTACTATCGACATAGATGCGTTTAGATATAATGTTGATGCATTTCTTTTCACGCTGTCCTTCGCATTTTAATTCTAAATTTATTTTTACCACACCTTCACAGTGCTGTTTGGCAATATTGAACACTTCCAATAACATTCGATTTAGATTTTCCAAGTACAGGCAGTTTACAATAAGAATAACATTAAATCTACGATATAAGAAGATGTTGTTATAGATATTTCGATGGTTTAATGTAAAATCAGCTCGGCCCTTATAATATTCTCTGTGAATATGTTTGAAATGTTGTATAAATTGTGATGCCACTCCCCTAAATTCACATTTAGGGCATTTGGTTTTTGAAACTACACAACTCGCTTCGTGAAACTCAATTTGGTCAATGGTTAGATACTTCGGACATCCCTCGTATCTATTTATACAGGGAAATAATGTTTGAGAGCTCGCATAAGCGTATAAGACAATTGGAATAGTGTATTCGACATCCTGTGTTGCTACTGGGTTTTGTAAAACTACCAGAGGTGTTGGACTATGGTTTTGCAAACGAGTTTTGTGCTGTGTACATCTACCACAGAGCTGTAATCCATTTGAAAGGAGGGTGACAGGTAAGACCGTCAAATAGGAGAAACATTTCTGGCAAATGAGGTTGTCCAGGATTTTGTCTGGTATGATTTTTGAATCTGTTTGGTTCATCTCCTGAAACAACAGTATAAATTATTTCATTACTAACTTAAGTAATAATTTTATCTTAATAATAAGGGCCGGCAAAGGTCAGTCTTGGGTCGAGATTTCCGTATGTAAGAAGAGTACAATGCGTTTATAATGTACTGAACAAAGAGAGAACAGTAAACACCGTGCCAAACGTATGAAATGAATCGAGAAACTGTGCACATTGCTAAGAGACGTGGAAGGCGATATAGCAGATTTGTGGCAGTTGACCAATGAGGTTATAAGGGGCAGTTGACCCATGCAGTTGACCGGTCGACCCAATCAGTACCTCTGTCAGTACTTAAAGTAATAGGGAAAGGTGTACATCATGCGTTCAGCTTCACGATTTAATTACGTCTCGTGATACTTTATTTGTTTATTTACTAACGAGTCGTTGTAATTATCCCTATAGCTTGAACATTTTTAAGTGCAAGCTAGAAACACTTGCATTTTTGGTAAAAAGAATTGGTTTTCGACAGTGGCCGGGCTATTAGAACTCCGAATTGAAAAATCGATATCTCGAAATCTATTAGAAATAATTGATTGTAGTTTTTTCAAAAACTTTCTTAATATTTCTGCTGCATTTTCTTCGTAGACAGTAAGCGAAAATCTTTATCAATAAAAAAATACAGGACTGCTGAAAATTGCTATGCTCTTAAAGTAAATAAATGGGTTGTTTACAATTTTTGAATGGAAAAAAACAACCTTATCGATTTTTTTCTTATGTAAACATATTGTAAAAGATCCTATCTTCAAAATAAAAAAAAGTTTCAATATCTCAAGTGTTTCTTATGTTATGACGTGTTATGTGTTAAAAAGTTGAGTTTTTAAATTATCGCGATAACCCATATAACACACAATATCCGCAGGATATTCATAGAATGTTAGAATGTCCCATTATAAGATCATCTTATAAAGACATCTATAGGATATCCTCCAGACATCCTGAAATCCTGTAGATGTATAAGAATAGAATATCCTATGGATATCTCTGTCGTATATCTAATGTACATCCAGCTGAGATATCCAAACATGCGCATGATAATAAAATATCCTAACAATATCGTCTAGATATTTAGAAAAATAAATAATGTACTACTTTTTATATTACATAAAATGCAATAAACCATACAGATAGATATGTATTACGTCAAGGCAACAAAATATTCTGTTGGTATCTTCTGGATAATCTAGATATTTATGAGCTTGGTCACTCCCAGTAATACAGAGAATTTAAAACGCCCGCGCAAAAAATTTCCCACAATCCATCTCGACAGTTGTTTGTTTTTGCATCGTGAATTATTCAGTTCTTTGATTTAGTGAAATTCGAGGTGAATTCGGTCCTTTCTCCATATTGAATGGGCTTAAAAATGACTGAAACTAACAAAACTGGTTGAGTTTGACCTCGAGCTTGACTTAGTTTTTTCTTATACTCATAGTTCTAGCCTTGTCCTAGCAGAAATTCTCTCCTAACCTCAACTAATGTCGAAAAACGACGAACGACTGAGGGTCTCACAATGAAAAATTTGTGACAAAATTGTAGTTGAAAATTTGTTGAAAAGCGCTTGTTCTTTATCCCTAAACCTATTTTCGTGTTTGATCTATTCGAACAGAAATCCTGTTTTAAATTGTGAGTTTCTGGAATGTGTGGTGTTAGAAATTATACCTGTATCCTGTGTGCTAACTTTGATATAAACTGTTGTTGCTAGACATAAACTGCTAGACTCCATAAAGGGTAGTATAATCTGGTATAATCCCATACGATCGAAAAAAACGGCGTCAGAAGTGGCTTGGAAATGAAGATTGCTGTTATTTTGTATGTAAAATTATATGGGGAATGTAATCGATCGTAATTTTCAAGCCAATTGAACGCCGTTTTTTTTTCGATGGTACAGTATAAATTGAAAGCTCTTAACTCATACAAATAAACTCCTAAATTTTGACGCAAAATTCATTGACATAATATGTAGGTATATTTTAGAGCTGTTAATAAAAATATCCAATAAATAACGTCAAAATGTGGCTAAATAAAACTAAATCGCGAACGTTTTTACTATAAACTAAGGATGAAGTAAGTATTGTCAAATAACAGTCCTCATATAATGTCTTAAAACTATTCTATAATGCTCCCAACATCATCCTTGTATTATCCTATAAATATCCTAAATAATCGTAAAAGGCTTGCCTAGGGATGTCTTGAAGATGACTTTTTTTGTCCCATCTGGATATTCCATAAATATCCTCCTCTGGTTTTTGGATATCCCTAAGATATTTACTATATCCTTGGTGGATATCCTCAAGATATCTTTTTTTTTTTTTGAGGAGAGGAAACATCTTTTAAAGACATCTGTCGGATGTTCATGACAGATAGTGTGGGATTTCCACCCACTAAAAAACCTCATCCTTTTCTTCACTACATGTTGGAACTACCGTCAAGATATCTATAGGATTGTGTTGTGTTATATGGGTACTGACATTTTTTCGTTATAAAAAAATGACACCTTAAAGATATCCTTATAATTCCATTTCAGATGCTCAGAAACATTTCTAATGATTTTATCTAGTTATTTTTTCGAAAAATTTTTTTTTTTAAATAAGCGCTTTGCGATCGTGGTTTTACTTTACTTGATAGGGAAAGGCGTACCGGCAACGCTGCAACAGCACTCCGTCGCATTTCTCTCACTCCGACTTAGTAAGATCCCTATGCGATTTACTTCCACACATGTAAATACCGACCCAAGAGTAACAGTTGCCAGCACGGTATAAATAATATATTGCGTCAACTTTCTGTCGTTATAATGCCAAATTTATATGACATTTCTGGTGAAATTAAATTGGAAAGTCTACAACTGTCAACGTCTGTTATACTTGTTTAACTGTCAACGTTAAAGCCCGCTTGATTATAATTTCTTTTTCGCAGAGTGTAAAAATTTTTATATTTATAAAATTCTACTATGGAAATTAACTAAACTTATAATCTAAGTATATTTTTTGTTTTTTCAAAATATACTTTTCTTTAAAAAATGTATTTAAATCCTCAAGATAAATATAAATTTTTTAAAATTATAGAAGTATTTACCTTTACAATAAAAATAAATGTGCGATTATGTCTACGAAAGAGCCATAATTCCTAGATTTATAGACAATTAATGAAATTTATTGTACATATATATATCTGTATAACTGAATTTATTGTAAAATTTATTTCTCAGTAAATGGGGACACACACACAGGGTAGTATATAGCGGCAAATATTTTAAAGAAGAAATATATTTTACAGAAATCCTTCGATGAGTAAAAAATGGCTGAAAATAAAAAAAAACTGTTGAAATAAATAATATAAAGTCGGGTTACTATATAGGGTGTCCCAGAAATAAGCGCAAATATTTTGAGGGGTGGTAGATCTCGATAAAAGAAACATATTTTCTCTTTATCATTTTTTAAATAAGTCCAAAATAACGGAGTTACTTTACTTTGAAAATTTCCAAAAAAAATATTTTTTGCTAAAATTTTGACAACCACTGGATCTTTTCTGGATTTTCTTCCTTGTAAATTTAATCTACTTCCTATGTTGCCATCTTTTCAAGAAATTATGTTTTTTAAATAAAAACTAAAAAAAATTTAAAAATTTTTTCAAAAAATTCCGAATTTTCAAAATTTTTTTTTCGCGAAAAAAACCTCATAGGCGTGTTTCTAGTGTTGAACTATACTAGCAGTTAAAATGTTTGCACTTATTTCCGGGACACTCTGTATAATAGTACAGGATCCGGCTGCAGGCTCATCATATTTTTAATCAAAATATAATTTTTAACGTATACCGGGTGTGTCTCAAAAGTGGCTCACCCCCTATAACTTTTTTATTTTTTCAGATAAAAAACGAGATTTGGTATGTCAGTATATGATGAACGTATTCAATTCTTTTTGACCACTTCCTGTTTCACCGGAAATGACTACAACTTTTGATTTTTTAAATGACACTTTCGTTATTTTTTTACTTTATTCGATAGGAAATGTCACTCTGAATAGATTGACATATCATATGTCAACTTTTGACATTTTCGCTTAAAACAAAATTATATTTTAAATTTCAATCTAGAGTGCCATGGCTATGCCAAAAACCCTTATAACAAATGCCTTTTTTTGGGCCTAAGAATCCAAAAATGAAATAAAATACCGTGTGTTTCATAAGAAAAATTATAACTTTGGTATGGATCTTAGTTCTGAAACACCCAGTATATTTGAAAATAATTTTAAATTGTGTACATTA
This sequence comes from Sitophilus oryzae, assembly GCF_002938485.1. Lineage (NCBI taxonomy): Eukaryota > Metazoa > Arthropoda > Insecta > Coleoptera > Curculionidae > Sitophilus > Sitophilus oryzae. Next base: position 1,521,928 of record NW_022146324.1, on the reverse strand, counting down.
CCTCCCCACATATACCCATAAAATATTTCGTTTCTACATCTTTCCGTTTTCGTATAATCAACTGAGGCGAATGAGGTGCGCCACCCTGTATATGAATAGAGGAATACACTTTTAATAGGGTGTCAATCAAAAAGTTGCCGGAAATAGGGGTTGCCACGGTTCCGGCAACAATTCGTCGGCCATTAAAAATAACCGAGTAATTAGGAAATAACTTCAAAAATGAACTGATTTGAACTTTACTGATTTTGCAGGTTAAAATTTAAACTTTCATTAATTAAAAACACTTACAAACATTTCTATTTTCACAGCAAGTATCTAGAAGAGATGAAGAATTCAAAGCTATCGGCAACAAACTAACAAAATCTAAATGTAATTGTTTGGGTACGATTGATATGATCACGAGCCGCTTACAATCGAGGATCTTCTGATTTTAACCGGTGCAAGTCTGTTCACGGACGACCAATATCATCTGGACGAACTTGAGAGATAAACAGTAATAATTAAGAAATAATAATAATATGCCGATGACCCGACAGTACAGTATTAAAAAATCTCGATAAAAATCTCATATGAAACAAAAATTATTATTTTTATTCGTTTTTTGAATATTCTCTAAAATCGTTCTCGAGATATTCTTTTAAAAGTCCACACTGTTAACAGAGCTGCAACAAGTCAGTTTTAAAAAGACTTAAGTCGTAAGTCATTTCTAAAATTAAAATGATTTAAGTCAAATTCAACATAAAGTTGAAATGACTTTAAAAGTCTTAAGTCTTTGACTTAAATAATTTTATTTCAAGTAAAATCATTTTTGTAAAGACTGAAACCCATATAATGTTTTTTTTTACTTAAATTATGATGATCTACAATAGTTCAGTCATTGGGGATTTTTGCTTAGAAAAAAGTCCGGAAGTTTTGCAACTTTGCAGGTTTATAGGTTTTGGGGTCCCTAACTAAAATCCATAAAATGCACATTCCCAGACTTGCCGCCGGCGCCGCCATCTTGCCAAGCTGGCGCCCAAAATCGGTATTTTGTAAATATCTCGAAAACTATGCATTTTTCGCAAAAATTTGAAGGGAGTAAAATTAAAGAGAATAAAATTTCCTATAAAAAAGATTCTATGAAAATTTTCGCTGAAGTCAACCGTTTAGGCACAAAATCCCTGGAAATTTTACAATTTGCGTAAAATATGATATATTATGTATAGTCGATTTTCCGAAATCAAATGTCGATTAGGGTTCACTAAAACTAGTTTTAGATTAGTTTCTTTAATTTTGTCATGACAGTGGCGTATCATTAATTCGCTCATTAATTTATGAATAATTAATTTTAATTATTGAAAATGTGTACTTGTTTCCACACCCCCCAAGTGATAAAGTCATGGGGCGTTTATTTTAACGTGGTCTCCCCGGAGGCCTATTCTACTAGGCAAATTAAAAACTCTAACTTATCTGCACAAGCCCGACGGACCTGGCTCTTTGATGTAAAGTCGATCGTGTCTGCTGTGCTGGGCTCATCAGGGTGGTCTCTCAATTCGTCCAACTCTTCATCTTCAGCCGCCAGAGGGATAACTACAGGCAAGTCCAACTCCTCTTCACCGGATTCGTCAAGTGACACTTCAGTGACGTTGTCACAGGATTTTCCATTGCAGTATGCACAAATCATTGATCATTTTAATCCTGCTTTTCTGCATCCGCACGCTTTACCAGAGTTGTTGGTTTTGCATTTACAGGATAAAAATGCCAATAGGGATTTTGGAGCTGGATCTGTCAACGTTGTGACTGGATTAATGCCTGTTTTTGTTTTCTTCCAACCCCATTCTTCGGCATCTTTGGTACAACCAGACCAATGCTGAACCTGGTGGTAAGTTCGCAATGAATGCTGTCCAAAACAACAATTAATTATTCATAAATTAATTATTATATTAAACGAATTAATGATATGCCACTGTTTTATGACAAAATTGAAGAAACTAAACTAAAACTAGTTTTAGTGAACCCTAATCCACATTTGATTTCGGAAAATCGACTATACATAATATACTTTAAGCAAAATTGTAATATTTCCAGGGATTTTGTGCCTAAACGGTTGACTTTTGCGAAAATTTCCATAGAACATTTTTTATAGGAAATTTTATTCTTTAATTTTTCTCTCTTCAAGTTTTTACGAAAAACGCAGTTTTCGAGATATTTACAAAATACCGATTTTGGGCGCCATCTTGGCAAGATGGCGGCGCCGGCGGCAAGTCTGGAGATGTGTATTTTATGGATTTAGTTAGGGACCCCAAAACCTATAAACCTGGAAAGTTTCAAAACTTCCGGACTTTTTTCCAAGCAGGCCCCTTTTTTGATCCCCAATGACTGAACTATAAGTCTTCTTCTTCTTCTTTTAGAAGGCGTATCGCCTGTTTAGTTCCGGTTTCCTCCTCGTCTAAACAACTCTTGCGAGGTTGACTGCCAACTGTCTTGCCAACGTTTAGGTGGTCGTTCAGTAGGTCTTCTGCCATGGGGTACGTTGTTGCGAATTATTATGGCCATTCTGTCGGGGCCCGTTCTATTGACATGCTGGTTCCATTCTCTTCTTCTCTGCCTTATCCATCTGACAACGTCGTTTGTTTGGCACTTTTCTCTTATGTCTACATTTCTCTGTCTGTCCCTCAATGTGTATCCAGTTATCATTCTTAAGGTCTTCATTTCAGTAGTTCGTAGGATTCTCTTTGTTACTGATGTTTCAGCTCTGGTTTTTGCACCATATGTCATCACTGGTCGTATGCAGCTTTTGTATATTCTTGACTTACATTCTGTACTCAAATGTTTTTTTTTTTTGAACTATAAGTAAAGGTAGCAATTGGAGACATTCAGTCCAATATCGCCAGGTTGTCACATGACTACCAATGTCTTTAAAAATGTTTGGTGGCATAAACCGCCTGTTGATATCTTTATTGTGAATGCAAATACAGGATCTTTTTTTAATTATATTTCACGGAATAACATAGTTCTGTAAAACAATCTCAATCAGTGGCATAATCAGATTTTTTCCATTCTCTCTATTTTTGTAAAAAATAAAAAATATAATTTTATATTTCACACACGCAGTATTATTTCATATGACACTTTTAACGGTAAAATACGACAGAAAAATTATTGATTGGCCTTGATAAAAATTTACTGTGGAAAATGCCATATTAAATATAAAATTGCAAATATCTGCGAAACCGTTAAAAATTTTGAAATACTCTAAATACAAAAATTGTTCATTTTTAATTCTCCATCTATTGAAAAAATTATATACAAGGTGTTTATAACCATACAAGTTGTTTATACCATATAACGTTTTTTACCATAAAAAAAAATCAAAAGAAAATTATCTTATATATTAGAAAGTTTGGCGTTGAATTTTGAACATCCTGTATGATTTACTATTACCCTATTTATAGGAAAGTAAGTACAGACCATCGAAAGTAAACACCAAATATAGTTTAGACTTCAGGACAGACCTAGTTTTTCTAATAATTTTTTTAAGAAAGGCTGAAAAGTATATATTTTTTATTTATTTATTAATATCTCTGGAAGTATCGAAATATGTTTACTCATATCTTAGGATTATATAAAGTGTAAAGTAATATGAAAGGAAGCAAAAAATGCAATAATATACAGGATGTTCTATATAAAAAAATCATCCCGATCCACTCACACTTTTTTGAGCCACTCTATAGAAATGAAAATATTTTCCTGAAATACATTCTAGTACATACTTTTAATTTAAATACGGATCTGTACGGATTTCTTCGGATGTGGAAAGAAACAATCTGGATTGCTGTAATACATTATTGTAGATCGGTTATAGTTAAGTAATTATTTAAATAAATAACTTAAGATAAGCAGCGGTCATTGGTCATGAACTGAATTAATCATTTGCAATTCTGGCATATGTTGCTTGGGAACCAGATATGTATGTTTCATGTTTTTGGCTTTATGCAAAATGTTAGGTAGGTACTTTAATTATGGAAACAAGATTATAACTGTGTGTAATTAATTGCTTGTAAGATAAGGGATACTTGCCAACATACAGGGTGTCTCAGGCCGAGCGTGCATTAGAAATTTCTAGAGAACTACAATATCTAGCTCGGAGATTTTATGCAGATCATAGTTTCACAACGAGATATATCAATTAAAAATATTTTAAATATGCCGGCACTTCCGGAAGTACCGGAAGTTGACAGCAACTTTCTTATTTTAAATGGGTGTCCCCATTTTTTATTACATACTTAAATTCTCTGTAAAATTTTATGAATTTTGATATTAAACACATTTTGATATATCTAACATCGACCGTTTTTGAGAAAAAAAGAAATATTTGAAAAATAAAATTTTTGAACGAAAAAAACTGCATGTCAAAAATATGTATATAGCCTAAACGTCAAATTTAGTGATTACCACAGTCTTTGTGACCTAAAGAGAAAACATGTGGCTATCTGTTTCAAAAATTAAATTGTTCTAATGTCATATAATAATGGCCGCAGCTGTCTTAGAATTGAGCGATTAAAAAATTATCATAAATCATTTTTTTCAAATGGGAACCCACTTTTTTTATTTCATTAGTGAAAAGGCTTTTAAATTCGTTACTTTTTGACTATACATGTTCCTATACCTAAAATAAATCTTTTTTAAGTTATTAAAGATTTAGTTTTACAGCATATATTTTTCTTGATTTTAACCAGTAGCCTATGACTTTTAACCATTAAGCTACATTCTAAATCAATTCGCTGGCCGAGTCGTACTTTGGCACGCAAGCTTATCTTATGTACTTCAGTGTACTCATTCACAACAAAATTCGACGCCAGAGTGCAAGTTGAAGTTGGATTGAAAGCTTGCAAGCTGCAAACTTCCACTTCAGCACGGAATTTTCGTTTGACAATTATGACAAATTTGACATTTAAATTTTAATAATTATTTTGTTTGTGTCGTTGTTACAAGCCATTTTCCATTGAAAAGTAAATAATTATTAAAAGAAAAATGAGCGAAGGACGCTATTCTTATTTTATTAGGACTTGTGGCTTTGCTGTTAAAAAAAAACGGCAATTATTGTTGCAGCTCAATAATTACCTTGACCGAAAACCAAGGGGTTTACCAAAACCCAAAAAATGGGGTGTCCGACTCATATTAATGGCGAGAAAAAGTTTTGGGTGCTTAAGACACATTTTAGAAAAAAATCATCATAAAATGACGTTTTTGTTTCCATTTTTCTAAACTTAAAAACTTGGAAAACTTAATTAACAATTGTCCTGGATTTTGACTCTTCCAAAATCAAAACCAACAACTAACCTAAAAAATGTCAGGAGAACGTTTAAACACGCATGCGCAAAATTCGAATTAAAATTTGTTGTGAATGGTTAATTTCGTGCCGACTTTAACGTCGAAGTGCCACTCGGCCAGCGAATTGATTTCGAATGTAGCTTTAGCCCGAGACTAACTAACTGTAGCCTTGACTAAACGTCAAGTGATGTAAAACAATAGATTTGGTCATGTCATATTGTGACGCTTTGTTCAAAAAGTAGCATCATTTCCGAGCTAAATTTGCGCTGTTTTTTTTTCGATCAGACGGAATATTATTAATAATATATAATATCAACTATTAGGTATCACTAAAGACCGAAAATACGAGATATATTTTTTAATACACTTTTTAAACTCTTAAGGGGGGCAGGCAGTATTTATAATATAGGAAATACAAATAATTTGTTTTCTGATAGATGGAAAGAAATTGTCTGACCGTTTGACACTTAATATCAAAAGTAGCTAGATAAGATCAACAAAAATATACGTTTTCAAATTAAATCTTAAATAACCTAAAAACGATTTATTTTAGGTATAGGAACATGTATAGCTAAAAAGTAACGAATTGAAAAACCTTTTTATTAGTGAAATAAAAAAAGTGGGTTTAAATTTGAAAAAAATGATTTATGATAATTTTTTAATCGCTCAATTCCATGACGCCAATTCCATGAGCGCCATTATTATATGACATTTAAACAATTTAATTTTTGAAATAGATAGCCACATGTGTTCTCTTTATGTCACAGTGGCTGTGGTAATCACTAAATTTGACTTTTAGACTATACAAATTTTTTTGACAGGTAGTTTTTTTCGTCCAAAAATTTTAAATATTTTTTTCTCAAGAACGGTTAATGTTAGGTATAGAGTCTTTTACATCAATATTCATAGAATTTTACAGAGAATTTAAGTATATAATAAAAAATAGGGGCACCCATTTAAAATAAGAAAGTTGCTGTCAACGTCCGGTATTTCCGGAAGTGCCGCAATATTGAAAATATTTTTAGTCGGTAGATCTCGTTGTGAAATTATGATGTGTTCTCTAGAAACTTCTAATGTACGCTCAGCCTGGGACACCCTGTATAAGGTGGTTTTTTATATATTTTTTTTAATTTAATACAAAATTAATATATTTTTTTCTTTATTTTCAAGTCTGTATTTTATTCCATAACAATATATTATACTATGCAAGCTTTTTGTTTTTGTATTAAACAAATAGAAATTCATATACAGGGTTGTTCACCACATACGACACGGAGTATTGTAGCTAAACGATTAGATTTTTACAGATTGTAAGTTTTGGGTTCGTTGAAGGACTATTAGAGCTACAATTTAGAAATAATTTTAAAAGATACAGAGTGTCCCAAATAAGTAAAAAATGCTATAGTTGTATTTTTTTAAATGGAACACCCTGTATATTATTCTACTTTTAGATTCTACGATTGAAATAAAGGTAAATTTTATCAAGGTTTATTACACTTAAACCTTACCGTTTTTGAAATATTTTCAATTTTGTGAAATTGCAGTAAAAATTTTAAGGCTTCATTTCTGCAAGGGTATCAAAGTTTTTAATACTAAATATTTACTGAAGTTTATTTATTGATCAGTTATTGTGTTGCAATAATAAAAATTATACTACCTTATACAGAGTGTCTAAAATTTAATTTTAAATAATTGCTATCTTTAAACGGCAATACCTTGTTTAATTTAAATAGAACGCTCTGTATATTTTAGGAGAATCAGATGCATAATTTAATTGTCTATCAAATTGTATTATGCTACTTTTTACCTATCCCTTCAAGTTTTCGTAGAAAATGCATTTTCATATAATTTAGACCTCATTTATACATTTATACCCATGGAATATTGACATTTTAGATTGTTTTTAAAGCAACAAATGTACAAAATGTACGTTTTTAACAAAATGATAATATTACTAGCCCTAAAGCCTTGTATGCAAAAAGAAAACTATTTAAATCTTCATAAAAGAGTATACCATTAATTAAATATACCACCATTATTTCCGCCCAAATACTAATTAATTACATACTTAATTATGTTCGTGAATAAATTATTCTAAATAAATGTGGATTTGAATCAGAAATCAATATAATAATAAGTTATAAAAATGAAAGTCTCTGTTGTTAGAAATAAGCATTTGTCAAAAAATGAAATATAATTTTTAAGGTGTTCCTTTTTACCACACTGTCTAATACACATAAAAAATTCAGTTTTTTAGTTTTTGGAGCAATTATTATTAATCAACGCAAACAGTCAATTAATGTAGTTTGAATACTGGAATCATATTAATTGGTCCTCTTTAACAAATATTTAAACAGTTTTTTTTTATTTTTTAATGAAATAAACCAACTACATCGACAATATTAGTATCTGTACTCTTCAAAAATTTGGTACATCTTTAAAAATAATCTAAAATGTCAGTATTTCATGGTAATATTGATAAATGAATTTAAAATTACAAGAAAATGCATTTTCTACGGAAACTTGAAACTATAGGTAAAAAATGGTTCCATTTAAATTAAACAAGTTATTGCCGTTTAAAGCTAGTAATTATTTAAAATAAAATTTTAGACACTCTGTATAAGGTAGTATAATTTTAATTATTGCAACACAATAACTGATCAATAAATAAACTTCAGTAAATATTTAGTATTAAAAACTTTGATATCCTTGGAGAAATGAAGCCTTAAAATTTTGACTGCAATTTCACAAAAATGGAGATATTTCAAAAACTGTAAGGTTTAAGTGTAATAAACCTTTATCAAATTTACCTTTATTTTAATCGTAGAAACTAAAAATGTAATAATAATCAGGGTGCTCCATTTAAAAAAATACTTTGATATTTTTTATTTATTTGGGACACTCTGTATCTGTAAAAATATTTTTAAATTGTAGCTCTAATAGTCCTTCAACGAACCCAAAACTTACAATTTGTAAAAATCTAATCGTTTAGCTACAATACTCCGTGTCGTATGTGGTGAACAACCCTGTATATTAGTAATAATTTTTCATCCTGTTTATATATTGAACGTTTTTCGATGTTTTTTCGAAACAGAACAAATCCATTTTTTCGAAATAAACAAAAATAAAGACTAAACAAATATGTCCATTTTTCACACGTGCGAACATACATAAACAGTTTTTTTAAAAACAACAAACACGGCTAGGCGAGAGCCGGCAGAAAAACCATTAGAAATGAGAGGCGGAGGCAGGGAATAAATAAAGCCATATTTAGCGTCTCCCGGTCGCAGGCAGACCGTTCGCAATTGCAGGAATAAATGAAAAATAGGGATGAGGTATAATGGTAACAAGACACGACGAGAATGTCACTGAGACTTAGAGCAGAAAAAAACTAGAATAAATCAGTGGCAGCTAGTGGGTATAAAAATAGGTGAAGAGTTAATTTTTTTTAAACAGCGCCGCAGGCGAACATTTTTTTGGCGCATTCACCATTTTGCCTACACTTTTTAAACTATTATTTGAAAAAATTTTGGCGTATTTACCATCGTGTCATTTTTTTTTGTTATTATTTATACACTAATACCTATAATATTTTCCTTTTAGTTTGGGCTAAAACGCATTAAGTAAAAAGAGATACAACCAGTTTTCGATAAACACATTATTTTGCATTCCAGTGAAAATATAATTAAATTTAAATTAAATTTAATAAACATTATATACAGTGTCAATCATAAAGTTGGATCCATATGGACGTTTTTTTTATATTAGTTTTAAAAAATTTCGTTCTGAATGGTTTTCGAATCTCCACTAAAAACGTTTTTAATTTTTTCATAATGTTGTTTAATTTCCAAAAGGCTTATTTCAATTAATATCTTTAATAACTCCTTAAAGTTTCCTCTTTCACTGAGTCAATCCTTTCATCATGCCCACGAAAAGGCAACTCTTACTTGCTTACATATAAGACTGCTTGAATAACTACCCGTAAACAAAATCTATTTAAACGAACATTTTCATTAAAATTAAGCTTATAGAGTCTAGCGTTTTTTTCTGAAGCATCGGCAATTGTATTTTGATTTTTTTTTAAATTTCTTAGCATTAACTAACATTTTAAATGTTCTGCAGAATCCCCGTGTTTATGCAAAGATCTTGTTATATTTACGAAATCAGTGAACCCTTCTTTATTCCAAATGCCATGTTTATTTGGTTTGGTTTGAAAATAGTAAACACGACCATCAAAATAATTTTTGTTAAACAATGCTACTGCATAGCCAATTAAAATAAGAAAACCAGGAAGACTTAAATTTAATATTATAAGATTTACCACTTTTCTTATTTCTTTTTTGCAATTTATGGTTAAAGATTCCGTTGGGTATTTGAGATAAAACAACCCTCTTATCTTCTTCTGTCCACCGTCTGAAGGGAGTTTCCAATAAATTGCACACCAAGTCATTAATTGGGCTCATTTTTTAACACATACACACACACAAAACAGTTTTAAAACACAACAACAAAACAAACAGCAAAAATTAACAAGTTAAATCAACAAAAACCATTAACAAACAACAATAAATAATCAACATCAACTTTACAGTCTTTACACGGTTAATTACTGGCCGAAGTAGCCGCATATTAGCATAAAGGAAGACGAATCGAACTGCCCAAAAACTCATTCACATCGGCCACAGATAAAAAATTTCGGGGCGGGGGATTTACATGCTGACGCCACGTTACCATGAAAACCGTGCAGCCGCTCGGCTCACTAATATTTTCACTAGAGATGGGCGGTTATTGGTAAAAAACCGGTTATAGGTTAACCGGAATTATCTTTAAAAAATAATAACTTGACAAAATTAACCGACACAAATTAACCGGTTATTCAAATAACCTAACCTAGCAAAACTAAATATTTAGTTTTCCTATAGGTTTACTTACCTCTACACTCCATAGGTCTACTTCAAATTTAGATAATAAACTTAGTTAAATCGCATGATTAAATAGAGATAGTAGCAATGTAAGTATGTATATGTACAAAATGAATTTAAATAAAAATGCTAACCTCACTTTTTTGAGTAGACGTGGATATGATATTAAAACTAGTAATTACTTAACGTTCAAATAAACCACACAACCCACAAGTTCTACAATCTACAACCAAGTTATTTTAATCAAATATGGAGAAAAATAGACCACAAGAAAAATAGACCAAAAGAAAAATAAGGAGACTGAATGAATAAATATGAAAGATTATCTTCATTCATTACTTGAACTTCTATGTTGAACTTCAATTTTGTATTCTTAATCTAAGCTTCAAGAGAGACTTCAAACTACAAATAAAATATATTTACGGTGAAACGTGGGTGCAACTGAGCGAAACCATGGAAAACTTTTGAAGAACTGTTGAAAATCCATTAAAGTCGGTTAAAATTTAAATACAGAATTTAGAGAATCTATTTGAAGTTAGGTTTGTATCACTTGGCTAGCTGGTGGCTAGTAGTAGTCTATGGCATTAGTACTTTGCTTTATGGCCCTGACCTGTCAAGGCCATTCGGCCGTTGTTTTGATTATTATCATCAGGGTTCGCCTGATGCCTGATTTAATTTTGACATTTGATGTCATATATTTTCGTTTTGGGAGCGGGAGCGGGATCTCCCGTTATCGTCGTAATATCGGGAAGATCCGTGCCGTTCGCTTCTTCGAAATTTACGATTCAAACAGCTAATATTTAATTGTTAGTTGTTTTAAACAAGTACGATTTTTTAAAAAATAACTGGCTATAGGTTATTGAACGTAATGCAAGGTTATTAGGTTAATTGGTGAAAAAAAACTACCTTTAAATAACCGGTTACTTTAGAGGAAAATACCGGTTATTCAAAAAACCGGTTACTTTTGCCCATCTTTAATTTTCACTTCACTTGTGGCTTCCTGGAAACGTAGGCGCGTGCGGGCCAATAATGCTACTTTTTTGGCGGGAATTAACGATGCGGTGGACCTATTATGCAGAGGTCCGCCCGGAAAAAAAAATAATTTATGAAAAATTACCATTTTATTATTTAGATACATGTAAATATATTAAACTAAATTAATATTTTAAGCACTAAAGTTTTTTTCTTTAATTTCAGTATTCTTTTCGGTGAAGTGCCCCTTCACCTACTGCACCTACGAGCCGCCACTGGAATAAATCTTAATTACTATTTTTGGATTTTGTGCATGCGTCCGTTATCCATTGATACGATGGTTCGACGGAGTTCTTCATCCGCGCTACTCTTCATCCGTAAATTTTTTACTCCAGTACCTCAACGTAGAAAAATCTCCAGATAACGGAGGGTTTGACATTTTTTTGACAAATTTAATCTAACCTTAATAAAAACATAATAGTACAGTCGGGAAAACGAGAATTTTAAAAAGGCTGGTTCTTTAATATCTTTTGTTATGCCCTCCTGTACTCTCCTGACCAAAGTGCTGGCCGTCTGGCTGCCTATGTCTACTGCGATTCACTACTGTGTATCACATCTGTACAGGGTATTCCATTTTCGTGTGTTTTATGGGATTTCTCGTTTATGAGTAGAGACCCAATGGTGCGATTTTCACATTAATTGCTACTTTAAATAAAACTAAATATGCTACACATAGGTTTGTCTTGCCTTCGATTGAGAGTATTACTAAAGCAGACAGTCGGTCCTACTGTTTCTTAAGTAGTTTTTTTATAATTTTTAACTTAGAAAGACTTCTTTCTGCGGAAGCTGTACTTACAGGCATAGTTATCATGATTCTAATAGCAATAGTACAAGATTCAAAATTCACGGCGTCAACCATTGTAATAAAAAAATAAATTCTGAATCTACTTTCAGCGGAAGCAATAGGATCATCTACAGCCCATACAGCATGTCCAAATGAAATTACGTTTCTACAAGGGAGACACATGAGAAACAAAATATGTTAAAGTGAACCTAAGTGTTCATCTAGTTCTAACATATACATATGAGATACACGGAGGTTTATATTGATAGAATTGTGTGATACAGTGTTTACTAGCTGTATACCGTATGCACTAAAGATACTAAAGAGTTTTTTGTAACGTAACAAATAATTATTAAAATGATGAAATCTGACGTCGGTATATGAGACATACAATGTATAAGTCATCTGTATGTGTGATACTTCGTACCATAGTTGTGCCTATAGTACACACCTTATAAAAATGTGACGTATACACATAATATAAATATCTATATAGACACTTTGTAATAGTGTACTGTTGTGTCTACATTCTAGCATGAAATGAAGGTGTGCGCACGCGCGGATAGCCTCAGCGTAGATACACCGACCAAGTGTATCTTATGTGCCCTCTCTCCTTTCTCCTTTCTAGGAGTGGTATGTGTTAGCAGCCATTATTGTTTTATCATTCGAAAGCTCTATATATAGTACGTCTGCTGGATCTGTGTCTATGAAAGGAATGCGGACAAAAAACATTTAAATAAACAGCAATATATTTTATACGTCGACTTGACGAGTACATCACCGCAAATCGCTCCGCCCACTCATTTTACTGGCTACTTGCAAATTTGTCGAATTTTTATTGATGGGACGCGTCGTCTAATTTTTCACGAAAAACATCGAGAGAATATCGTTTCCCCTCTCACGGATACTCCGTAGCTACAGTACGGTCAGACGTACTGTAAATGTTCTGTTTGTGTGTAGTTTAAAAGAGATTTTAAGGTAAGCACAAGTTTTTAATTACCTTGTTACACCTTCCTAAGAGTATTATTAATATTATAGCAGCGAGACTCTTTCCTTACTCGATACGGAGTCAAAATTTACCAAATTTTAACTCCAGTGAATGAAAACTCCAAATATTCTCGTATAATGATAAAGAGGTTAGCTCTGCAATATTTTTTTTTTAATTTGGAAATAATAAAAATCTAAATGAACCAGAGAAAGAAAGATTTAAACACTTCAAAGAACTTCTTACACTGATATTCGGTAAGTTATTGACGGATCCATATACAGATATGTTTAATATTCAATAATCAGTTTCATATAAAGGGTGAGATTGTTAATCTGGAAATTAAATACAACAAAGTCCAACAGAGTGCTCGATGAATGAGTATGCTAACAAACCAACTGCTTGGAGGGAAAAGAAGGGAAAAAAATGACTAAATGAGGTCCACCAAATCGTGGCGATATACCAGTGTTTACCATTTTAATATGTTGTTATACTAGGTACTTATATTTTTAATACATTTTGATACAAATTCTGTTCTTTTACAGTGTTTTCTTACTTCTGGTTTCTGCAATGTAAATAATTATTATTATTGATTTATTTGCGCTATTGCGTTCCATGATATAAAGAAATATAAGAATTTTATCCACTTAATCCATTTTATGGAAGAAAAATGGTATATTTAATACAAAACAAAAATGGCACAATTTTAAGGCCACTTATCTTGAACTTACGATCGAGATACTTTTGGAAAATACAAAGTTTTGCCTTCCTAATTTTCGTTCTAAAAAGATATAATTGGTATCATTGAATAAATATTTCTTAAAAATAACGAAAAGTTAGGCATCAAAACTTGTATTATTTCCTAAATTCGTTCATAAGAAGTAGTTTTATCTAGCACAAGATGTATATACGAAGCAAAATAAATACATATACACGCGGTAGTCACAACTGCAATGTGTAAACAGAGTTTAAACTTAATACACAAGCACTGTGTATCCTACTGCACACTGTGTATCCCTTACTTTGTGTATACGTAAATGCTATACTGTGCATGGCTACATTGTGAGGCGGACGTTTAACCTTTGTGCATACGTGTTGAACTATAAGGTGTATACGTAGCATATTTACATCGGGAGAATTGTGTCACCCTGTGTCTACATCCAATAATGTAAACACATGGTAAATATGATTTGATGTGCTGTATGGGAGATTCATAATTAAACATTAAATTTTATTTTTCTTGCAAACCCTTTTCTCTTTAAAAACCATTGTAACCACACAACTGCTCTTTTCTATGAATTCGCAGGCTTTTGCAGTACATTCATTAAAGCCTGCATGTTCCCGAAATTTGTGCATTCAGTCACAAAAATTGCGCAAATTGTCACTAGCGACTTTTAATTTAATATCGACTTTTTACCAGATCTTACTTATGTTGTTGACGCAGTTGAATATTTCGTACCACACGTGTATCGACATAATTAACACACTTATTTTCCAAGTTTTACACTAATATGCTTGATTTTACCCTTTGTTAATGCCTAGCATATTGGCGCGATTATCGTAGCCTTGCCTTTTTAGATCTGTTTTTTTAAAGCGTAAAAATAGGAGTTATGTTTTGTTGTTATTTCATGTTCAGAAAAGAGAGTTTATTACTCTGAGTAGTAATGGAAGGGTGCGGTTTGGACCTGGTAGTGGCCGTAGGGGTGAAAGTCAACAGAAAACTTCCGTTCCGGTACGAGCCGCACATTTACGCTGCCGCCTAAACATTTTAATTGACATTGTTTCAATCAATTTGCTCTCCGTTTGTTTGTTATTACGTATGTGCGTGTATTTTTCTATCGTCGCATCCGTTAGTCGATCGATCGGTCGTTAATTAGAATTAATATTTGTACCTACTCGTTAAAACAAAAAAAATGGTCAAGTGCGAGTTGGACTCGCGCACGAAGGGTTCCGTGCCAATCATTATCTATACATTAGACACTATATTATTATAAACTTTTTTTCCGATTTAGCTGAAATTTTGAATGCGCGTATAAGCAATTTAAAAAAAAATGAAGAAACACATTACTAAAAATTGTAAAAATCAATAATAAATATGTAAAAAGCAAAAATAAATATGCAAAAATATATAAAAATAAAAAAAAAACGATTAAAAAAAAGTCGCCTTGACTAGGATTCAAACCTGCCATACTACGGCTCCAACGTCATAGCAGCGTAAAGTCCTAACGCTTTAACCACGCGGCCACCGAGGACTTGAAAAATTCTTACTTAAAAGATAATGTTTAGTGAAAGTACTTTTTAATTTATAAGCATGCCGCGTCCTGTTCTAATTCGAAGTTCAATAAAACACAAGTTTACTTAATCGGTAATGAGTTGCATAGAGGCCACTATAGCTTTTAATTTTAACAGCCGGGTGGTCGGGGTTCAAAGATCTTAATAAAAGGGCGCCACGAGATTATACTCTATGAACTCGGCATAAAAGATGTTACTATTAAGTAGACTTCAACACTAACCTCGAACTGTTGAGTGTAACTACCATGAACTCCAAATCTTACTATAATTATTTGAACTTAAGCGACTCTAACTTAACTATGAGACCAGACTGTAAATAAGACTACTAAAAATATTTAAGCAATTTATTGAAATATCAAAAAGGTTAAATGTATAAAGAAAATGATGAAATGTATATGAAATGAAGTTAAGTTTAAATCGATAAGAATAAATGAAAAATGAAAATGGTCTAAGCTATACTAAAACTAAGACGTCATCCCCCTTAACTTAAACTAAGTATACTCTAAGGGCGGAATACAAATAGCAAACTAAATCTAACTATTATCTAAACAGTCTTACTCTACTCGATGTGATATACTTGAAAACTTCTCGGGCTGAGCTACTGTGTATAGCTACAGGGTTGCTACGGCGCCGGCGGTGTACAGCAGCTCGGTGTCACTGGAGCCCACAATTGACAGCAGACGTGCAGAGGAAAGGCAAGTTGTTGAGGTTTCAATCGGTGAACATAAAAAAAACCCTAAATAATATTGGTTGTCTTAGAAAAGAGCCTCAATTAAAGAACAAGGACTAGCACAACGTGTAGGAGTTAATAAAGGTAATAAAAAGGACTAATTAGATCTGAACTTTACCTCAACGAGGGTTTATGATATCCAACGAGTACCTCTACACGGACAACAGGAACGGATGGAATTCTGGACTGTTCTGTGCTGTACGGTCTGGATCGGTCTTCTTGCTCTACAAAAATGTGAATGGGAAAGATAACACTCAACTAATCTTTCTACACCACGTGGGCGTGGAAAAGTCGAAAACCAGTCAACAATACGAATAAAAATCAGTTGAGCATTGACTTAGAATAGGCAGAAGAATTATAGCATACCTTGGAACGCTACTCGGGGACGACGACCTGCTATTCACCAACAGGGAACGCTTCACGAAACTGCAGCCAGTTCTTCACGACGATATTCTCGGCCGGGAAGTACACAAGAAGTAATGCAAGGATTCGATTTTCTTCAAAAAATCAGATTTCAATCAGAAATCTCCCTCCAGGATATAGATAGAGAACTATATATCTCCACTAGTCCAACTCACAAAAATTCACAGTCCTTTACAAAGATGCAACCGGGGGGGGCATTGAAAATGATGAATAAAAACGTAAAAATATGATCAGTGTTAATATGAGTGTATTACGTACATATGTTTAAATAACGAACTTAACAAAAAACAACAGATTTAAAGATTCACTGAAAAAGTAGTAATGTTAACATTAAATATAACATTATCAATAATAATTATGCGATCGCACCTACCCGTAAAACAAGCAAGCAAAAAAACCTCGAAAAAAACAAAATAACATACAAAACATCAGGTTAACATGATGACAGATCATGATCAATGACAGATAAAGAATTCTTACGGAAAGTTGCACTTTACGATATAACTTTTTACCTCTTAAAGGCAAACCCCATTTAAACACAAAACTTTTTAATACCTACTACTGTATCTAAAAGACTTTTTTTTAAATTACTAAATTCTTAGCCACGCTTGTGTTTTTCTTGGCTGTTGTGCGTCACGTCACAGATTAACAGGCTCACGTTTGCACCACAAGGCGATGCTGCAGACCACTAGGTAGACCGGTCGTAGAAATTTATGTTATACAACTTGTAGTCAATCTACACAAATATTATCAAAAACTTTTTTTCTTTTAAAATGTATTCAGATTTTGTAAAAAGTATAAGTCAAAATCGCAAAACTTAAATTTGATATGAGTTTCTTAGTTTTTAACTAATATAGTGGCGAATTACAAAAATTCCTTTTCAATGAAAATTACTGAGTTAAATAAAATAATTTAATAAATTACTAGCTTTTTCTCGCGACTACGTTCGCGTTACACCTCGAATCGTTTATGTATTGATTTAAATGATTTTTTACATCTTTATGGAGAGCTAGTGAGCATATAGATGTTTTTTATTTTTCATCTTTTTTTTATTTATTAAGAGCACTAATACTCTCTTTATAGGTTATTTTTTATTTTTTGAAGGATAATTGAGGAAGATATATTTCGTTATGATTGCACTGAATAAACCCTTGTATAAAATTTTATACTGTCTGGTTTATAATGTTATAGTATTGCATTTTCGTACAGCAAACTTTCATTCCCTATTCTACTCCCTAAGGGTATAAATTTCATAAATTCGCTTTACCTTTGTGCCAATTTTTATGTGTATAATCCAGAGGTCACCAAGTTTTATATAAATTTTTACTAACTTTACCCATTTGGTTGATGAATTTCAAAAATTTCTTCTAATTCTTTTTGTAGGATTTCATTCTTCTAGACCAAATAGTAAGGAATTTTCATACAACAAACTGTTCCGAGATAATTTTACTCTCTAAGAGGATGAATTTCCTAAAATCGCTTTGTGTAGCTAATTCACTAATGTCGTTTAAACGAACCTTTGTGCTAATATTTATGTATCTAAAGCTGGCGGCATGAACTCACTCTAAAATATCTAAAAACGTAATATATAATCTAACTGACACACCACTGACAATGACAAATAATTTATTTCTGGAGGTATTGTGTGTAGGTGTTTTTCAGGTATGTTTTAGTATTTAGTCGTTTTACACAAAGAAATAGCCATTAAGCACTATAAAAATACTTCATAACAAATCTACACATATATACCTTTCATTTAAAAAAAGAATCATCAAGATTGGTAAAGCGGTTTCGGCGGGATGGATGCAACAAAAAAACCCTTTGAGCTTTTATATATGTATGGATTAATTATTTTTCCAACATATTTTACTTTGCAAATTTTTATAAATATTCAGACTCGCCAATATCGTACTCCACCGTGTCCAGCCTGTTTAGCCAAACGTAGGCCGATTCCTCTTCGGCGGCGTCGTGACCCTGGCCGAAGGAAGAGTCTTGAAGACGCTCATCCGCGCATAGGAATAAGTTGACTGCGTAGCGTATTGCGTATTAATCGATTCTGAAACTTTCTATCTCGTGTATAACATGTTACGCAAGTTTATTATTTTAATCTCGATTTTAATAGATAAATGTGTGAAATGCCACCTGAATATCTTCCGCCATGACATGTTTTTACTTTTTTGTTATGGTAAAGTGATTTGTATAAACTTTATTCAATAACGTATATTTTCCTCCATTTGTGATTTTTTAATTTTAAGCGAAAATTAAGTATAACATTTTAGGAAAAAGAAACACTGTAATATTTAAAAGAATAAGAAGAAATTAGTCTTATTTTGAAAGGAAAATATAGAAAAAACTCTTTCTATAGAAAAAGTCTTTATACTAACCAGAATCCGGTGACATATACGCGGTCTCACCGGAAACATTACTTATTACTTCGCATAACTTGAAGAATATCTACTTTTAATAATGAACACTTCAGAAATACACCAGTAAAAACATTTATTATTTGAGATTAAAACTCGAATTAAATTATAAATATTAGTTACCTATGTTGTTATAGCTTTTATAGGCCTGTTTAACGACTTAATAAGTTACCTAGCGAAAAAATCTGTGCGCGTACCTACCACTATTGTTACAGGTTAATTCGTTAAAGAAATATGTTACACAAGTTAAAAACGCTAAAATTTTAATGGTATTACTTGTGCATTATTGGCCTTATAATGTAATTTGTTGGAATTATATCTTCTTTAAATATAATTAGACTTTTTAACGACTTTTAAGTTACCTAGGAAAAAATCTGTGCACGTACCTACCAGTATTGTTACAGGTTAATTCGTGAAACAAATGTGTTACATATTATTCGTGGTATTAGTGGTATTATATTGGAATCAGCTTGGCATTAGTGGGGCATTATATGAGAAATTTTGGTATTTAATTTGTATTTTTGGCATTACTTTGGCATTAGTATACAGACATTTGTCAGCGGTTTACTCCTTGTAGATAATCAAAAAGTTTTTTGATAAAATTTGCTTTTTATGTCAGATCATTTCTATGAAAAATTACATTAGATTTTTATTAAAGACGCTGGGTAATTAAAACATTGACTAATAAAGCTTGTCCACTTTAAATAAGGGGTCACGAAATATCCTCCTTGGAGTGTTTGGGTTAAGGGGTGTATAATAAATTAATCGTTGTTTTATAATAAAAACCATAAAACATTTATTTGTGAGTAAAATAATGCAATGGTTGGATATCTCTCCTTTATAATTAGGTGACTAAAAATACACTAAAATAATTAGAAAAAAAATCTTGTACTTATTTAGTAATTACGTCAATATTAATTAATTGACTTTCTAGTCTATTTTATTTTATGTACAAATATATTATTAAATTTTAAGCATTAAGTAATAAAACACTTTGTGCCCTCTTATATCGTAAGAGGTTACGAAATATACTCCTGGTTACACCCCTTACAGAAAACAGTGTAAGGGGTGTAAATAAATTGTATAATCACTGTTTTTTATAATAAAAACTATAAAACATTTCTTATTTGTGAGATTAAAAAAACAAAACAATGCATTGGTTAAAATAAGTACATTCAATACATATGTATGTGTTATAACATAATATAGCCATTACTATTATACTATTATTATTAAAATAATATGTGTGTAACATATTTCTTTAACGAATTAACCTGTAACAGACATTTATATGCCCAGTATATTTTTGTTTAACAAACCAATCAGGAAAAATCCAAAACCTACCGTTATAGGAGTTATAAGATGATTAAACTAATATAATGACAACTACTTATCGGATAACAAATTAATTACTACTGTCAGCTAGTTCAGCTACAGTCTCGGTAGAATATACCTAGAGTACCTACACCTACCTATGATGTAGGTAGACTAAAGCTTATTTTGACGTTACCTCTCACTTCGGTGTCACAAGCTGATTTTTTCAGGGATGGAAGTACAGTACATCACAGTACATGATATGGGGACCCTTATTCCGAAAGTAGTACAAAATTAGACCGGGTAAAAAGGCACTATCATCAAAAATCGATATATTAATACCACCGTATAGAGAAAACAAATACTTATTTTTTGATCCAGTACACAATAAAGTCTTCGTAGGGAGTAATTTTTTATAATTATTTACAAAAAAACATTTCCATTAGCGCTTATGACCAAAAAAAAAATTTAAACATGAATTCAAACATGAAACATTTCAATCATGCGAAAATTTGGTTTAAAAATAGATTTTTTTTAATATAACTTTCATTTAACGAAAAACGAAGGCCTTAAATGAAAAAAAGAAACAATTTAAAAGTTTCGCTTATGTCTTGACAAGGTATCAAAGCAAACCCCATATTTTTTGCTTTTAAACTAATAAAGATATATCAATAAGCAATTAGCGATGTAATGGTTTTTGCGCGCGCTGGCCGACTGCCGCCGCTGCGCCGAGATTTCCTATACCCTTGTATATATGACGTCATGGTGTGGCAAATGTAGCATTTTAATTCGATTTGGGCTCCCTTATATAGGATAACAGAAACATTTTCAATGTTAAAAGGCATAAATAAAAAACGATGTTCTAGAATATTTTCCACTTTCATATTCCATATCCGGTCAATGAACGAACTTAACTCACAAATTCCCACAATTAAATGAACGAATTGCACACTGCGATCCACATAAAAAATAAACGATTTAACTATGAAATTTTATCTGATAATTATAAAATTTCAATAACCAAAACAAAGGATAAATAAATCCAAAAACATCTGATTTGATCTGACAGCGACAAGTGACGGACAAGTCCCATACAGCACATCAAATCACATTTACGATGTGTTTACATTATTAGATGTAGACACAGGGTGACACAATTCCCCCTATGTAAATATGCTACGTTTACACATTGTAGTTCAACACGTATGCACAAAGGTTAAACGTCCGCCTCACAATGTAGCCACAGTATAGCATTTACGTATAAACAAAGTAAGGGATACATAGTGTGCCGTAGGATACACAGTGCCCTTGTATTACGTTTAAACTCTGTTTACACATTGCAGTTGTG
Organism: Sitophilus oryzae; assembly: GCF_002938485.1. Classification (NCBI taxonomy): domain Eukaryota; kingdom Metazoa; phylum Arthropoda; class Insecta; order Coleoptera; family Curculionidae; genus Sitophilus; species Sitophilus oryzae. The sequence goes on along the minus strand of NW_022146324.1, from coordinate 1,500,362 downwards.
ACTACCGCGTGTATACGTATGTATTTTGCTTAGTATATACATATTGTGCTAAATAAAACAACTTCTTATGAACAATTTAGGAAATAATACAGGTTTTGATGCCTAACTTTTCGTTCTTTTTAAGAAATATTTATTCAATGATACCAATTATATCTTTTTAGAACGAAAATTAGGAAGGCAAAATTTTGTATTTTCCAAAAGTATCTCGATCGTAAGTTCAAGAGAAGTAGCCTTAAAATTGTTCCATTTTTGTTTTGTATTAAATGTACCATTTTTCTTCCATAAAATGGACTAAGTGGTTAAAAGATAAAATTCTTATATTTCTTTATATCATGGAACGCAATAGCGCAAATAACACAGTAATAATAATTATTTACACTGCAGAAACCAGAAGTAAGAAAACACTGTAAAAGAACAGAATTTGTATCAAAATGTATTAAAAATATAAGTAGGTACCTAGTTTAACAACATACTAAAATGGTAAACACTGGTATATCGCCACGATTTCGTGGACCTCGTTTAGTCATTTTTTTCTCCTCTTTTCCCTCCAAGCAGTTGGTTTGTTAGCATCCTCATTCATCGAGCACTCTGTTGGACTTTGTTGTATTTTATTTCCAGATTAACAATCTCACCCTTAAATTTTATATGACACTGATTATTGAATATTAAACATATCTGTATATTGATCCAACAATAACTTACCGAATATCAGTGTAAGAAGTTCTTTGAAGTGTTTAAATCTTTCTTCCAAATTAAAAAAAAAATTATATTGCACAGCTATCCTCTTTATCATTATACGAGAATATTTGGAGATTTCATTCATTGGAGTCAAAATATGGTAAATTGGGTATCGAGTAAGGGAAGAGTCGCTGCTATAATATTAATAATACTCTTAGGAAGGTGTAACGAGGTAATTAAAAACTTGTGCTTACCTTAAAATTACTTTTAAACTACACACAAACAGAACATTTATATCGAGCTTCCGAATGATAAAACAATAATGGCCGCTAACATATACCACTGCTAGAAATTAGAAAGGAGAGAGGATACATAAGATACTCTTGGTCGGTGTATCTACGCTGAGGCTATCCGCGCGTGCGCACACCTTCATTTCATGCTAGAATGTAGACACAACAGTACACTATTACAAAGTGTCTATATAGATATTTATACTATGTGTATACATCACATTTTTACAAGGTGTGTACTATAGGCACAACTATGATACGAAGTATCACACATACATATGATTTATACATTGTATGTCTCATATATCGACGTCAGATTTCATCATTTTAATAATTATTTGTTACGTTACAAAAAAATTGTTTAGAATCTTGAGTGCATACGGTATACAACTAGTAAACACTGTATCACAAATTTCTATCAATATACACTTAGGTTCACTTTAATATATTTTGTTTCTCATGTGTCTCCCTTGTAGAAACGTAATTTTATTTGGACGTGCTGTATGGGGTGATATCAAAGATAAAGAGAGCTCGACAAAAAGCCTACTACTGTTGGTGTGCCCGGTCCAGTGACAATGTTCTGTGGCTGTATAATATCGCCGTGTATATCGGGTTGCATAATCGTAAAATTTTAAATAAAATAATATTTAACAATAAAATTATAGTAAACATGATGCAAAAATAATAGTTATTTGCGATAATTTATGAGCTAGCACACAGAGGTCGTAGCGAGGAAATTTGACTGTTACAAACATTTATTTAATTCTCTTTTTAGTATTTGTTCTTATAGCGGCAACATAGATACATTATCTGTAAAAATTTCAACTGTCTAGCTATAACGGTTCATAAGATAGACCTTTGTGACAGACGGACGGACGGATGGACAGCGAAGCCTTAGTAATAGGGTTCCCGTTTTTACCCTTTGGGTACGTAACCCGAGACGGAACCCTAAAAATCGAGGCTTCGAGAAATTCAGTTTTCTTCGTTTAGTCGATATGAAAGAAAAAAAAAAAGATATGAAAGAAATAAAAAGTGAGAAAGGGACTAGTGTGCTCTTGAAATATCCATTTTTTACAAGTAGAATTTATCTATGTTTCGATTTTTCTTCTCTTTGAATATCATAAACGATGGTAGATAGTCTAGTAAATAAGGACACGAAAAGACCCAAATTTCGGCGTAATTCGTCGACCATGACTTTTTAGTCGTTTGAAGTAGTTTTAAGGGAAAAATTCTAACACAGTGCTCTGCTAGCTTTGGCCCGAAAAATGGCTCCACAAATTTCCGAAAAATCAGTTTTTAATAAATATCTGCCAAAAATATGCAACTTACAAAAGTCCCGATCGACAAATTAGGTAGTGGTTTTAACCTTCATTTACTGCACTATTATCAAAGAATCTCGTCTAGACAAATAATGTAAATAAATAAACCTTTCTGTACACAATGAATGCACCTTGTAATTTTATATACAGGGTCGCTGTTATTTATGGAAACGGTCGAAAAAAGTTAAATACAAAAGTTAGGATATAACTTTTTGTTTAAAAACCGGTGAGTTTTTCGGAAAAACTCTTAAACACGTATATTTTATTTTGTTGCTTTACATACTTTAAGATTTTTTAAAAAATTATACAGGGTGTTTCATAAAATATGACTATTGCGTAACCACGATTCTGCTTAAACTGCTCGACGTTTAAAGCTGATTTTTGGCAAACGGATTGACTGTGGGGTGTAGAGGTTCGATAAGGAGAGGTTTCTCGAATCTCACATTCCAAGAGGGCAAAAACGCCCCTCAAATATTACAATATTTGTTATTTAAAAAACGGTTAGTCTTTCGGTAAAACGCTTGGACACGCATAATTTATTTTGTTTTTTACATATTTTGAAATTATTTCAAAAATCATACAGGTTGTTCCAAAAAGTTGGGTAATTGACTAACCACGATTCTGCTTAAACTGCTTGACGCAAAAAGCTTATTTTTGGCAAACGAATTTTTCGAAAGTCAAATTCCAACGAAATGAAACTACCCCTCGAATATTATCAACTTATATAATAATATCGCCATATTGTTTTTTCTCATGCTGACATAAATGTGAGAAAATTTTATCCAGTTTGTATGTTAATGGAAATTCTTGCTTTGCTTTATCATCGCCATTACAAATGATTAATTCGACGCGAACGAAGTCGCGGGTACCCGCTAGTATTCTTATAAAAAGCTATTATTATGAGTCTCCGTCATCACATCATATTTTGTGTTGTTATGATTAGTAAAAATAGAAAAAAGAAACGCTAATTTTGTATTACATCAACTTAATTTCTTAGTAGATCTATTAATACACTGCCAATCAGTCACTGAAGAGAAAACACAGACTTTATTATATTAAAAGAGTTATTAAAAAGTAAATTTCATGTCTATAAATTCACACATCCTGTATTTAATAAGTAAATGCAGATATTTCACTACTGTTATACACACAAACATTCTATGAATTTTTATCTTGGTAATTTATTTTCAAAATTTTTAGTAGGTGGTTACAGTTTCGATTAGTTAGATGTTTGCGTTCAATCCGATGATGGAAAAATATGATTTCAGGTTTTAAAAGTTTATTTTGAAACTTGAATTTACCGTTTTCCCGGTAATACCTGTATTATTACGGCGCGTCATTCTATAATTAGATGATTACCTGGGAATTATAGATGGATCGACCGATTCTAGTATACTTATAAGGTAATATTTAAAATATTTTGAATCAGCATAATTATATACAGGGTGGCGCCTCCCATACGACGCGGGGACACCAAGGAGAACGACAGTTTGTACTGAAATAAAATTTTGTGAGCACATACATACGAGTATTCGACACACATAAAGAAGATGGTCATGCAAGGCGTTTTCTTTCATGAGCTTTTCTGTGACTGAAAAGCCCGATACGTGATGTTATCTGCCTACCGCACTCCGGACATTCAAAAATTTCATTGCTTTGTTGCATTGCCTCTTTACTTTTTGGTTGTCGCTGTTAACTGAGTTTACAACTCTTCTCCATTGAGTTCTGTTGTGAGCAGCTTGTTCCCACTCACTCTGCATGTTAATCCCCTTTAAGTTTTCGTGGAAAATGTCCTTGTACCTTTTCAGTTGTCCACCTGGCCTCCTCTTACCGTCTACAAGCTCACCGTAAAGCAGAGATTTTGGTATGCGGTTTTCTTGCATTCTGCATACGTGACCAGCCCATCTTAAGCGAGATTTTGTGACCATGACTACAGTACTCTCGCAGTAAGCTTTTTCAAGGACCGATACGTTTGAGACATGATGGAACTACCGGATTCTTAAGAGTTGTCTAAGGTGTCTCTGTTGCAACTTGTTTAATGCGTTCATGTGTCGGCGGTACAGCACCCAGGTTTCACTCCCATATAACATGGTGGGGATTATAATTGCTCGGTACAGGGCAAGTTTTGTTTTTGTACTCAATCATGATTGTAGAAAACCCTGTCTTTTAATTTCCAGAATGCTCTTGAGGCGCTACTAATCCTGTGCTGAATTTCAGAGTCAATATTGGCCTTTTCCGAAATTAAACTGCCAAGGTAATTGAATTCCGGCACATATTCCAATAGTTCTTCTCCGATTTTTATAGCATTGTTGTGATCTTCCAGGGGAGTGCACATGATTTTAGTTTTGTCGATGTTTAGTTTAAGGGCCAAAGCCTCGTATGCCCAGGTATATGTGTTCAACATTTCTTGCAATTGTTGTACCGTGTTTGCAACTAGAGCGCAGTCGTCAGCGTATTGAAGTTCTGTGATAAATTTTGTACGTGTTTTTGCCCTGAGTCTTTTTATGTTAAACAGACCGCCGTCATATCTGTATCTAATGCCCAATCCTTTCTCCTGCAGTTTGCTGTCCACTATAATGGAGAGCGCTGCCATGAAAATGTGAATAGGAGAGGCGCTAAGACACATCCCTGCCTAACTCCTCTATTTGTTAGGAATGGGTCGCTCAGTGATCCATGATGTGACACTCTTGGCTTGTTGTTGTTATGGAGGCTTTTACACACTGTAAGAAATTTGTTGGGTACTCCGAACTTTTTCATAATTGCCCAAAGCGCATCTCTGTTCACAGAGTCGAAGGCTTTTGTTAGATCGATGAATGCAATATAAAGTTTAGACTACTGCTCTTTTACTTTTTTCTGTAGTTGACGGATGGAAAATATGGAATCGACGGTGCCACGGTTGGTACGAAAAAACGTTTGCGATTCTGGAAGGATTTTTTCTATATATGGGTGCAGGCGGTTTGACATTATTTTTGCAAGAATTTTTCCGCCGATAGCCAATAGCGAAATTCTCCGGTAATTTCCGCAGTCTGATGCACTTCCTTTGTTCTTAAATATATTCACTATATTCGCGTTGCGAAAGTTCTGAGGTTTCCGCTTTCCCATACGACATCGAAGAGAGCCTTAAGATGACCAATAAGTTCTTTACTTGCACACTTATAGATTTACGTCGGAATCGTGTTACAACCAGCTGATTTGTTGTTTTTAAGCTGTTTTATGGAGACCTTTATTTCCTATTCTGTTATTGGAATGTCTAATACATCGAGGCTGTCATACTGAGGTATTGTGTTTAGTGCTTCCATATTGGGATTGTTTTCTTGGTTAAGGATATGGCTGTAATGTCCTTTCCAGCGATTTCTGATTTGTTCTTCCTCTTTTAGAAGTTAATAAGCAGTCATTTTGTGCCATGATTGGGCAGCTTACCTTCTTAGTTGGACCGTATACTTCTTTTACAGCCTCGAAAAATTTACGATAATCGTGATGCGTGGCGTACTCTTGATTCGCTTTTTGTGACCACCAGTTATTTTTTACTTGGCGCAGTTCTCTTCGAAGCGTGTTGTTGGCTGCTTTAAAGTTATCTACCAGTCTTGGATTATGTGGATTTGCAGCGACTGCTTGATGTGCTCTATGCTTTTGTTCCAACAAAGCCTGTATATGCGGTTGATTTTCGTTAAACAAGTCTGGTTGTTTCTTTTTGTTCGACTTTCCCAGTACTGCTTCGCTGGTTTTATGAATCGCTTCCCTTAATTGTGTCCAGCTTTGTTCAGCTTCCAATATTGAACACTTCCACACTCAGTGTATTGTTGTTTTTATTTTTTACGTTGATTAATAAAAGATGGAACTACACTGAGTGCGCACGTGCGCTCTTGCTCTGCCAATCGAAAACGCCATTAGAAACCACCCGACTTCCGATTCCGACAAGACTCGAATGTGAACGAATAACTTAGCGGGAAATTTAAACATAGGACTGCATAATTTTCCTGTTAGGCTTGATTGCATAATATATTGCATTTTTAACCCATCAGATTTCTTCAAAGGCTGTCATGCATTATGGTCACTGGATAATTTAAGAAATCATTTTTTATAGCGGTCGGGTTAGATTTATTAATAAAAGAAGTAGAGGTAGGTTAGAGTGACTTGAGTTAACGTTAGCCTAGAAAAGATCCACTGATCCAGTTCATTCATTATTATTGGGTATATCTGACCAAAATAATCCAGTCATGATATTAAAATTAAATAACATTTTGTAATGCGTTTTCAAAAATTTTCAAGATACTGTTACGTTTTTCGTCGGTTCCGTGTGGATAGAAAGTCACAATTTATTTAAACACTATTTATTTAACACTAATTAACAAAAAAGCAATAACGATAAAAGACTTATAGAACTTTTTACAAACGATTTATAACTAAGAATTTATTTTGAATTTTAGCGCGTCAACTGCACTCGTATATTTATAACTGCCCTCTCTAGGCCACAGCCGCCGGCTTTTATACAAAGTTTACTAGAATAGTCCATAGATCGTTAGGTGCATAGAGAAGGTTTCGAATGTTCTCGTATGTACTACTCCATTCCAACAATACGTATGTATTACGTACTCGCATGTACGTCCGTAGTACGTACTCGCATGTACGTTCGTAGTAAAGTCCTACAATGTACGTAAATAGTACGTACATGGGGCACGTACTATGTACGTATACTTTTGTACGTACATAATCGGTCCCTAATTGGTCCCGGGAGCATTTTTCCGTTTCCTATACGGCTAGCGCAACCGATTGGTTAATCGCATAGGAATCGGACTCGAGACCTGCAACTCCGTTTATTAAGTGGTCATCGCAACCCATGCAAAGAAGCGCTTGCAATGAACTTTCTAGGTATGCTTTATTTATAGTCACTTAGGACACAGAAAATGGGACACTCAATATTACTTGTAACCGCTACACTATAACAAAACTCTAAGAATTAAGATTTAAACAATTTAATTTGACAATTAATCAAATAAATAAAGTTACAAAAATATTATTCCAACAATGAAAATCATAATAATTCTATTCATTGATTTATATAGGGTGGATTGCTATAATTGTAATGTCATGTACGTATAGGTCAAACAGGTAGAAATTTAGATATAAGGATTAAAGAACATATAAAATCTATTAATAATTAATATAATCTCCAGCGAAGTTTCGGTTTAGCAACTCATTGTATATTAAATAGTCACACAGTTAATGAAAACTCAATTAAGTTATTACATAGAGAAACAAAAGGCAGACGCTTAAATTACCGTGAATAGTTACAAATATTAAAATCAGCTAAAAACGATAATAATGTAAACGACCAATAAGGATTTCTAAATACATTTTTTATTACCTCTATTGTAAACTCAATTATTGATTTCAAATATATTATATATCCTTAAAATGTAGTCAGACGGTTAGTTTTTAAAGAACTCTTAAAATGCCTAACTAAGTTACTCTTTTTATTTTTTTTTGATACATATAAAAGCGTGTTTTATTAAAATTCTAATATTTCAACGATGTTTCACAAGGAACCAACCACCGACTCAGCACTATTTATTTAAAAAAAACAGATTGACATATCAACCACGTCTTAAAGCTGTGTTGCCGAGCTGCCTTGCCAATATTAGCATATAAAACGTTAAAAGTTACCTATTAGATTTATCTCTCAATTATGTTGTTTTTTTTGGAATCCAGAATAAAAATACCTCATTATTAATTTAAATTTATTAAGTTTACCACCTGCAGGTCCACCCATAGGTCCACCTGTCATAATAATAATATTATGACTCATTATAATAATATCATTTGATTGGTTGCGTTAATCACTTAGTAAACGGAGTTGCAGGTCTCGAGTCCGTTTCCTATGCGCTTAACGCAATCGGTTGCGCTAGCCGTATAGGAAACGGAAAAATGCGTCCCGGGACGTACCGACGTAAAATGGACATAAAATGTACGTCCCTAGGACGAAGTGTGCTGTATGGGTAAGAGAGTGGCTGGAAATTGGATTCAAGTGGCACAAAATAATGGCTGTTTTTCGAAGTAGAGCGCCACGTATGCCTTTAAACATGAAAAGAACTTTTGAAAAGAGAATCATGGAAACAGAGGAGACATGAAAAAGGAGAATCATGGAGACAAAGACACGAGGCCTATAGAAGCAGAGGACGACCTCCCAGTGGATGGACAGATGATATTAAGAGAGTGGCTGAAAACTGGATTCAAGTGGCACAAAATAGAAAGAAATGGCTAGAGTTGAGGGAGGCTTTTGTTCAGCAGTGGACGGAATAAGCTACATGATGATGATGATAAAGTAATGTTATTTAAAATAGCACCGCCGTAAATTCCGTTTCCCCTCTTACGTATGCCCGTAGCTACAGAACAGATCGACGTATTGTAGAAACCGATTAAGATTATTATTTAAATACACCTTTCAGATTTAAGATTTTCTCAAAAATTTCCCTTGAATAAAACCAGACTCACGAAAACCGTTTCTTTTCAAGGCGGTCCCTCGTTCCAGACGGCCTGAAAAATATATGAGCGGTGTTTTTGGAGTTGCGCCACCGTGATATACGGCCCGTGTCGGACTGTCAAGCCCTGAGGCAGGTCTAAACGTCCTCCAGGGACTGAAGAGCCGAAAAGGGTGTTTAATAACCGCTTACCAACAGGTAAAAAGGTTTTCGCATTAAATTGGTTGAATTTTTGTTGAAGTTTTTCTTTTTGCACTTTGTTTTATTTTTTATTGAGATAAATTGCATTTTTAAATAGATTGACCTATCTATATTATTCTTTATTTGAATAGATAATTTTGTTTTTCGGATTTCGAAATTACAAAGTTTGACATTTTTTTCTTTAGTACTCTCTCGCCGATGGTTCCTAAACCTATCGAATTGCGAGATTCTGAATGAAGCTTTATTTAATCGATATTATTAAATCTAAAAAAAAAACTGAAAAAATGAAGCTTAACTTTTAGTTTCGTAATTGAGGGTGCGATTTTTAAATTCATTATTGCCAACCATGGACACATTCGGCGCCACACAGTGGATCGAGGTATAGGGATATAGCGGTCATAAATAGAAAAAAAATACTTTAATAAGTAATTTGTAGCCCAGCTGCTTTATTTATGGCGAAAAGAAAAATATCTATAGATTTTTTTATAATTTCAATTGAATTTTAGCAAAACGCCGGCGCCGCGCCGGTCTAATTATGACTGCAAAAAATATTTTTTTGTAAAGCGTGTCACTTAATAATATCGGTAAAGGTATACACCTGTAGATTTACCGTTATCGCTTAGGAATAATTTCTGGTGAACTCAAGAAAATGGTTTTCTTACATTAACAGCCCCACGCCCCCTCCTTTAAAGGGTGAACGTGGGGGATGGGTTTCGGGAAATGTTTGGATTGGGTGAGCAAGTGAAAGGTGAAAGAGATAAGTTTATAAATTCTTTAAAAATCACTTCTTGTATCACTAGCTGTTTGTTTAGACCTATCTTAATAAAAAAATTCAAGTTCCCCCGTGAAAAAATAAAATAACAAGATACTAATTGAGTAAAATTTTGCCATAATTCACTTAATATCATCGTCAAATGGGCAATGGTTTCTTGGGGATCGTGACACAATTTTTGTTTTGTTTTATGCCATGTACCTATGTCTATGTCTCGATAACATTAAGGTCCGGACTGTGCGAAGGCCATGAGGGGACCTTGATGTTCATGTCTCTAAACCATTTTTTAGTAGTTTTAGCCGTATGGCATGCCCCGCCATCCTGTTGAAATATCAAATTATTGTCCTGGTCTTTACCAGAACAATTGGTTACAAGGATCATTGTCCTTCCCACTTGACAAGAATATTTTTCAAAATTTTTAGATTTTTTAACGCATCAATTATGCCTTCTACCACCTCATACTTTTCTGGGCCTATTTTGGACATATACCTTCAAATTATAATGCTTTTAGAAAATTTCACTGTCCTTTTGAGGCAATCTTTATCAAATAGACACTTTAGCGGTGTTCGATTATATTTATTATATCGATATTAAGGTTGCTCATGTGCACATGTAATCCGTGGACTTGCCATTTGCGATTGGAATTATTAGCGTCGGATTGGGAAATAATTAAATATTTTACCTTAATGTCATTTTTGTAGTTTGTGACATCAGAAGTTCAAATTCGACGCTGATAATTCTAATCGCAAACTGCAATGTCAAGGATTATATCTGCACGCATGCATGATCTTTATGAAAGTGGATAGTGGAATTTCCTAAAGACATTATTCTTTTAGAGTTTAAGTTCGCAATGGGTCTAGGAAGGTATGAGGTGGTAGAAAGGCACAACTAATGTGTCAAGAAATTTTGAAAAACAGTTTTGTGCGAAGTGTTGTGAACAGGATGGCGGGGCATGCCATACGGCTAAAACTACTAAAAATGGTTTCGGGACCTGAACATCAAGGTCCCGTCATTGCCTTCGCACAGTCCGGACCTTAATATTATGGAGACATGTGGCATAAAACAAAACAAAAATAATTGTACCACGATTCACGATCCTCAAGAAACCGTTTCCCATTTGACGATGATATTCAGTGAATTATGACAACATTTTTACTCTGGCATATGTCAATCATTAATAAAAACAATGCCAAACAGGCTTGCAGTTGTTGCAAAAGTTCATGCCGATGTAACGCCATATTAAAACAGTTATTTTTTAAAGTGTCCGAACATTTAGTTGTCACGATATTGTGCAATATTTTTGTTTATTTATTGACCTACACTTTATTTTAATGTTTATAGAAACTAAACTATTTAAATACTCGTTGGAAATGTTAGATTTTAATATATTTTTAATGTATTTCTTAAATGTAAATAATTCAGTTAATCAAAATAAAAGTTTTTAATAAATTTTGCGAACGAGTTGTAAAACTAATAAACGGATGGTAAATTTACTACAATAATCTGTGGCAAGAAATAACCTTCAATATTATAAAATTCTGCTTCGATTTTTATTGTCTTTTCAATAAAAACGACTTCAAATAATTTTCGTTCTTTATTCTCTAATTTTGTTTATTTATCAATAATATACTACTGATAACAACTACTGATAACAGGTTGATAACTGATAAATGATAACTGAATAACTGATAACTAGGTTGACAACTCCTTCCAGGAAGGAGTTGTCAACCTAGTTTTTGGCCCGAAAGTTAAATAATACTTCCAATATTGTTATTAAATTCACAAATTAATGGTTTCAGTGTATGTATGTCCAGGTCGGCACACGGTATATCCTTTTCAACCCTAACTAAAGAATAATTAAATTAGAAAATTAATTTCAATCGAAGTCATGCCTTTGCTTTACATATTATCTACAGAAAAAAATGACTACGTTTACTCTGCCCTAGAATCTTCTCCCTGAAAAAAAGGAGAAGAAAAGAGAAAAATTCAATTTATATTCAAGAGAGCGGGGCCCCGGCTCTCTGTTTTTCAATTCCCCGTCGTCATTAGCGCCCCTCGTCTAAAAATAGGCCCGATTTGCGTCTCGCGGGGCCCCCCCACGCCCGCCGCCTCTGTGTCGGCAAATTGAATTGCGACTCGGGCGAGATTGAACGTCAGAAAAATTCGACTCGCTGTTTGGAGAAGAGGAAGAGAGTGGCTCAGTTTGCAGGTTTATGTGTACCTACGTGCGATACAAATTGAGGTGATTGATTTTTGTCTTATTCTTACATCAGTCTTGTTCTATACTATACTTCCGGTAAAAGGAGTAAAATAAGAGATATAATCAAACACGTGTGTAAAAGATAGATATTTTTTTATAGATGGGAAACGCCTTTAGGGCCGGAGTGTGGGGATCTCCTTCATGCGAGAGGGTCTACCCACTAAAAACCCATCTGTTCCCAATTATCATATACTTCTATGTTGGTCTTGTCTGTACCCAGATCTTGCCTTTTTCGTCCTTCGCCTTTTTCTTCATAATGTTCCTTCACATGCCGCAAATCGCTTCGGTATTTTCATTCGATGTTGTTAGAAGGTTTCCGACGTTTACTCTAGAAATCTTCGTACCACACACTGTTTCTGCGTTTTCCCGTAAATCTTCGTGCGCGTGACACTCAAATAGTGTTTGGTTAGCCGAGTCTGGCACCTCGCAATACCAGCATTTAGGAGAGTCAGCCTTGCGGATCCTGTGCAGATACTCGCCAAATACTCTATGGCGAGTCATGGCTTGCGTGATGTAGTAGTCCGTGTTTGCTTGGTCGCATTTTATCCAATCTTTAATATTGGGTATGAAAGTCTTTGTCCATCCGCTATATGCTTCCCATCGTGTCTGCCATTGCTCTATTACCATGTTTCTGGCCTCTTTCCGGAAGGAAGTTCCATTTTTATACAGGGTTGTTCACCACATACGACACGGAGTATTGTAGCTAAACGATTAGATTTTTACAAATTTTAAGTTTTGGGTTCGTTGAAGGACTATTAGAGCTACACTTTATAAATAATTTTACAAGATACAGAGTGTCCCAAATAAGTAAAAAATGCTATAGTTGTATTTTTTTAAATGGAACACCCTGTATATTATTCTATTTTTAGATTCTACGGTTGAAATAAAGGTAAATTTTATGAAGGTTTATCACACTTAAACCTTACCGTTTTTGAAATATTTTCAATTTTGTGAAATTGCAGTAAAAATTTTAAGGCTTCATTTCTCCAAGGGTATCAAAGTTTTTAATACTAAGTATTTACTGAAGTTTATTTATTGATCAGTTATTGTGTTGCAATAATAAAAATTATACTACCTTATACAGAGTGTCTAAAATTTTATTTTAAATAATTACTAGCTTTAAACGGCAATAACGTTTAATTTAAATGGAACGCGCTGTATATTTTAGGAGAATCAGATGCATAATTTATTTGTCTATCAAATTGTATTATGCCACTTTTTACCTATACCTTCAAGTTTTCGTAGAAAATGTATTTTCTAATAATTTAGACCTCATTTATCAATATACCCATGTAAGATATATACCCATTTAGATTGTTTTTAAAGCAACAAATGTACAAAATGTACAGGCTAGTAATATTTTCGTTTTTGACAAAATTATAATATTACTAGCCCATTTGTACGCAAAAAGGAAACTATTTAAATCTTCATAAAAGAGTATACCATTAATTAAATATACCACCATTGTTTCCGCCCAAATACTAGCTAATTACATACTTAATTATGTTCGTGAATAAATTATTCTAAATAAATATGGATTTGAATCAGAAATCAATATAATAATAAGTTATAAAAATGAATGTCTCTGTTGTTACAAATAAGCATGTGTCAAAAAATGAAATATCATTTTTAAGGTGTTACTTTTTACTACACTGTCTAATACACATAAAAAATTCAGTTTTTTAGTTTTTGGAGCAATTATTATTAATCAACGCAAACAGTCAATTAATGTAGTTTGAATACTGGAATCATATTAATTGGTCCTCTTTAACAAATATTTAAACAGTTTTTTTATTTTTTAATGAAATAAACAAACTATATCGACAATATTAGTATCTGTACTCTTTAAAAATTTGGTACATCTTTAAAAATAATCTAAAATGTCAGTATGCCATGGGTATATTGATAAATGAATTTAAAATTACCAGAAAATGCATTTTCTACGGAAACTTGAAGCTATAGGTAAAAAATGGTATAACACAATTTGATAGACAATTAAATTGTGTATCTGATTCTCATAAAATATACAGGGTGTTCTATTTAAATTAAACAAGTTATTGCCGTTTAAAGCTAGTAATTATTTAAAATAAAATTTTAGACGCTCGGTATAAGGTAGTATAATTTTTATTATTACAACACAATAACTGATCAATAAATAAACTTCAGTAAATATTTAAATTTAAAAACTTTGATACCCTTGGAGAAATGAAGCCTTAATATTTTGACTGAAATTGAAAATATTTCAAAAACGGTAAGGTTTAAGTGTAATAAACCTTTATCAAATTTACCTTTATTTTAATCGTAGAAACTAAAAATGTACAAATATACAGGGTGTTCCATTTAAAAAAATACAACTTTGATATTTTTTATTTATTTGGGACACTCTGTATCTTGTAAAAATATTTTTAAATTGTAGCTCTAATAGTCCTTCAACGAACCCAAAACTTACAATTTGTAAAAATCTAATCGTTTAGCTACAATACTCCGTGTCGTATGTGGTGAACAACCCTGTATATTTTATATGATTTTAAGTTTATTTTTCAATAAAATATCTAAAGTAAAAGACTGTTTATTTTTAAAGCTGTAACTGCAAGTCCTAAACGTCACAAGTTTATAAACTTATTATTTTTTAAATATACAAATAAGTACTATGTATTAATACAGGGTGAGTTTCCTACGATGTTCTCTATGGGTATCTCGGAAACTACTGGAGATAGAGAGTCGGTGAAATGGGGAAAGAATAAGTTTAGTGGGATCATAAATAATATGCGCCCTGCAGATTTTTCAAAAAGTTCATGGCTTACTAGATATTTCGAAAAATCAAACCAAATCAAACCAAATCAAAACTTACAATTTGTAAAAATCTAATCGTTTAGCTACAATACTCCGTGTCGTATGTGGTGAACAACCCTGTATATTTGATTTCTTTCCTGAATCAGTAGACTGACTGGAGGTATCTTAGCAAGACACAGTACCGTTACTGTTGGACATGTGCAGTATGCCGATGCAACCATGAGTGCTAACTTCCTATTTATCCTTTCTAGCATGTTTTCGTAATGCTTGAAGCGCATGGATCTGTCCCAGATCGGCGATGCGTAGAGTATAGTCGAATGAACTACCGAAGCGAGAAGTCTTCTTTTTTCCGCACGAGGTCCTCCGATATTGGGAGTTATTCTCGTCAGATGCTGGATGAGGCCAGTCGTTTTATCCCTGATTTCTGTGACGTGTAAAGTCATTCGCATGCTCGAGTCGAACCAAACCTCCATGTATTTAACCTTTTTTTGAGGTTTTATAACTAAATTATCCAGCTTTATGCTTAGATCTTTTGCCTTGCGTTGTCCAACGAGAATGACCAGCTCTGTTTTTTCGGGGGCCAGTTTGACGCCCATGCTTTCCAACTTATTTTTAATCTTGAATCTATTTTTTAATCTATTTTTAATCTATGAATCTTTTCTTCGAGGATCGTGTAGGTGGATGCAGTTATTAAGAGGGCTAGATCGTCCGCGTAAGCTAAGATCGTGTTGCCCAGGCTAAGTATTTGATCGTAAAATATATTCCAGAGGGTGGGTCCGAGGATCGAACATTGAGGGACTCCACACGTCATTCTGTGTTTCCCGCCGTACTCTGTGTTGACATATCTATGTGACAGGAACGACTGTACCATGCGTACAAGGTATGGGCTAATTCTCTTATGCTCTAATTGAGTTGCAATGCCCAGCCATGGAGCCGAATTGAAAGCGTTCCTTATATCAAGGGTGAGTAATGCCAAAAATCCTCTATGTCGATAACTCTTGGTTTTAATTCGATCTACTTCGTTGACCACCATGTTTAATGCGTCAATGGTGGACTTCCCTTTCCTAAAGCCGAATTGATTAGGGTGAAGTTTGTTGCCTTTTTCTAGTTCTGATTCCAGTCTATCTCTTAATAGGCATTCTAGTAACTTTCCGCTGGAGTTGAGTAAACAGATTGGTCTATATTTTTTGGTGTGGTCGTTTTCCCTTTTCGGTTTTTCGATAAAGACCAGCTTTGCAACTTTCCAAGGTTTTGGGAATTGGCCAAGCATAAGGCAAATGCCTTATGCTGAAGTCATAAATAAATATTCATGACTTCAGCTACGGCAGGCGTATCGTGCATGGTAGCGATTTTAATAGTTTCTACCGGGATGGTGTCCGGACCAGGTGCTTTCCGATTTTTAAGTTTGCAGGCGGCTGTAAGTACTTCTTCCTGGGCGAAAAAAGGAAGCACGTCTATTGGTGGATTAACTGGCTATTTAATATTCGGCATACTCGGGAACAGCCTCGCAATCTGTTCTTCTATGATCTTTATAGCAAGAGGTTCTTGATAGTTTTTGCAGAACCTTTTCATCGTTAGTTGGTATGCTTTGCCCCACACGTCGGTGTCTAGCTCATCACATAGCTCTCGCCATTTTTGCTTTTTGCTTCTAAGAATTTCTAATTTTAGAGCTTTCTTAGCTAGCCTATACTCTTCTATGACACTTTCCACCTTAGCTGGGTCGTGTGCTTTAAGTCTTGTAAGAGTACGTCTACGTCTAATACAGTTGTTCCTTTTGGTGATAATATCGTGGTTCCACCAGTATACCTGTTTTCTGCCTGGTTGCCTTTTATTTAGCAGAAATGTGTTTCCTAATTTTCTGAAACATTTATCCAGTCCTTCCGGCGAGGGACACTTCATCTTGAGGCCGTGTTCCAGGCAGTAATGTTGTATATTTAGTAGTCCGTTGGTGGTTATTCGCCAACCGTGCTTAGAGGTGTTGGTTTTAGTTCCCTGTGTATTTAGGACTACATCAAATCTAATGTATCGATGGAGAGAAAGGTTCTCGATGTCTTCGACTACACGCCAGTTTGTGATCTGATTACTAATTTTATTAGTAGCGATGGTAATATCTATAAGGGACTCTCCTTTGCGTTCATAAATGTGGGGGAATGGCCTCGATTAATGACCACGAGGTCATTACTGGCTAACCATTCTTCCATTATTCTTCCTTTCTCATTTTCAACCCGGGAGCCAAAAATCAGAGACTTGGCGTTAAAATCGCCCGCAATGATGGCTTCTTTGTTCTTTGTTCGGACGATTGTTTCTATCTCGGTCAGTAGCTCTTTTATAAGTTCACTAGGCTTATTGGGCGAAAAGTAACATGAGAACATTAACATGTTAGTAAATTCAATACATACATACCCAGGACCAGGGATATAGTCCAAGACGGAACACTTTTTATCTAGGTTTGCCCGTAGAAAGCTATCACCGTTTTTGTCACAGATGTTGTTCTTTTTTGCAGTCACATTGGAAACTAGCCAACCTAAACTGGTTTCTATTAGCCCAACATATACAAGTGGCGGCTTAACCATGAGGTTAATAAATGCCCATAGCCCCCCCACCCAAAAAAAAATCAGGAGCAATTTAGAAAAACTTATTTAAATTATACTTTTTGTAAATTACTTTTTTTCATCCTAAAATATTCAAAAATATTTTCAATTTGTCCAATTTTCGCTTGAAAATATTTTATTTTACCCATTTTCCCTACTACCGGTCAAAATGTCACGGGTCGTGACGCAAGGTAAGGTATACTACCAATAGAAAATATAATGGGTTAAGGTGCGACAGATATAGTTTATATTGGCCATCGACCGCGTCATTCATAAAAAGATTTGTAAGGTAGGCAACTTTATATACACTTGTATTTGGAGTTTACTGACAGGCGATGTACAAAGTGGCGGTTTTATCTTTGTCTAGAAACCAGAGTGTTAATATTGTAACCTGTAATATTGTTTATTAGTTGAGAATCAATATAGTTGATTAAGAAATATCGAGTGCATTATCTATACTAAAAATATAAAATCCTTAAGTGACTGACTCACTGATTAATCACGATCCTGCTCAAACCACTAAACGTAAGAAGCTCAATTTTGGCATTCAGTTTGATTCTAGGGTGTAAAGGTTGCATAAGAAGAGATTTTTCGAAATGCCAGTTCCAAAGGGGCGAAACCACCCCTCAAATATTACAATATTTTTTATTTAAAAAACGGTCAATTTTCCGAAAAAACGCTTAAACACGTATATTTTATTTTGTTTTTTACATATTTTAAGATTTTTTAAAAATGTATACATCTGATCCTGCTTAAAGCGCTTGACGTAAAAAGCTGATTTTTGGAAAACGGATTGACTTTAGGGCAGGGGCGGCTTGTCCTATGAGGCAGATGAGGCAGTGCCTCACCAATACATTTGAAAAATTACACTTATTAATCAATACATCTTTAATCACAATTTTATATTTTTTTCCCTATCTGCGTCAATAATAATTGTATTTTTTAACCGTCATTCTACAATAAATTACGTCGATGGTATTCCTTTAAACGCGCTTCCTTTCCCATATGCGACAAACTCGACGATGTATATCCATCTCATTTGTTCTTTAAGAAATATATGTGCAGAGGTTTGCCTCTCGCCTTTCCTTGTCTAGCGTATTGTGGTATATCGCACTGACGGAGCGACAGCGTTCACTGGAATCTTAACTCTATAGAATGAAAAGAAAAAGCATAGGCAAAACCTTTAGTTGAAGAGAGATAAAACGTATGGAGTAGTAGCGCGTAAAAAGACCGTAATGAGGCGAGCCTCAAATGTAAATTTGAACCTTAAAAGCCGTTCGTTAAAAATATGTATCACTTCCCGATCAGTTCCCGATCAGTCCGAGAGATTTTAGGCGACAGCTTGAAAATGCAGAATTGCATTATTTGGGAATTTGGCTTAGTTTGAATCAGAGTTTGAATTAATTCTGCCGGTTATTACACTGTTTTGTCTACGTTTTTTAATGTGAATTGCATGTTTAATTACTCTTTTTAGTGATTATTGTACATATAAAGTAAATACCTAAAAAGTGGGCAGTGACTTCTTGTTGATTGATATGATGATTTAGAGGGACCATGCATCATCAGAGGACTTCCCCAGGTAAAGTTTTTCGACTAATTTCTAGATAAATTGTGTATAGTCAAAAAGTAAAGCGACCTGTTACAGATTTCGTTTTGTTTTATTTTTATAGGATGGGTAGAAAAACAAAATTTTACCATACAAAGTAAAATATAAGAGAAAATATCCTGAGGTCGCTTTGATAAAAATTTACTGTTGCAATAGCCCTATGTAATAGGTACCGTATGATCGAGAAAAACGGCGTCAGCGTTGGCTATGAAATGAAGATCGCTGTCATTTTATATGTAAATTTATATGGGAAATGTCACCGATCGTCATTTCCCAGCCAACTGGAGGCCGTTTTTTTTTTCGATCATACGGTATAATACTGCGAATTATATTACATAAGGCTATTTCCGCAACTGCTAAAAATTTTGAAATATTTTAAATACAAAAATGTGCGCTTTTTAAGTCTGTAGGTATCTAAAGTACTAAAAATAATATACAGTGTGTATTGCATTTAAAAAAACTGAGATATAGCATTATAATATTGTAATGTTGGCCGCGCCATAAAAAAATCCCTGTGAATGTGAATTTTTCTCGGATTTCTTCTTTTATCCTACATACCTCGCTATATTATACGTACTTAAGCAATAATATATCAATAAGTTAAATTCACTCCAGGTTTTTACCACTTTTTAAAAGATGACATTCTTCAAATATGAATTATCATGGAAATCCCGCATATATAGTGCTTCAAATAAATCAATAGTGTGATGTATGCTGTATTTTATGCTGAACCCAATTCTGTACAGAAAAATGGTAATGCGATTGCAATTTTAAAGAAAATATTTTTTTAGGATATGTACTTTTTTTTCATAGAACTTCCTCGTACTAATGGCCACCCTATATACCTACTAATACAAATTCTCTTCTAATGTGCCTCACCATCTTCCAGTGCTACGAGCCGCCCCTGCTTTAGGGTGTAGAGGTTCGATAAGAAGGGATTTTTCGAAACTCGAATTCTAAGGGGGTGAAACCACCCCACAAATATTAGAATATTTTTTTATTTAAAAACCGGTGAGTTTTTCGGAAAAACTCTTAAACACGTATATTTTATTTTGTTGTTTACATATTTTAAGATTTTTTAAAAATTAATACAGGATGTTTCATAAAATATACCACTGAGTACAACTTAACAAGTACAGCTAGAGACGTGAGAAATATATAAAATAACACGCGACCGGTGCTACTGTAATCTGTGGGGTGCAGAGGTTCGACAAGGAGGGGTTTCTCGAATCTCAAATTCCAAGAGGGCGAAAACGCCCCTCAAATATTACAATATTTGTTATTTAAAAAACGGTTAGTCTTTCGGGAAAACGCTTGGACACGCATAATTTATTTTGTTTTTTTACATATTTTCAATTTTTTTAAAAAGTCATACAGGGTGTTCCAAAAAGTTGGGTAATTGATTAACTACGATTCTGCTTAAACTGCTTGACGTAAAAAACTTATTTTTGGCAAACGGATTTTTCGAAAGTCAAATTCCAACGAGATGAAACTACCCCTCAAATATTACCAAGTTATATAATACCGTAAAATGGGGTGAATAGAAACAGTTTCGTAAGCTATTAGCGATATACCGGTTGATAAAAATGTGGTATTATTTTCCCGAATATTTTAAAACATGGGTCTTGGTTTGTTCTTTGCGTATACATATAATTTGATTTTTGAAAAATATGCATATAAATATTAAATAAAAATAACATTTGTGTTTCTATTCACCTGCTATTCGGGAGAATAGAAACACACATTATGTTAAGGTTTTTATCTATTCTATTTCCAACAAGGTGATTAGAAACAGTAAATTATTACATATTTAAGTAGGTTTAACAATAATTAACAATACATATAATATAACAATTTATATGTACCGGCTTATGTATTACTTTAAAAATAAATATTTTATTTATAAAGTTTTCGCGCCATACAAAATAGGTGATAAATCGATCTCACATTTATTGATCAGCTGATTGACAGAAACAGTGCTGCCACAGATAAAAATATAGTTTTTACATTTTATTGTGTATTACCAATGATAGAAAAATTAGATATGTCGACTTTTTTTTACTTTGAATATTTTTAATCGTGATTTGATTTTTTTCAGAAATTTTGTTTCTATTCACCACTATGTTTCTATTCACCCCATTTTACGGTAATATCGCCATATTGTTATTTCTCATACTGACATAAATGTGAGAAAGTTTTATCCAGTTTGTATGTTAATGGAAATTCTTGCTTTGCTTTATCATCACCATTACAAATGATTAATTCGACGCGAACGAAGTCGCGGGTACACGCTAGTTTCTGTATAAATATATTACAGGATTTCAGTCATATCACTGGAAAAATTTCGCCGTTTGGGCAGTTTGGGTGTTTATAAAAACTCAAATTATAAAACAACCTAGGTTTTTGTATCGTTTATCGCGTATCGCGTATATTTGGTTTAGTCAATATAAATCAATACATAGTTAAATTTTTAATATCGAAAAAAAATTAGTTTTAGTTGCCGTAGCTTTGTCGTAACCGAGGGTTTGAGATGCAGCGCGAAATTTGTGTAGGTAATAATTCATAATTTTCTGGTTCTGGATAAATGATGAACTCTTGCTGACTGATTCTGGAATATATATTTTCAAATAGATAACATAATATGGTGTTTAGTTTGTAAAATCGTGCGGTTAAAAGAAAACAATTGCTTAAATTTCGAAAAACGTTTAGAGAAAGAATTGACTTAAGATATAAAAAAAGTGAAATAAAACTTTTAGAAATGTGTATGTGTATATATGTATTTATATTTTTGTGACATTATTATTTAAGAATCTTTTAAATCCTACCGTGAAAAATTTGTATAAAGAACATTGACTGGATTTTTAGTGAAACGGCACTAGATAGTGTATTTCTTGTCTTGTCTTGAAATTCAAGACAAGAAATTTTCATAGTCTTGTCTTGCAGATTTCTTGAATGGCAAAGTCTTGTCTTGCAATGTAGCATTTTTTATTTCCTTTAATAAAATTGAATTTAAAAATCTATTTTTATTTAAATTTCTTAGTATTGGCGCCATCTATTTGCTAGATGCCAAAGATACCAAACTCCATTTGTTACAGCTCACTTGTTTCGATATTTAATTTTTATTAGCGCATCTATTCGCTAGATGTCAAACTTCATTTCTTACAGTTTACTTGTCTTGTTTATTAGCGCCATCTATTCGCTATATGCCAAACTTCCTTAATTGCATTTCACTTGTCCCAATTTCAGTTCGCTGTGGATTGCGATTTTCTGTTCTAGTGATTTCGATCATATGATATCACTTTTTTCTCTCTCTTTTTCTTTTTTCTGGGAATTTGGATCTGAGGAAGACGCGTGTTTCGGCGTCCGACAAATTTTCCAGTGAAAAGCACTCTGCATCCACTTTTCGATTTCGATTGCATGGGTATCCGATTTGGAGATTTGAAAACCTTGTAAAGTATGCAATCCAGAGTATACATCGTATTTGTTTGCTTTCTTTATGGAATGATCACCGTAAGTTTATCCGCCATTTTATATAGCCCTATCTAACTAAATTCTATTTCAGTTATTTCCGTTTGTTATTTCGTTTATTTGAGTATTTAATTACTGGTTTGGATCGGCATATGGTTTGAATATATTTATGTAAAGCTGATTTTCAGACCGTAAGTTGTTTCTTTTATTGAGTATCTGTCCTGAGAACTATTTTTTTATTTATAGAGTAACTACCACATGGTACTCAGTAACTACCACATGGTACTCAGTAACTACCACATGGTACTCAGTAACTACCACATGGTACTCAGTAACTACCACATGGTACTCAGTAACTACCACATGGTACTCAGTAACTATCACATGGTACTCAGTAACTACAACATGGTACTCAGTAATTACCACATGACCTTAAGACAGTGTTCCTGACATTACAATCGTTCTTTTGGCTAATATCGAAGACTTCTCCTGCCATAGTCATCTGCATCCACTTCTGTTAGTCTGGAGAATACCTAACTACTTGTTTACATCATAAGAATCTATATACAGATAAGTCTTAAGTTTGATACACAAGGTACGCTTTTATTTTATAATTTTTGAGACAACAGATTTAATAACCTGGTAAATTATCACTATTTATCCCACATATTGTAGTCAAAATTATTTTTATTTAACGTTATAAGTTATAATTTGATTCGTACAGTACATTCTTACTTAGCTATGATATTTTATATGAAAATTATTAACACATATTCATTTTAAAGGTTTTTGTACACGACATGTTTCGAAACATCATCGTATTGAGACATACATAAATTTCACCTGTTTTTATATTAAGTAGCTTACTTAGTTCAAAGAATACAGTTACTAAATTCGAATCTATTTAAAATAAGTTGCGGTTTTATTGGGATCACTGTGACTAATTGATGATACTTGTGTTCGTTTTCAATAAATGTTTAATGTAGGATAGTTATTTCTGACTTTTATTCCTGATAAACATAATAGTCCCTTAATGCTGCTGACTACTTTATTTTAGCTATGTTGTGATATCGTCTTTTTTTCTTTTTGGTTTCTTACTTTACCACTCTCATAAACAAAGTAAGTGGCGCCCTTTTCACTGTCTTTGACCATACCTATTAACATCAATATTAAAATCTCTGCAGCCTATATATATTATCATTTTTTATATTAATATTTAACAACATTAGAAAGTCACTGTGAGTCAGAAGCCTTACCTACGAACCCAGCTTTCCTCTAACCCTGAGCAACGGATTCTTTTTTCATTCTATTTGGGTAACGACAGAAAAGTCGTCACAGCAAGACTCTTGAAATTTCTTGTCTTGAAAAATTTTACATTCTTATAAAAAGTTAATAATATTTCTATATTTTATATCATAGAAAGCCTCGTTTATCGTCGTAAATTATGTTCTATTTTGGTTACCCGTTTGTTACTTTGATTTTTTATGGTATTTATTTTATTTTTTTATTACGGAAGATTGGTTATAAAAGTTTGGAGACAGGGTGTACGGAAAGGCCATGCTAGAGTGTACTATTTTCGCTATTTGATACTACTTTTAGTACTAAAAGTAACTATCATTAGTTTATTTTATAATACCATTATACCAATATAATTTTTTGTATAATACCAATTACCAATATACTGTTAGTTGCCTCGACTTTATTTTATTTCCTTCTCAACTCTAATGCCCACTTGCACCGTTTGTATAAACTTTGTTTAAGGCTAAACAGTGATTAACTATATAGTATTTTATTATAGTTAATCACTGTTCAGCCTTTAAACAAACTTTATGCAAACGGTGCAAGTGGGCATAAAACACTGGCTATGATAGAAAAAAATGAACACTGGTCAATATTAATGCCGGGTTTATACAACATTTGCATAAGTCGTAATCATAATCACAGTTTTAATCATCGTCATAATCACAACGCAATTTAAAGTGCGTTTATAGAACATTTTCATAATCATAATTTGTACATCAGTGAAGTTGGGTAACATAATTAAAGGCTAAGTTCTAAGTTCATGGTAGATGTCAACAGGTTGGTGGTGGATAGTTTAACGTTTATGATTATGACTATGATTGTGATTACGACTATGTAAATGTTGTATAAACCCGGCACAACTTGCGCAGAGACCTAATTATCACTTAAAAAAATGTGCCATTTCTAACTTTCAAGAAATCTTGAATTCAAGAAATCTTGCAAGACACTTGAAATTTCTTGCATATTAAAGTCTTGTCTTGTCTTGAAATTCAAGACAAGAAATTTTGAAAGTCTTGTCTTGAATTTATGGCAAGAGTCTTGGTCTTGCAAGACTTTTTCAAGACTCTTGTGCAACACTAGCACTAGACAACTTGTAATGTAGGGTAGGTTTCATTTTAACATAATTTGTATTTATTTTCCTTTAACTAAACGTACAAGTACCTTGTAAGAAACGAATTAAATTTGTTCGCGTCTTAAAAAAAATCGACGCAATATTTTTAGATATTGACCTCCCTACAATAATAACCACGAGCTGCCACTGAACGTCAAGTGTTTTTCTAGGTTAGTGGTAGTATTACCAGAAACTTGCGGAAACCAGCACGTTGTCTAAATAATTTATTACAACTCATTAAGAGTCGAGACATTTCTAAACTGCTTCCGAATGTTACTGACATCGAACGTCCAAAACTTCTCAGCGCGGAAACTACGGACTCCACCGAAATGCTTGTAAAAGGACTTCAACTATGCGGTTCATTACAGAGTGCTAAATTTTACAAGTTTACTAAAAACTTTTGAGGAAAGTAGTACTCATAGTGTAGTGTAATTTATATACACTCACCGGCAAAAAAAACCGGCCACTAAAAACTAGTCCCAATTTCAAAGTTGGGTTTCTCGCGAACCATTCATTAGATTTTGATGATTTTTTTTTTAAAATTGTAAATTAATTCCTTCTTAACGGATGCTACGGCACTAATTTTTATTCCGAATTTATTTTGAGCATATACAGGGCACAACAATAAGACGAAGTTTTTTGCCCAAACTTTGTAACACCCTGTAGGGTGCAGCAGCTGTAGTAGCTATTGATAAAACAAATCACATTGTAGCCTCATCTTTTGTGAGCATTTGGTTTTTTTTAATCACGACATTATCTCTTTTTGTATTGGAGATACGCTGCTTTAAAACGCTGCTTTGTAAAGGCTTTAAAATCAAATCAAACATCAGAACGTAGACGTAAACTAACTAAAACATGAAAATTAAAAAAAAGTAAAGAAATTTTAAGGGACTAATATCTAGTGTCCACTCGCCTGGTGAAATTTACCGTTTCCATATACCGATTTCAGGCATCCTGGACTGTTGTTCGAAATATAGCCAGGGTATTGGAGACATAACGTTGACTTTGGCCATCCCCAATTAAAGCCACAATACGAGCAACATCCGGTACAGATAATGGCATTTTTTAATTTGACAACCGTTCTTGTCATATTGCAAATACTCATAAATCCAATTTCGCCTATGTCGCCTTGATTATTTACACATAAAACTTTCTGCCTTTTCCGAGATGTATTCTGAATTTTTCCGAGACGTTCGTTTTAAAACAGCGTATCTCCAATACAAAAAGAGATAATGTGGTGATTAAAAAAACAAAATGCTCACAAAAGTTGAGGCTACAATGTGATTTAATTTAGCAATAGCTACTACCGCAGTTGCGCCCTACAGGGTGTTACAAAGTTCGGGCAAAAAAATTCGTCTTATTGTTGTGCCCTGTATATACTCAAAATAAATTCGGAATAAAAAATTCTGACGTAGCATCCGTTAAAAAGGAATTAATTTACAATTTAAAAGAAAAATCATCAAAATCTAATGAGTGGTTCGCGAGAAATCCAACTTTGAAATTGGGTCTAGTTTTTAGTTGCCGGTTTTTTTTGCCGGTGAGTTGTATTCAAAGATATAAAAAGTTTTTTAGTTTAGTTAAATGAAAATCTCCATTTTTTTAAATTATATTTCCAATACGCAAATGTGTGAAAGATTTCGACAACGATATTCAAAAATGAGCGAAAATAAAATTCGCCTTTGAATTAAAATTACATATTGACCGGCACAGCATTGCCCACTTTTACATATTTTCTTTTAATCAAAATATTTTAGGAAACAGAAATATATTAATTATAAATATATAATTACTAGCGTGTACCAGCGACTTCGTTCGCGTCGAATTAACCATTTGTAATGGTGATGATAAAGCAAAGCAAGAATTTCCATTAACATACAAACTGGATAAAATTTTCTCACATTTATGTCAGCATGAGAAAAAACAATACGGCGATATTATTATATAACTTGGTAATATTTGATGGGTAGTTTCATCTCGTTGGAATTTGACTTTCGAAAAATCCGTTTGCCAAAATAAGCTTTTTACGTCAAGCAGTTTAAACAGAATCGTGGTTAAGAAATTACCCAACTTTTTGGAACACCCTGTATGATTTTTTAAAAAATTTCAAAATATGTAAAAGAACCAAATAAATTAAGCTTGTCCAAGCGTTTTCCCGAAAGACCAACCGTTTTTATATTTGAGGGGAGTTTTCACCCTCTTGGAATTTGAGATTCGAGAAATCCCTCCTTATCGAACCTCTACACCCCACAGTCAATCCGTTTGCCAAAAATCAACTTTAAACGTCAAATAGTTTAAGCAGAATCGTGAATTTTGAATGGTCATATTTTATGAAACACCTTGTATAAATTTATAAAAAATCTTAAAATATGTAAAACAACAAAATAAAATATACGCGTTTAAGAGTTTTTCCGAAAAACTCACCGGTTTTTAAATAAAAAATATTTTACTATTTGAGGGATAGTTTCACCCCCTTAGAATTCGAGTTTCGAAAAATCCCTTCTTCTCTACACCCTAAAGTCAATCTGTTTTCCAAAAATCAGCTTTTTACGTCAAGCGCTTTAAGCAGGATCGTGATTAATCAGTGTCCAGATTTTTCGAAACACCCTGTATACATTTTTAAAAAATCTTAAAATATGTAAAAAACAAAATAAAATATACGTGTTTAAGCGTTTTTTCGAAAACTTGACCGTTTTTTAAATAAAATATATTGTAATATTTGAGGGGTGGTTTCACCCTCTTGGAACTGGAATTTCGAAAAATCCCTTCTTATCGAACCTCTACACCCTAGAATCAACCTGTATGCCAAAATTGAGCTCCTTACGTTGAGTGGTTTGAGCAGGATCGCGTGATTAATCAGTATGTCAGTCACTTAAGGATTTTATATATTAGTATAGATGAAACATTATAAAAACAAACTTCGCCCTCATGGTTGCTGGATGGATTGAGTAGTTCAGCAGCCGTGTTGCCGGTCCCAAGCCCGGATAAAAGAGGAGGGTTCAAAGGTTAGGTTAGCACCCTGCCCGAGGAAAAAAAGGTTACATGCTCACAGAACCCACAGCTTGTCTCGGAATCGGATGGAAGAATATACGACGACACACGCAAGAAAAAGGACAATGAGGTTAAAAAGGAAGAATTTACTGCGATTTGCAATATGGAACATCAAGTCACTCAACACTAGAGAACAAGAAGTAATAAAAGAACTGGTACATGATCATAATATCGACATCTGCGCCGAGCGGGAAACTAACAAGAAAGGAAAAGGTCAAAAACAATACCAAGAATATACCTAATGATCTACAGTGGAGTCGAAAGGCAGGAACGAGCCAAAGAAGGAGTTGCCTTACTGATACACAATAAATATAATTCAAATATAAATGAATGCCGTTATATATCATCACGCATACTTGTCGCTGAAATTCGCGCAGAAGAGTAAAAAATATATGTAATATCAGTATGTACACCGGAAGATAATAAACCCAGGCACGAGCGCAAGGTATTCTATGATCAACTTCAAGATACGATTGATTCTTTACCAGCAAATGAAATGATGATTATTCTAGGCGACTTCAATGCACGAATTGGCAGCGAAATAATACCAGGAGTGAAACAACGATTTAACGAAGATGTACTAAATAGCAATGGGGAGATAGAACGAACTAAGAATAAATAATACATTCTTTGATCATAAACCTCAATTTAAATATACATTCGAAAAGACAAGAGGACAAAGATCAACAATTAACTACATACTAAGCAACAGAAGAGTACGTCCAACACAGATACAAGACGTCAGAATAGAAAGTAAAGACATAAAGATGGCGCACCGTTACCATTAATAAACAGAAAAAGTCCTGGACAAGACAACACTCCGAATGAACTACTTAAGAATGGAGGACAATATCTAATCTAGCAACTAACTAAACTAATTAAACATGTCTTTCTCTATCAAAGAATATCCGACGAATGGCGAACAAGTACCACTATCCTTATGTTTAAGAAGGGGGATAAAGAAAGACCAGAAAACGGTAAAGGCATAAATCTTCCCAGCATAACATTAAAACTAACAACAAAAATAATAACAAACAAATTAAATAGCATTAAATCTCTATCAGATGAGCAACAAGGATTTAGAACGGGTAGATGATGCACTGGTGCCGTCTTTGTTATAAGACAGATTGCAGAGAAATCGATTGAGTACAACAGACCAGCTTACATGTGTTTCATAAACCTGCAGAAAGCATTTGATCGGGTTCAATTAGAAGATGTTGTACATTTACTTTATGACAGACAAATACCCCATAACTTAATTAAAGTCTTAGAAAATATATACAGTGCTAACAAAATCCTATATATACAGTGCTGGAAAAATAAATACATAGGTGTCGAGGTCAAGTCAAGAATATACAAGGCTGTCGTCAGACCCATAATGACCTACACAGCAGCCAGCAAAAACAAAATGGTTCTTGGAAACAGGCGAGATGAAAATCCTCCGCAAAATCACAGGTAAAACGCTGCTAGATAGAGAACGAAGCGACAACATAAGGTAAACATGCAAGGTGGATGGCATTAATGAATGTGTATTGAGCAGAAGACGCGAAAGGAATGAACATATAAGCCGAATGGACGAGGGAAGAATAGTAAGGTCAGCTCAACACAAATCACCACTGGGAAGAAGAAGTACGGGAAGGCCAAAAAAAAGATGGTGTGATAACCTTACCATCGATTGAAAGTGTAGGCATGATGTGAAGAATGAACAGGCAATCTGCCTGTTATAGAGTAGGATGAAGAAGAATAATATAATTACAGTCATTATTTACATTAGCAAAACTTACATCCTTAACAGCGCTTAAGGGACATAAAGGGCCATTACTACCGCCTTTTCGTTCAAAATATTCTAATAAGCTGGCGATGAGGTTCTAAAAAGAATAGTGTTCAACTGTAAGGTCTGCTAGTAAACACATTTCATTTAAACAAAAAAATCGTAATACAAAACTAAAGTGTCAAAACGAATGAAAATATGAATAAATAAATAAATAAATGTGTCAACTTTATATTTTTATACAGCAGAGCTACCATCTGAATCTCCAGCGGGACATTTAAATTCCAGTTAGTCAGCCCGGCGCCGAATATGCCAGCAGGTTTCGCGTCCGTCATTCAAGGCGCGTGTGTCACGGCCTTGAATTTTTACTCCAAACGCGCGTAAAGAAATTTCATTTCAAAAATACTAAAAAATAGAAATTAGAGGAGAACCATTGTAAATCTGTAAAGTTCGCAGCGAATGAGGCTTCCCAAAAAAATCTAATTTAAGCTAATGGTGCGATTGAAAACTTAAAAACTCTTTTTATGTTTCATATTTCAGTGTTTTCTTTCCCTTATTACCACCGGCATCTTCCTAGCTTAAGCCGCACCGCCAACAATCCACCTCGAGCCCTCAACTAGTTCGTTCACGTGTTGCATCTCTCCTATCGCTTATCTATCTATCCCCCGGCGATCCGGAGGGCGCAGCCGCGTCCCGGAACGGAGCCAGCGGGCTCCGGAGCCAGTCTCGATCCTGCCGCCAACCTGTTGGTCCGGGAACAGACAAACAGACCACGGAGCAGACGTCGTCTTTGGCAGAGAGCGACGATTTATGAACGAGAGCGATCGCCTGTTGTTGTCGTCGTCGTCGCTGACACGTCACGTCCTTTTGATCGCTGTTCTTGTTGTCGCCGCTCTAGAAATTCGCGGCTGAGTTAGGAGAGCGTCGGGTAGGGTTGTTGTGTCGCGATTGGAGCTGTTTGATCGTGTTTTGGTTCGGTCGCAGTTGTGGGTTGTATTTCGGTAAGTTTGTTTTCTTAATATGAATTTTTGGGGATTGCATAATTTAGTGAAATAAATTTATATTCAAATTAAAATACAATTAGTAATCTACTATGTATTAAATGTTGTATGAGTTCTTGTTGTCTTTAAGTAAATAATATTAATTTAATACTTTTAGAAGTACTAAGAGGCTTGTAACGTTTAAGAAAAAAAATCATTGGTATCGTTTAAAATGATATTCTTAAGTTTGATAATTATGGTTTTCATGACATAAATATTTTAAAACATGTTTTATATAAATTTTTTTATAGAAAATATACATTTTCATAAAATAATATTTTAGTAGGTATGTTTTATAATATCTTCCCGGTTAAAATTAAGTATTTCTTGAAAAATAAAAGTTTTTGTTAAAGGTGTGTTAGGCAGTGTTGATATAATGATTGGTAATAAAAACTGTAAACAAATATATCAACATCTACATAAATTACACAGAGGTATAGACATTTTTTATCAACATCTAAATTGAATTCGTTTAACATTTTATTGAGACTATTAAATATTATCTGAAAAATAATAGAATATTGTTTTTTGGAGTAAAAATGATACTTTTTGTGACAAGGCTGTATGTTCGACATGGTATTTTGAATGGTATATTATAATATACCATGTATTCACAAGTCATTTTATAACTTACCATTCAACATTATTCACAATTCATATGATATTTTGTATATTACATTTTTTGTTTGTTGTCCAGTGTTCGTTGGTTTAGTTTGGGTTAAAATGGATCTAAGTGCATTTTGTCTTTTGAAATATGTTCGCATACTATATTGTTTTCCTATCCTTCATATTTTTTCCGAAAGGCCTCGTATGTATGGAATTATAAGTTGTATATGAGAAGCAGACTTTCTAGATGCATTTTGTCCATTTTTTGGAATTTTGACAAACAAGGAAAAACTGATGTGCTTTTTGCAAGAAACTTAACTTACATAAAAATATATATACTACATACATATATGTTTCTATAAAAAATATATATACTACATACCTAGGACTTTTTTGAAGAGATTGTTTCTTTTATATTAAGAACTGAAAATCTATTATGTTTTTATATTGGACGTGTACTTAGAGTTTCTGCATAACTTTAATATACATGATACACTTATTTTAATTAAAATTAGTGATCAATAAATTGCTAGAGAATTTAACAGAGAAATAGTACTTTAACGGTAATAGTACTCTAATAAATTGTAATTTCTATACAAACGTATACTAGAAGAGAAATCGAAAAGCCCAAAACCTATAAAAATACGTTTTATTATATTTTGGTACGTACTAATAACAACACGTTAAACATAAATTGGTTTTATTCTTTTTAAACTTGGCGTATATCTCAATTACTCAATTACATCTTTCTTTATTCAATATTACTAATTTACTTTAATGAATAGGTACGTTGCTCGTCAATTTAATTTGTTTGCCAGCTTTTGCAGCTTTTCCTTTGAATTTATTTTGTTTATCAAAGGACTTTGATCTTGAAGAAATTCAAGTTAACAAGTGGCCACATTGATTTTCTATTTTATGTAGAAACCTTTTGCTTCGACTTTAATTCAATCAACAGAAATCAGATGTTTTATATATTAGATATACTACGAAGTTTACAAACACAACGATATTATGATTTGGGTTGCGTAGGTTTAAAAACTATTTCTGCAATCAGAAATATCAATGTCGTATATATTATTTTTTCCTGTAGTTATTTTAAATCAGATATGTAGAATAATAATCCAAGAAGGTAATTTTAGTATCAGCTTATTTATAAATTTGTATGCAACTATGAAATATTCCTAATAAAAATAAACTAATACCGGGTACCCAGTGACGTAGAGGTACAGCTCTCGTCTACCAATCTACAAGTTCTGGATTTGAATGCTGTAGTCGGCATTCCATCAGCTGACTATTTTTAATAAAAAAAAACGTTTGGGTAGCTAGGTCGACTCAGCCTTAAATCAGTTCTTGGTATTTACAATCCTGAGGTAATAATATAGTCTAAGAGCTAGCAACGTTTTCGAGAAAGTATTTTAAGAAAGATTTTTTTGATATATCTTTTACTATGCTCTCTGGAACAACATACGGCCCATCTGGCTGACAATATTCGTTGCGTTCACTACTGCGCATCAGAAGAAGATCCTATATAATTTTTTTATTTAGTCCGTTACGTAAATCGAATAAGTCTTCGTAGCGCAGCACATAGAGTTTCCGACTACGAACCGAGGATTCAGAGTTTGAGACCGGGTCAGGGCAAAAACTTTTATATTTTATTTTCGTTTATATTCTGATAATAAAATATTAAATATTTGTTTTTTTTTGAATCTCCAGAATTATTTAATACTGTCAAGGTCAAATGTAGCGCTAAACTGTATTACTGGTTGCATAACTGCATTACTGCTACATAACCGCAACGTGCATTGAGGAACCTGGCGAATTCGCCAGAAAGTAAAAGAAAATTACAGAATTCTTTAGAACGTTCCAGAAACATTCGCCAGGGGGTATATAAAGGCCCGCGCTTTGGCAGTTGACAGTCTGAAGTTTGAATATACCGCGCTTGGAAATTGAAAATCGGACAATTTGGTGAAGGAATTTTATAAATAGTTAGTTATTGAGTGTATAAAGTAAGATAATAAAATCGTTAAGTATTTTATCGTGAGTTTAAATTAGTGGACCCACGGAATCCGTAACAATACTTTACTATCAGAATATAAACGAAAATAAGTAAAAAAAGGTTTTGCCCTGACCCGGTCTCGAACTTTGACTCCTCGCTTGATAAGCGGAACCTCTACGCGCTGAGCTACGGAGACTCGGCCAGTTTACATTCAATACTAGAATTTAAAGGAGTAATAAAAATATAGGATCTTCTTTCAATGCGCAGTAGGGAACGCAACGTTTACCGGCAGCCAGACGGGCCGCTTGCTGTTCCAGAGAGCATAGTAAACGATATATTAAATAGCCAGCTTTCTTAAAATAATTGTTTTTACGACATTGCTAGGTTTCGTACTAATAGGCGTTAGACGCGTAGTGCTAGTCACACAACAGTACATAAAAAATTAAAAATTTATAATATAATGTATTTATAATGTGAAATACATAATTATATTTTCATAATATATATGTACAGGATACACTTTTCTTTTTAAATTAACAAAATATATAATTTTATTTAAAAGTTGTTAAGAGTTGTTTTAATATTTTGTATACACATAAAAAAGTAGTTTATGCATATTATAATCAAATTTTGACAATAGAAGAAGATTTCTATGTTATTTGTATAAGTCTACATTGTTGCATACCGGTTGGTGAATTGTCGTTGTGAAAACATAGGAAATCCCATGCACATTTTGAACTGTCCAAATATTGGCCCCCCTATTAATTTTACAGTTCAGTCGTAAATAGTTTTTTAAAAAGTCTGCCTATGCTGAATACACATGCCAAGTTTAAATAAGCTTGGACAAGTCGATTATAATAGTCCAAGATCCCAGAGTGATCAGACATAACTTAGGCTCTCAGTAGTACTCTTATGTGCTTTGAATACCGGCGTGTTTGGGGGGTTCGCCCTCTGACACCTTGATATATACCAGGTGAGAAAGGTAACTAAAAATAAGAAATAAATTTTTCCATGGACCATTATCAGACGCGTTAAGCTCCACAAGAGATAAATAAACTTGACTTATTCTTAGATGTCTGATTTTTACATATGTTATAAGACATATTTAATCAGCCAGACAGATTGTAACGTTTGAAATAGTTTAAAAAATTATTGGTGAACATTTGAAAAAAAAGCATGTTCTATTCGGAGTAAAAACGACTTTTTGTACCTCAGTTGTAAGGCCGGATTCGTTAACGCTCGTCCATCAAATCATATCGGGCTGATATTTACGGCTGAATATTTTTTAGAGGATATTTGGTCATCACAATTTGTCTGACTGATTAAATATAACTTTATATGTAATAGCTGTCTTAATAACATATGTAAAAATCAGACATGTAAAAATAAATAGAGTTTATTTATTTCTTGTGGAGCTTTAAAGCGTCTGATAAAACTTCTGGTCAATGGAAATATTTATCTCTTATTTTTAGTTACCTTTCTCACATGGTACCTTCCAAGGTGTCACAGGGCGAACCTCACAAACACGTCGGTATCTGGGATTTTACTCTGGGATTTTACTCTATAAGCTCTCGGATTCTACTCTATAAGCAATTTGAGAAAAAAACCGCATCTATTTTTAAATTAAAACTGAATAGGTAACAATGCAAAACCAGTTAAATGTCAACATACCTTAAGTTGTCAACCTATGGTTTTATCGTTGTCAAATGTAATTTGTTGCGCTGGCGCTGTCTACACTAATATGTTATAATATAGTCTGTCCAACGAGAAGATCCTCGACAGTGATAGATGTGTCTGTCATTTTAATTTCAAAGTAGTTTATTTTATTTTACAAAGAAATAAGTTGGTACAACTGGAACGCATAGCAGGAAATTAATATATTTAAAATTTAACTGCCAAGTGATTACTTCAAAATATTGTGAAAAAAACTGTATAAAACTGAAAAACTGACATCGAGTTATTTTATTTAATAAAAAAACGGTATGTGTTAATACAAAACAAACAAGAACAAAACAGCACATACCAAAAAAATATAAAAAAGAACTATTTCTTACTTTCAAGCTTTATGAAACTTCTTGCATTTATGATTATTTTTACCAATATAACTTATATACAAATACAAATTTGTAATATCCCACAGGAATAAATAAAACAACATAAATAAAACAAACTATTTTATTAATAATAACACTTACCATAAATATTTTATACCTTAAAAGTTGATTAATTAAAATTAAACTTTAATCTTAATTTTTTTAAACCAGTACCTTTTGACATTATTTTTCTGCAGTACTAAAATGCATTATTTACCTATCGTGCAATGTCGATATTTTACAGCTACTCCAGTTTTTAGTATGTGTTTAGTATGGTCCTTCTACCATATTCGAGATGCACTTATCTACGGCGAAATGGTATACGAACTTTATTGATGGTAACTTTATTTGTGTATAAGATTTTCTGACTGGGCAGCAAGTATTAACCATAAACTGTGCTCTGGGTCTACAATTAATTTTCACTCGATTTTTCCTCCACTTGACTTCAAAAGACACAAAACACACGTAATAACACGAATCAAAATGCATCATCTTCCAAAACGCCAAAAAAAAAATAAAAAGTTGACACAAAATTATAACCTATAATTTGGCAAGACTTTGACAAGCGCCAAAAATCTAAAGGCGAGTTCATACGCATCGGTGTCCGTTTGTTGTTCATCGTTCCGTCAAACCAATAAAATTGAAATACGATCTGTCATTTTTGAAATAAACCAATAAAACTGGTTAAAAACAACAAGAGACGACGCATGACGGATTTATATTTAAACCCATCCATAGTTAACTTAAAAATTATTAGAAACTTTTTTTAGTAAAATAAATAGATTGGTATGTGACGTCATCTGCTTTTCTTCTGTCATCGTCTGTCGAAATCTTATCTGAGAAAAAAAAACAGAGTATACCTACGTTTAGCGTCTCCAAAATATATTTTTATGATTTGAATCTGGTTTGAATGGAGTACAAAAGCCTAATGTTTAGAAAGTATGATTTGACATTGACAAAATTATAGGATGACAACTTAAGGTACTTAATAACATACAGAAAAGTCCACAGACTTCGAGACAGGAAAATCAAGTCCATTTAGCGTGTGTCCAAATTTTGAGAAGTTTTCAAAAATGACAGTTT
Organism: Sitophilus oryzae; assembly: GCF_002938485.1. Classification (NCBI taxonomy): domain Eukaryota; kingdom Metazoa; phylum Arthropoda; class Insecta; order Coleoptera; family Curculionidae; genus Sitophilus; species Sitophilus oryzae. The sequence continues at coordinate 1,463,855 of NW_022146324.1, read as the reverse complement.
TTTTAGACTGACGTTTAATTTCACCTGACCTCTCGGTGAATGATTTCCTTTTATGGGGGTACATAAAATCTAAAATTTACGGCCATGAAGAAATTCAAAACATGGAGCAGTTAAGGCAGAAAATATTTAATGCCTTTGACACTGTCACCCCTGATATGTTATCCAATGTGAGGAGAGGGGATTTTATGATCGATTGGGTTATTGTTTAATGCAAGAGGGAGGCACTTTTGAACAATTTTTGTAATTTTTTAAATTTCATTATCCTGTATTTTACCGTTTACCCATTACCTACCTTGACGAACATTGGAAAACAAAGGTCTTTTCAGGACCACAAATATTTTGATTGAGAAATTTGTTACTTTTTTGGATTAAAAAAATAAAAGTTGTTAATCTAATACCAATTTAAAAGTGTTTTGTAGTTTTAATACACACTATGATATAAAATCTGTTATTATTATAATGTACATTATTAATACTATTATTCATTCGAAATGGCATGATTAAGGCCCAATTGCACCAATGATTTAAATTTTTGCTTAAAGATAAGTAGAGCTTAGAATGAGCTGTATTGATATTTACTTTAATATTCACCATAAATGAGGGAATTTGACTGATACAATTTTTGAATTTGAATTGTTTTTAATGATACTAACAATTTTAGTTCAATTTTTAATAAAATTTATTTAATATTAATAGAAATCCAAGAGATTTGACCTCTTTTAGCGATTTATAACATTCTCAAATGAATTACAGGTGCCCTTATTTTCTATGAAAATCACATAGCTTTTTTCATAGTCGCTGCAGTTGCTATAGCTATAAAAAACTAATTTTTTAAGGTATGAAAATTGCGACACACGCTAAATGGACTTGATTTTTCCTACGTCTCGAAGTCTGTGGACCTTTCTGTATATGTAAAATGGTTTTGTATTACCTCATTTTAATTTAAAAATAGATGCAGTTTTTCTTCGGCTTTGTCAGAAATTGTTCAAGCTTGGCACGTGTATTCAGCATAATATAAAAGGTCTTTAAAAAATCTATTTACGATTTAGTAAACTATAAAGCACTTTTATTTGATTTTATAGTTACTGATACCAGCACGTTAAGGACCAGTTTATTTTAATTCATTACGTTTCAGTTATTATCTGAATAAATAAAATATATCTTTTAATTCTAATGTAATGCGCTTTGTCGTCAATTAAGTTTGTTTATCTGGAAGAAATTCAAATTAGCGATAAGTTTCGATATTGATTTCTGACTTTAAGTTGAAACTATTAAGCCACGACCTTAAATTGAACTTGAATTAGAGGTTTTATGAGCACGCACACCACGAAGATTACAAACGCGGCGATAATATAATTTTAGATTACGTACCTAATTTAAAATCTATTTTTGTAATCTAGAATATCAACGTTTCTGTGTTGTATATAGAAGGTTATTTTCTGCAATTTTTTTTAAATCAAATATATAATTATTTGATCCAAATTAAATTACAATTTACAATAAGTTACAAAAAATCGGTTAGATAGATCTATTACTAATACTACTAATATGTAAAATAATAACGCAAGAAATTCATTTTAGTATCTGAATGTCATATCTCTCTGTAATATATTTTTTTATTTTTAATGAAACTGGAAGTCCACTTGAAGTTCAATTGAAAGCGCCTTTCAATACCTCTTTCCTAGTTAAAATGTAGAATGTTTAGGATAGGGAATGCAATCCAGCACCAAAATCTCAATCCCGCAAACCCGCGGGATTAAAGCAACCAATAACGTGGATCCGCAAAATTGCGGGACTGTAAATAATAGTCATACATTTGGTCCTAAATGGTACAAAAGGCATTGTACATTTTGCATAGGCCCACAATATATTGATATAGCGTGTATCTTAAACTAGCTGTACAGAAATTTAGACCGAGTATTCAAAAAATATATTTAATATTAAATAAACTTAAATTTTATTATAATTTATTTACTTATTTTGTAAATATAAATATTATTCTGATGTTGATTTTTTTTAACTTGTGTTAGTTATTTGCTTTTAGATACACTCTATTACAATAATTTTTTGGCATATGCAGAATGTACAAAGCTTTTTGTACCATTTAGGACAATACGTATGTTACAGTTGAGGGTTGGAACCTTTGGTGTTACACAGCAAAATAAAAACACTAAATCACCACAATACACCAAAACACTTTTACTTTTACACTGGACGCGCGTTTCGCTAACCATGTCAGCATCATCAGCAGATGATTATAAACTAAATACGTATGACTAAAAATGCATATTTTTCGAAAAAATATCGTATTTTCCTTAAAACAAAAAAATTAAAAAACCGATCAAATTGTTTTTTGTAATTTCAATACAGATTAGTTGTTCTTGGTAAAAATTTCGATTTTTAAAAATTGTAAATTTGCGGTAAAAAAGATTCTTGACCAAATTTTCACACTCTTATAAAACACCTTGTATACGAGAATTCACTAAATATATTTTCGAAAACCACATAGCATCTTAATCACAATAGATGCATCTAAAACTTGGTCCAAACCGCATCCCAAAATCTCTTTTAGTTCAAGAGATATTCAACTTTAAATTTACTCTAAAATTTTGCTTGTCCCGATAATTATGTCCTGCAGTTTATTTGACGAAATTGCTTTTCTTCACTTACGCACATACGCCAGAAAGAGAAAGAAATCTAACAACTAACCTGTTTGTTTCAGTTATTTTTAATGGCAAAGTCGTAAGGGGAATCCCCAGGGTTCCGAGCGTCGACGCATCGGCCCGGAACGAAGCGGTTTGATCTTGATTGAGATCGATTCGGTTACACAGTAGTAATGTGTCGATCCCGCAGATTCCGCACGGTAAATCCCGCAACTTTGATCCCGCGGAATCTCAGAGGGATTCAGCATTTGCGGGATTGCATTCACTAGTTTAGGAAGGGGTTAATCACCGCGACCTTACAGATTTATTGTGTGTTCCCCTTTCTTGAGTTATAACGAGTTATAACTCATCATACAGTCTCAGGGCTTCGACAAAAGTCAGTATCTGAGACGGCTCCACAAAGGCCAGCTCCCCGTCTCCGATGTTAGCCGTATCAAAATTTATGGAACGAACGCTTGTCGTCTCGGCGCACTCAGTAATAAGATGTTCTAGTGTTTCCCCATTTACCCCACAGAATCTGCATTCGCCGTTGTTTCTAAGCTAAAATCTACTGAGGTGTTCGTTGAGGAAACAGTGTCCTATTAGAACCCCCGTGACAATCTGAACTTTTTCGAGTGTCTTAAACCGTTGGAGGATTCCCATTTCAGGTTTCAGGATGGAGTTTTCCAGGTTCTTGAGTTCCGTTTTAAGTTGGTTTTCGCTTTTAAAGCAGATAGGTTCTGGTCCAGTTAGTGGAGTGTTGGCTCTTTTTCTATCTAGATCGTTTGTTTTTTTATTGCCTTCTATCCCTTGGTGAGCGGGTAAACATTCTTTGACCAACTTCGAAATGATGGTTATTGAGTTGATCGCTTTTAGTGCTGCTTGGCTACAGGATAAGACGGCTATTCCAACCACAGGGAGCAGGCAACCTCATTGGAAAAAGCGTAAATTTAAAGAAGCCGTTTTTATAGTAAACAATAATAACATTTTTAGCAATCCTAGTACCGAAATACCTACGATATGGCAACTACTGATAAAACGCTCCAATGCAGGCATTCTATGTGGACAACCTCTCGGTTGATTGCATCCAACTTTTTCACACGTGAACCGCCTGACCTCAATACAAAAGCTCAGTAGTTTTAGGAATTATTTTAGATTACACTTGATAACGGTCAGTGATAACTTTCAAAGCGATTAGTCATACCATTCCAAATCATCCACATGATTGACAAGAAAAATTCTTACTTTACTGTGAGGCCGTAACAGTTAAAAATATATTTAAATAAAATTATTTTTTGATACTGCAAGAACCCTTCACTTCTTATATTCCTCTTCTTATAGTACCATCTTCTAATGAAGGTTGGCAACAATCGCGGCGAAACTCTGTCTATCCTGTGCAGCTCGAAACAGTTCGTGTGAGTTCAGTCCAGTTCAGTCTCGTAAGTTTTTCAACCAAGAGTGCTTGCGTCTCCCAAGTCATCTTCTGCCTTCTACCTTTTCTTCTATAATCAACTTCAGAAGCTTTGCTCTACTATTGCGCATGACATGGCACAGGTATGCTGTTTCGTTTTCTATATTTGTAAGTAATTCCCTTTCCTTGTTAAGCCTCCCAAGAACCTCTTCTTTGCGTACATGTCTAGAGTATTTTCAAGAGTCTGCTGTAGATCCACATTTCAAAAGCTTCCAACCGTCTCATGGTGTTCATTTTAATCGTCCATGTTTCACGGCGTATAAGAGGATTGAGTATATACAACAATGGACAAAACGCACACGTATGTTGATGTTGTATATTGGGTGGTGGAATATTTCTCTTACTAACGAACAATATCTTGGTTTTTACCGTGTTTTATATTATATATATATTATACTCGTATATTGGGTGGTGGAATATTTCTCCTACTAACGACCAATATCTTGGTTTTTGCCGTGTTTATTTTATGGCCCAATGAATCTCCTTCCAGAACTATGTCGTCTAGAAGTTCTTTAAGAGCCTCAGGGTTGTCAGTGATAATCGCAGTGTCGCGTCGTATGCATACCTAAGGTTGTTAATTGCGACTCCATTTATTTTTATGCCAATGCCTTTATCTTGTAGGGCCTTATCGAATATACAGGATGGTCCGAACTGTATTCCGGAAGCTTTGGCAACATGTTCTGCAGATAAAAATAAGTAAAAAAGTTCATATAAATGTATGTCCTAAAATGCTTAGTCTCGGAGATACAGGGTGTAGAAGTTTCACTTTTATTTCGATTTTTTCCAAATAATTTCTGAAGTAAAGTCAATATTTGGATGAAAATTGGTGTCTGAGAGGTTTTTGATATGAGAAAATTGGATTTCGATGTCAATATGACTCCTACTTGTAAAGGGCGCCACCTACGTATTTTTAACTAGTTTGAAGAGTAATAACTTTTTGTCCGTACCTGTATAAAACTAGCTAGTTAAAAAATGTAAATTTACGACGTTTTTCACGTAAAAAAGGTCTCTTAGTAAAAATCGCTACGAGTAATTGTTCTCGAGATATTTGGAATCGAAGTTACCAATTTCGGTCATCATTGACATCAATTAAACATGTTGACTAATTAGTTATTAGACTAAAATCATAAATTTGAAATGTTTTTGTGCCAAAAGTTCAACAGAAACTGTTTTATCATCATTTTTTAGAAGAAAAATTTATGATTAGTTTAAAAAAATAAAAAGTTCCCAAATTTTTTATTTCAGTCAAGTAACTATCTACTCAACATGTTTATTTTTAGTCAATAATAACATGTATTGACTACTTCAATTGTAAATATCTTGAAAACGGTTGCTCGTAGCGATTTATACCAAGGGACATTTTTACGTAGAAAATCACGAAAATGTATATTTTTTCACTCAGTAATTTTATACAGGTACGGACAAAAAGTTATTACTCTTCAAAACAGTTAAAACACATGTAGGTGGTGCCCCCCTACAAATAGGAGTCCTAATGACATCAAAATCAAATTTCTCATGTCAAAAAACTCCCAGACACCAATTTTCATCCAAATATTGATGTTACTTCAGAAATTATTTGTAAAAAATCGAAATAAAAATGAAACTGCTACACCCTGTATCTCCAAAACTAAGCATTTTAGGACATACATTTATATGAACTTTTTTACTTATTTTTATCAGTAAAATATGCTGCCGAAGTTTCCGGAATACAGTTCGGACCACCCTGTATAGCCCGAGTATAATATGACATGTGTAATATAATATTTAAACAGTAATTAAACAGTAAGGGAGACAGTACACATCCCTGACAAACGCCACGTTGTACTGGTATTTCGTCTGTTTCATATTTTATATTTAAAATATAGTAATATGTATTTTATAGGTATTGGTAATGACACGTTAAAAACAACTTATTTTTATTCTTTTTATGTTTAACGTATATCTTAATTACACAATTAAATTCTTCGTCGTTCACTTTTATCAATTTACTCTGTTAAATACGTTGCTCTTAGTCCTCAATTAAATTTGTTTGCCTGCTTTTACAGCTTTTCCCTAGAATTTATTTTGTTTATCAAAGTACTTTGATCTCTCGAAGGAATTCAAATTAACAAGTGCCCATATTGATTTTCGACTTTAAGTAGAAACCCCTTTACGCTGCTATCTTAAATTGAACCTATATCAAATGTTTTAGAGAGTAGGTACACTACGAAGTTTACAAACACTGCGATAATATAATTTCGGGTTACGTGGGTATAAAAGCTATTTCTGGACTTTGAAATATCAAGGTTTCTGTGTTGTATATAGATGTTCTTTTTTGGAGTTTTAAAAAACAAGTATTATACTTAATATTTAAGAACCTAAATAATAATTAAACTAAGAAATAAAAAAAGATACTCTAATATCATGATCATCATCATCATTTTCAGCTTATTCAACAATTTCTAATTATGGTGTAGCCTCCCTCACATATTCAGATTCTCTCTTTGTAGTTGGGCCCGTTGTTGTCTATTGTTGGCTATGCGGTGCCATGTTATACCTGCTAATTTCCTAATATCATGGTCGCATCTCAGGTTAGGTCTTCCTTTTAAGTCTTTTAATTCCTCGTGTATAGAAAAAACTGTAAAGAAAACTAATTAATAACAATAAACAAAAAAATATAGATATTGATATTATATGATATTATATGAAGAAAACAGAGTTGTTTATTACTGAAAACTAGTGACTATATTCATTCATGATGTATTCTGATGGTAAATAGCATTGTACAATTTTAGTAATTATTACAGTGGTTATATGTCAAGTAAAGCCATGTTAGAAATAATATTAAATATATTCAATGAAAAGACTATAAAAAAATACCATACATGTAAAGTTATAGAAAATGTATAAAAGGTAGCATTACCTTAATTAATTTGATATATTTTATATGATGTTAAATCGAAGATGTTGCAACCCGTAGATTCTAGAATCTATGTTTGGTTATCCATCTTATAAAATAGTGCAATAATAATATCTATGAAAGTAATACTATTACAAGACGTAATGTAATGAAACCTAAGATCTAAATCATATTTTAAATACTAAATCGACATGAATGTTCTTAACTATATATCTAACCACTAAACATAGTCTGTACGATATTATTTAAGAGATGTACGTTATTATGTTAAGACTGAAAATGTTTTAAATGTAAAATGTAAAACTAGAACTTAAATCTACACTTAGCTGTTCTTTATGTAATCATGCTTCAAACAGTAACAGCGTGAGGTGGGCTCGCACCTCTGTACTGTCTCTCGACTATCCTGTTGGCCAATACAACAAAAGAGGCAAGAATGAGGACACCATGAATCAATACAGCCGTAACTACTGACTAGGCATAGAAATGGAAACGAAGCAGCATGGGGCTTACGCTACATCCATACTGTGGCAATATGGGGACACTACCCGTACCTTGGATACTGTCCGTACCTTGGACATCTAACCATAAGATAATGTCCGTAACTTGGACATCCGTCCATAAGACCCTAAAAATACGAAACTCTTGTTTAAAATCAAACAAGGTCTAATAAACAAAATAAGCCTACCTCGAAATACTTCCGAGGGCTCTATAATAAACAAAGACAATTGTCCTTTCTTCCAATACACATTCTGGAGGACAAAAGCAAAGGAACGCCAACGTGCCAGCAAAATACAAATACAAGTTAAGTTGGGACATCCAAAACTCTAGTAATACTCAATAATAATATCGAATCTAAAAAAGATAATAACTCACCTTTACCTGTAGCTTCGAAATACCAGCTGATTCAAATTATACAGCAAGATTTAAATAATTGCAATTTCTCTAAGCAGGGCTCTGAAGGTGACCGCAGAGCGGCCAAAGCAAAAGTGAATCCACAGCGCAGAGAGCGAAACCTTGAAGCGATGTTGACAACGCCTTCACAGAGCAGTAAAACAATAACAGGTTTGTGGACCAGAGAACGTAAAAATTACGCCAAGCGTGCCAAATAAATTATCAGGCCTGAACGATACGGAATCCGGTGACGGTACGCCAGATATCATATATCATATATGAAAGACATGTAACGAACTAAAAACGTTACACATGGGTACCATGCTGTAATTTTTGTGGTTCATCTTTTGTCTGTGTTTCTTGCCAGGTGTCCTGCCCATTGCCACTTGAGGAATTTTACCCTGTGAATGACATCTATTACCTGGGTATTTTACCGTATCCACTCTATTCTTCTACGGTCCCTTTTGGTTATTTTTAGCATATTTCGTTCCATTGAGCGTTGTGCGACCTGCAGTTTCCTTATAATGTCCGTTCCTAATGTTCTCTTATAACGTCCAAAAATAATGTATATTCTATATTTTATTGAGCATTAAATAGAAAATGATGATATAAATAGGGCGAGTCTGTGAGTGCAAAGTAGTAGGGTGAGTATAAGTGCAAATACAATAGTGGTAGTGTATTTCGACCCCAGAAACACGTCTATAAGGTTTTTTTTCGCGAAAAAAAATGCTGACAATTTGAAATTGAAAATATAATAACTCGGTTATTTTGGAATTATTTGAAAAGCGGTAAAGAGAAAATATGCTGTGTCGTTATCGCAGAGCACACAATCATCCTGGAGTGTAAAAGGTGGACCTATGAAAGAAATAAATTAATGGAGAGTCTAAATACAGAGAAACTAACTTACACTAACTTGGTTCCAACGATGCTTAAGTCAAATGAAAACTGGAAAGCAGTCCGGGAATATATGGAGGCGCTGATATCTGCAAAGGAAAACGAAGCCAAAAGGTTTGAAAAGTAAAAAAAATAGAAGGATAATTTGAGTGTCTTACCATACTGCTCTAAAATTAATTTCTTACAAACTATTATCTATACTAACATATAAAATCCTTCAGTGACTGACATACTAATTAATCACGATCTTGCTCAAACCATTCAACGTAAGAAGCTCAATTTTGGTATACAGGTTGATTCTAGGGTGTAGAGGTTCGATAGGAAGGGATTTTTCGAAATTCCAGTTCCAAGAGGGTGAAACCACCCCTCAAATATTACAATATTTTTTATTTAAAAAACGGCCAAGTTTCCGAAAAAACGCTTAAACACGTATATTTTATTTTGTTTTTTTACATATTTTAACATTTTTTAAAAATGTATACAGGGTGTTTCGAAAAATCTGGTCATTTATTAATCACGATCCTGCTTAAACGCTTGACGTAAAAAGCTGATTTTTGGAAAACAGATTGACTTTAGGGTGTAGAGGTTCGATAACAAGTGATTTTTCGAAACTCGAATTCTAAGAGGGTGAAACTATCCCTCAAATATTAAAATATTTTTTATTTAAAAACCGGTGAGTTTTTGGAGTTTCGGAAAAACTCTTAAACACGTATGTTTTATTTTGTTGTTTTACGTATTTTAAGATTTTTTATAAATTTATACAGGATGTTTCTTAAAATATGACCATTGAGTAATCACGATTCTGCTTAAACTGCTTGACGTTTAAAGCTGATTTTTGGCAAACGGATTGACTGTGGGGTGTAGAGGTTCGATAAAGAGGGGTTTCTCAAATATCAAATTCCAAGAGGGTGAAAACGCCCCTCAAATATTACAATATCTGTTATTTAAAAAACGGTTAGTCTTTCGGGAAAACCGCTTGGACAAGCATAATTTATTTGTTTTTCTTACATATTTTGAAATTTTTTAAAAAATCATACAGGGTGTTCCAAAAAGTTGGGTAATTTCTTAACCACGATTCTGCTTAAACTGCTTGACGTAAAAATTTTTGGCAAAAGGATTTTTCGAAAGTCAAATTTCAACGAGATGAAACTACCCCTCAAATATTACCAAGTTATATAATAATATCGCCATATTGTTTTTTCTCATGCTGACATAAATGTGAGAAAATTTTATCCAGTTTGTATGTTAATGGAAATTCTTGCTTTGCTTTATAATCACCATTACAAATGATTAATTCGACGCGTACGAAGTTGCTGGTACACGTTTTTTCGCGTAAAACATATTGATAATTTTTTTAAAAGAAATTTTGAAATTTTTTTAATGTTAATTTAAAAAACATAATATCTTGATAATATGGCAACATAGGTAGTGGATTAAATTTACAAGTAGGAAAATCCAAAAAAGAGTGTGTTTTTCAAAATTTAAGCAACATATACCGGTTGCGTCTCAAAACTGGCTCACCCCTATAACTTTTTTATTTTTTCAGTTAAAAAAACGAGATTTGGTATGTTAGTATATGACATAAATTAGGATGGATTGATGTATTCAATTGTTTTAGGTCACTTCCTGTTTTACCGGAAATGACTGCAACTTTTAATTTTTAAATGACACCTTTTTTACTTTATTCGATAGAAAATAACAGTCTGAATAGAATGTCATATCATATATCAACTTTTGACATTTTCGCATATGGTTTATTTAAAATTATAACTTGCGGTTTGAAACGAAAATTTAACACGAAGTACCAAGTGTATGGTATCAAATTATTCGTAAAAAAATGCTTTTTCCGAATCTGCTAATGAGCCACCCTCATTCCATTTGAAAAAATTGAGATATGATTAAAAATACGATGATTAAAAATACGATTTGAGCATTTTCTAACTGGCCAGGATAAGACACTAAAAACATTAGACGATCAAATCTATTTTTCCAAGGCACCTTGATTAAAAATTAGTGTTTTTGACATAGCCATGACACTCTACATTCAATTTGAAAATACAAATTTTTAATAAGCGAGAATGTCAAAAATTGACATATGATATGTCATTCTATTCAGAATGTCATTTTCTATCGAATAAAGTATAAAAATACCGAGGGTGCCATTTAAAAATCAAAAGTGGTAATCATTTCTGGGAAAACAGGAAGTGATAAAAAACAATTGAATACGTCAACCAATCCTAATTTATGTCATATACTAACATACCAAATTTCGTTTTTTTTTATCTGAAAAAAAAAAGTTATAGGGGTGAGCCACTTTAGAGACGCACCCGGTATATAATTTTTAAATTTTCAAAGTTATTTGAAAAATGTTAAAGAAAAAATATGTTTCTTTTTTCTGTATAACAAATTTTCTTTTTATATGATTCGCAGCGAAGGTTAGGTGGGTATCAATTTTATCAAATTTCGACGCGAAACGCGCCGCCAACTTGATTGCGGAGTTAACTTAAACGATTACTTGCCGATGACCCGAAAACTAATTACTTAATTGCTTCTGGATCGGTTCTAATTTTGTCAATTAAATTTTTTCACTAGACGACATTGCAATCTGTTAATTAATTCGTATAGAATTAAGCTAAAATAATATTGTTTTATCAATTAGAAGGTTTTAGATTGTTATTTCTTTCTATATTTCGAGAGAAAAATATTCAGAGAAGTAGTATATTATGCAGGGTCGCTGATATGTATGGGAACGATTATTAGGTAAAATATACAAGGTACTGCAAAAGATTAAATACAAAAGTTATAGGGGTTTTAAATGTCTAGTAGCTAGTAATAAATTTATGTATACAGGATCGGCCATCAAATTGTGGCACATTAAAATTTATTTTTTTAAATTCAACCCTCTATATATTATTGAATATTTCAATTTTTCCTTCAATTTTAAGCAATAATCGTAATACACATAATGTACTTAAATTCAACCATTTCCCAAATATAAAGTTTTGAGAAAATTTTGTTATTTTCCAGACTTCAGATAATATTATTTTATACATCTACTAGCGTGTACCAGCGACTTCGTTCGCGTCAAATTAATTATTTGTAATGGTGATGATAAAGCAAAGCAAGAATTTCCATTAACATACAAACTGGATAAAATTTTCTCACATTTATGTCAGCATGAGAAAAAACAATATGGCGATATTATTTTATAACTTGGTAATATTTGAGGGGTAGTTTCATCTCGTTAGAATTTGACTTTCGAAAAATCCGTTTGCCAGCTTTTTATGTCAAGCAGTTTAAGCAGAATCGTGGTTAAGAAATTACCCAACTTTTTGGAACACCCTGTATGATTTTTTACAACATTTCAAAATATGTAAAAAAAATAAATAAATTGTGCTTGTCCAAGCGTTTTCCCGAAAGACCGTTTTTTAAATAATGAATATTGTAATATTTGAGGGGCGTTTTCTCCTTCTTGGAATTTGAGATTCGAGAAACCCCTCCTTATCGACCCTCTACACCCCACAGTCAATCCGTTTACCAAAAATCAGCTTTAAACGTCAAGCAATTTAAGCAGAATCGTGATTACTCAATGGTCATATTTTATGAAACACCCTGCATAAATTTATAAAAAATCTTAAAATATATAAAACAACAAAATAAAATATACGTGTTTAAGAGTTTTTCCGAAAAACTCACCGGTTTTTAAATAAAAACTATTTTAATATTTGAGGGATAGTTTCACCCCCTTAGAATTCGAGTTTTGAAAAATCCCTTCTTATAGAACCTCTACACCCTAAAGTCAATCTGCTTTCCAAAAATCAGCTTTTTACATCAAGCGCTTTAAGCAGGATCGTGATTAATCAGTGACCAGCTTTTTCGAAACACCCTGTATACATTTTTAAAAAATCTTAAAATATGTAAAAAAACAAAATAAAATTTACGTGTTTAAGCGTTTTTTCGGAAACTTGACCGTTTTTTAAATAAAAAATATTGTAATATTTGAGGGGTGGTTTCACCCTCTTGGAACTGGAATTTCGAAAAATCCCTTCTTATCGAACCTCTACACCCTAGAATCAACCTGTATGCCAAAATTGAGCTTCTTACGTTGAGTGGTTTGAGCAGGATCGTGATTAATCAGTATGTCAGTCACTTAAGGATTTTATACCGGGTGCGTCTCAAAAGTGGCTCACCCCCTATAACTTTTTTATTTTTTCAGACAAAACAATGAGATTTGGTATGTTAGTATATGACATAAATTGGGATTGATTGACGTATTCAATTGTTTTCGGTCACTTCCGGTTTCACCGGAAATGACTACAACTTTTGATTTTTAAATGGTACCCTCGGTATTTTTTTACTTTATTCGATAGAAAATGACATTCTCAATCGAATGACATATCATATGTCAATTTTTGACATAGTCACTCAAAAACAAATTCTATTTTAAATTTCAATCTAGAGTGCCATGGCTGTGTTAAAAACACTAATTTTTAATCAAGGAGCCTTGGAAAAATAGATTTGATCGTCTAATGTTTTTAGTGTCTTGTCCTAGCCGGTTAAAAGATGCCCAAATCGTATTTTTAATCATATCTCAATATTTTCAAATGGAACTAGGGTGGCTCATTAGCATATTTGGAAAAAGCATTTTTTTACGATTTTTTTACGAATTTGATACCACACACTTGGTATTTTGAGTCAAATTGTCGTTATGAACCGCATGTTACAATTTCAAATAAACCATATACCAAAATGTCAAAAGTTGACATATGATATGTCATTGGATTCAGAGTGTTATTTTCTATCGAATAAAGTGAAAAAATGCTGAGGGTTCCATTTAATAATAAAAAGTTGTAGTCATTTCCGGTGACACAGGAAGTGACCGAAAAGAATTGAATACGTCAATCAATTCCAATTTATGTCATATACTAACATACCAAATATCCTTGTTTTATCTGAAAAAATAAAAAAGTTATAGGGGGTGAGCCACTTTTGAGACGCACCCGGTATATTAGTATAGATAAATCCTAAATTGAAAACTAATGTCAAATATTAATAAGTATCACAGTTTCCGCACAGTTCCGCGGAATCGTTAAGTGACACCATACACATCGAAATTAATTAAATCGAAGTGATATTTTTAAAAGTGAATAACTCGGAAATAATTGGTTTGAGGTAACTTGTGTGTATTCCGATTTCTGCTTAGAATTGAAGTAGTATAACTATTTCAAAAAAATAAACTTTGATGTGCCACGACTTTAAGACCGACCCTGTATACTTAAATTTATTACTCGCTAATAGACATTTAAAAACTCTATAACTTTTATATAACATAGTATTTAGATAATAACATAATGTCAGTCCAACAAGTAAGAAAATATTTGGATAGACGATAACCAAACAATGACAGAAAATACAATTTAAGCTTGATTTTCTTGCATCCGTTGTCCGACGATACGATGATACGATATTAATTTTATTGGTTCAATTTAAAGGCTTCGATTGGTTTGACAAGGTTTGACAATCGTTTCTAACCAATCGAAGTCTTTAAACTCAACCAATAAAACTAATATTGTATCATCGCATCGTCGGATAACGGATGCATGAAAGTCAAGCTTTATCTGTATATTAAAATGACAGACACACCTTTTACATTCTACATGATAGACACACCTGTCACTGTCATGTATGTTCTCGTCGGACCCTACTATATCCAAGATTGTGCTATATTATTTTTAAACAGATATTCATTTTATTCGTTCCAAAAATTGAACATAAAAATATATCCTTACTCAATGAACTATTGGGAGAATTAAAGTAGCTCTGAAAATAGCCGTTATAAGGAGAAATCAAATAAGATCTACCTACTACTAAGTTGTTTTTCCTTGCAAAAACAACATAATAGGTATTTACACTGACTTGAACTTTGATTATTCAATTAAAGAGCAGGACAGAGAAAAACATGTAAATATTTACTGAGAAAAACTTGGGTCCAATCGTTAAATCGTATAAAAGACGAAAGAAAATTGCAAAAATATAGTTATAAGTAAACAAGTCCTGAATTTGAGATACGGTAGCATATGAATAAGATCAAATTTATCAAAGAAGCATTTTTCTTTAATTCTATGCTATAGCGTCATAGATAAAGATTTTTTTTAATAATTGAATTAGTAGGTTCTCCCATTAATCTTCTAATATGTAATTGAAGTCATTCTGGTATTTTACAGAATTTTTAGTATTTTTTTACTATGTTCTAGTAGACCGATTTTGATGATCTTTTAAGTAATTCGTAGCTAAGTTATTTGACTTTGTAGTATCTCTTTCTAAATTCAAAATGAAAGTTCCCATCTGTCAAATATACGAGAGAACACAAAATGTTATTTTGGTGAATGTTTGGAACACCCTGTGGAATCTGTTAAAAACGTAAGGAATTTGAAAATAATTTTATCATCTATAAGTCTGGTCGAGGTAGGAAGTCCCGTGCGTTTTATGAGGGGACCTTTTTTATTTCTGATAGTAATATTTAACATGGTTTTAATTAATTTAAAAATGGGAGTCTCTTAAAAAAACTGTCGTTCGACCGCCATCTTGAATTTCAGGATGAAAAGAAAAAAATGACTTACCTGCTTAACAAATATATTCTTTTGGGCTTGTAGGTTTAAATTAAAGACTTAAAAATATTTAAGATATATATTTGTGATATTAGATTAACATAGAGAGTGATTAAAATAATAATAAAAATGTTCTGAAAATTGGTCACTAGAACCAAGCTGCTGTATTGTCTGAAAATAAATTGCATTATTTGAGTGAAGCAAACGTTTCATTACGATGACCTTTCCCAAACCAAAAAACCCTTCTACAGAATCACAGCCGGTAAATGTATAAACACCAACAGCAGCCGAGGCTTTATCTAAATCTGAACATAGAGATCGACAATTAAAAAACTCTGAACCACTCGTTTTTTTTGTACATTCATGCAGTCTCCATTTATTTTCCGGTTTTGAAAGAAAAGAACGCCATGATTTACCTGTAGGCATTTTCTGGTCAGTCACAGGATATATATTTAGAACAAATCCGTACGATTGCATTCGGTGTATCTGCTCTTGGTGCTTCACGCTGTCCATAGCTGGAAAATACGATCGTTCATTACAATGTATTTTCGAACTAGACAAAACCCTTTTCCAGCCGCAAAATCAGATGATATGTAAATAATCGACCTTCGCCCCCCTCCCCTCTCGCTACTTTAACCCACCCCTTCCTACCCCCTCCCACCACCGTCTCTCTTACCAATACTTACCCATATAATATGTGTACCTAGAGCAAAAAAAAAGTAAAGTGTTTTAAATTTAATAAATAGTCACAATAAATCCAAACATATCAATAATTGTATGCTTACAAATATGCTTAAAATATTTATTATGGTTATTATTATTATATTTTAGCTTCATAAAGCTAAAAAAATAAAGCTACCTAAAGAAGCCTAGCGAAAACATTAAAAAAAATATATTTTTTTTAATTTTTAGGTGTTTTTTGGTATAAATCAATATGGTGGCCAAACGACGCCATTTTGGTAGAGACTCCCATTTTAAATTTGATCTTAAACACCTAATGAACTAATCAGAATAATAAAAAAAAGGTCCCCTATTAAAAACGCACGGGATGTGACATGTCGACCGGACTACTAGGTGCATCTTTTATTGATAGTTTACTTTTTGGTTCATCCCAATAGCTTTATTTTTTTGTGGTGATGTTCGCTTTTGAAGAATATGCCAACATTTTTTCGTAATTTTTACATAAAAACCATTCCTTTGCTTTTGGTTTCAGTCAACAGACCTATGAAATAGTGTTTATGATTTATGTAATGTCACTGTTATTGAAAAATCTTATTATTATTGTCTGTTGGCTATTGGGCAGTTACTCTAGCAGATATGATTTTAAGTCCAGAAGTTTTATCCGCTATAGTTGCTTAATTATTGAAGATGATAGAGATCAAAATTATGTCGCTAACAGATTTAGTACAGTGCAGTTGCTTCCTCGAGACAAGTGTATATGCTAGATGTCCAGGAATCTTCGCACGAGAACTTCGAATAAAGACGATCGATTTATTGTAAGTTTATCGCTAAGAAACCGCCGCTTGTCAGCTTTTCAAATTTATAATGAATTGCAACTAAGGAAAGTTCCTGTAAGTGAACGGACTGTAAGAAGACGATTAAACGAAGCAAATCTTATGTCAAGAAGGCCTGCATATTCCACAGGGTGTTTCAAACTTTCACCAAATTATCAACGTTTTGTTTTCCCTCGTATAATTGACAGATGGAAACTTTCGATTTTAATTTAGAAAGAGATACTAAAAAGTCAATTAATTTAGCTATACATTACTTAAAAAATAATCAGAATCGGCCACCTAGAACAAAATATATTAAACTTTAAAATACCAGAAACAAAAAACTTTAAAATACTTGAAATTTGTGCCGGTTTTTCGTGCCGGTGAGTGTATTTACACTGACTTCAACTTTGATTATTCGATTATATAGCAGGACAGGGGAAAACATGTAAATATTTACATTTGGCCTTTGTAGACTACCAAAAAGCCTTTGACAGTATCGAAACCTGGTCATTTCTAGCTGCAATGGAGGACGCGAGAATCGATTCCAGATATTATTCCATTATTAAAAATATCTATGATAGTGCAACCTTCCAAGTTAAATTAGATGATGACCTCAAAACAGAAAAAATACCACTCGGCAAGGGAGCGAGACAAGGAGATACCATCTCTCCCAAGTTATTTACACTGGCACTGGAAAATGTCTTTAAGAAATTAGAATGGGAAAATAAAGGTCTAAACATTATTGTCTTGCTGAGCACCGACATTCAAGAACTGAACACCATGCTAAAGGAGCTAAATGACCAATCCCAGAAAATTGGCCTTAAAATGAACTTGAAATGAACATTGAAAAAATGGACATTACCATAGACAACGTTGTTATTGAAAACGTAGACCATTATACAGGGTGGTCCGAACTGTATTCCGGAAACTTCGGCAGCATATTTTACTGATTAAAATAAGTAAAAAAGTTCATATAAACGTATGTCCTAAAATGCTTAGTTTCGGAGATACAGGGTGTAGAAGTTTCATTTTTATTTCGATTTTTTACAAATAATTTCTGAAGTAACGTCAATATTTGGATGAAAATTGCTGTCCGGGAGTTTTTTGACATGAGAAATTTGATTTTGATGTCAATATGACACCTGTTTGTAGACGGCGCCACCTACATGTGTTTTAACTGTTTTGAAGACTAATAACTTTTTGTCCGTACCTGTATAAAACTGCTGAAAGAAAAAATATACATTTCCGTGATTTTCTACGTAAAAAAATGTCTCTTGGTAAAAATCGCTACGAGCAACCGTACTCAAGATATTTGCAATGGAAATAGTCAATACATGTCATTATTGACTAAAAATAAACATGTTTAGTAGATAGTTATTTGACTGAAATGAGAAATTTGGAAAATTTTTATTTTTTTAAACTAATCACAAATTTTTCTTCGAAAAAATGATGATAAAACAGTTTTTGTTGAACTTTTGGCTCAAAAACATATCAAATTTATGATTTTAGTCTAAATAACTAATTAGTCAACATGTTTAATTTATGTCAATGATGACAGGTGGTGGTAATTTCGATTCCAAATATCTCGAGAACATTACTCGTAGCGATTTTTACCAAGAGACCTTTTTTACGTAAAAAACGTCGTAAATGTATATTTTTTAACTAGCTAGTTTTATACAGGTACGGACGAAAAGTTATTACTTTCAAACCAGTTAAAAAATACGTAGGTGGCGCCCTCTACAAGTAAGAGCCATATTATCATCAAAATCAAATTTCTCATGTCAAAAACCTCCCAGACACCAATTTTCTTCCAAATATTGACCTCACTTCAGAAATTATTTGGAAAAAATCGAAATAAAAATGAAACTTCTACACCCTGTCTCTCCGAAACTAAGAATTTTAGGACATGTTGCCGAAGTTTCCGGAATACAGTTCGGACCACCCTGTATATATATTTAGGTCACAAAATCAAGCTGGATAAAGAGAACCAAAATACGGAGCTCAAACGCAGGATCCATTTGGCATGGATAGGATTTGGAAATATGAGCGATATTTTCAAGGATAGAAAGGTGCCCATCAACCTAAAGAAAAAAGCTTACGATAGCTGCATTCTACCTGTGCCCAGCACAATCCCAGCAGCAATCTCCAGCAGTCCTGTGCTTAGAGACTATGGCAATTACCCGAAAAAACACCAGAACAACTACGAGCAGCACAAAGAGCCAAGAAAAGAATCATGCTAGGGGTCACCTGTAAAATCGTTATTTTTGGGGCTTACTCAACCGGGTCTCACAATGCAAATTCACCTCAAATATCCATTTAGTTGGTCATTGGCAAGCACTCTCTCATTGCACATGAAAATAACAAAACAAACATTTACTGATCTGGATAAAATTGATAGTTAAATAGTAAGACTCACCCGGGGGTACTCTGCCCCCTAGCCACTGACATCACTGACATTCTATTCAATATATCCCATTCCATATCTTCCATCTAATTCAAATATTATTCGGATCTATTGGTTAATAATCTTCAACAACTAGCTAGTGTCACCTGAAGTAGTATAGGGGCTTCCTCCGGACGCAAATCTGCCGCTAAACAGATTCGCATCCCAATCGATGGGGCTAATTGGGGTCCTCACACAACGCCCCAGCGGTGTCAATCGAGAAGCTAGAGAGACCTCAAACTCTCAAGACCATCCTCGAAGGAACGACGTCACAAGAGGTTTTCTACTTCCATAGTCAAAAGACTCGCTACTTCCAAATGTCAGCTCTGTGACAAAACACAACACTACACAACCGGCCGGCCTATCAACAACTGACTGACCTGCCGCCTGCCGAGCTAAGCCTCCTCTTACATCACAATTTTACCTGATCACAAATATTTACATCGCTTGCCAATGAATCATATTGTTTTCTCTAATCGACTTTCAAATAGAGTGTTTTAGCATTACCAAATAAATAAATAGAGAGTTTCCGAAGGAATGCATATTGTTTATTAGAATAGTGAATAAATAAAAGCATTATTATGACGAACTTATTTTCCAAGTTTAACACACCTTCAGGGAAAAAATACGGAACATCCACATATGTCGAAAAACAAAACTAATAGATGTCGTTAAAAGAGTGGCAAGTCTAAAGTGGCAATGGATAGGGCATGTGGACAAGACAGGTTCTAGACCGATAGCCCCAAAAAGTAATTCTATGGAGACCTAGGGGAACAAGAAGTGTGGGCCGACTAAAAAAGAGATAGGTCGATGACGTCAGAATAGTAGCAGGAAGACAATGGATAAGATTGGTTGGAGATCGCGAAGCATGGAAAAATCTAGAAGAGGCCTATATCCAACACTGGATGAAACCAGGCTGAGAAAGAAGAAAAAGAAGAGTGTATTTTGATTGTTATCACTCTGCATAATAACACGCACATAACTACACGCAATTGTTATTATAACGTACTATTACGTAACAAATACTTAATAATAAAAATTTTTTATACAAGGTTTAGAGCAAACGAGTAGATCATTATGAACATTGCATATATATAATAATTAAAAACAAACAACTGCAAATTATTTCGGGGTTAAAAATAAATTGCTACTAATATAATGTCCTTTTATTTAATTAATAATTCGTTAATTTATTTTTGAACATTCTCTGATATTTCCAGTTAGATTTAAGTAATTCGTGTTTTACAAAACCAATTAATACTTCGAAACAAAGCAAATATTTATAATTAATTTGTCACATAGAATTCAGTTAATTGATTTGGCACAATCGAAATTATTAATTTATTATTTTAATACAGTTACTAATATTAATATACACTTTTTTACATTAACTCATTTATTAAATTATTTCAGAGTATAATTTAAATGTAAATCTGCATTATCAGAAGTTCAATTGCGCAGTTATTAGTTGCAACTGTCACCACAGAATTGTCATTTCATTTAACTACCAATATGTGTTGTTTCTCCAAAAAAGTTCAGTGTGGTAAAAAGTAACACCTTATAAATTTTATTTTATTTTTTGACGAATGCTTATTTATAAAAACAAAGACGTTCATTTTCATAATTTATTATTATATTGATTTTTGATTCAAATCCACATTTATTTAGAATAATTTATTAACTAAAACAAATAAATATGTAATTAACCTATTTTTGGGCGGAAATAATGTGGTAATTAAATATAATTGGTATACTCTTTTACAACGTCCACAAAAAATCGTTGACGTTCTGTTAAAATGAGGTTATATCAAGTTGAACTTCAAAATTAACAATTACAACCTGGTAACAATTACTTAATAAAGTAAAACCAAAAAGCCTAAAACTTTCTGTATGATTATTTTTAATTTTTACGTATTTTATGTTTATTTATGCTATGTTCTTTAAAATCAAAGAAGCGATTGCCATACATTACTAACATCTACAGATGTATGAACAATACATTTATTTTTATTAGTTTGTACTAAAAAAGCCTCTTTTATTTTTATTTTGGAGGCTATCGCTTCTTTCATTATAATTTTGGCGTTATTAAAATTTATTCTGTATTCTGTGTCCCATGAATGCTGACAAATCTTAGATTTGTGAAAATTCCCCTTTCTTAAATAATCTTAATTCGAACATTTTTGTGTTCGATTTTGTATATTACATTTTTTGCTTGTTGTTCTGTATTCATTGGTTTAGTGTGTGATATAATGGATCTAAGCCTACGACCACACAGAAAGCGTTTTTAGCATTTTGCGTTTTTTGCGTCTTAAGCGCTTTTTGCGATTTTACCGTTTTAAGCGCTTTTTTCGATTTGTGTCCATTAAAAACACGCAAAAGACGCGGCAGGTCTGCAGTTTCTATCAATATGTCAATTAGTAACGTCGCAAGCTCGTGGATTCCCGGCCCGTCCAACAATCAATCCTGTGAGAAAGAGATAGGCGAGATCGGCGCCGTTAGCGTTGAAGAGACGAAGATAAAAGATGCTGGGATTGAATTGTGGACGGGCCGGGGCATATATTCGGAGACAAACACAATCTACTGCTAATGCCAGTGGTGTGTGTAAAAATAATTATTATTATTTGCCATTTATTTTACGAATTTTAGTTTTTATGTCTATAGTTTCTTTATGTTGTAGTGTTGTGGTTAGTACTTGATATAATTATAATATAATATAATAAATAATTATAATTATACATATAATAGAATAGTAAATATCTCTAGTTGCTAATGCAATTTTAGGACATGATTTATGAAACATTTTGGAGTGAAAATTCTTTACGCGCGCTGGGAGTAAAAATTCAAAGCCGTGGCATACGAGCTAGTGAGACGGCCCTGACACACGAGCTCGTTGTAACGAAACGTGTTAACGGCTTAGAAATACGTAGTGACGCGGCGTGTATTTGTGAGCAGTCCATGTGTTTATCAAAAATATTGATATTTTAATACAAATTTTGTAAAAGTGAATCAAATTATTACGCATAAAAAAAATTTGTTACACGTAAAAAACTATTTTTATTATTTTACGCGAATAAAACTGTTACACGTAAAAAACAATTTTTTACGCGTATAAAACTATTTGTGACTGATAGAAAACTATTTGTTATTGGTAGAAAACTATTTTTTAAGCGTATAAAACCATTTGTTACGTGTAAAAATCTATTTGTTACACGTAAAAAACTCTTTTTTTACGCCGCAAAAACTTATTGATTCGGGTGAAAACCTTTCTTACGCAAAAAGAAATATTTTTTTATGTGTAAAAACTATTTCTTACACGTAAAATACTATTTTTTACTCGTCAAAAACTTATTGTTTCTGGTAAAAAAACTTTTTTACCCAAAAAAAATATTTTTACGTGTAAAAAACTATTTGTTACATGTAAAAAATTATTTTTTTTCGCGTCAAAAACTTATTGTTTCTGGTAAAAGAACTTTTGTTACGCAAAAGAAAAATATTTTTTAAGTGTAAAAAACTATTTGTTACACGTAAAAACTATTTTTTATGCGTCAAAAACTTATTGTTTCTAGTAAAAAACTCTTTTACCCAAAAAATATATTTTTTACGTGTAAAAAAACTATTTGTTACACGTAAAAAACTATTTTTTACCCGTCAAAAACTATTTGTTTCTGTTTGTTTTTTACGCGTAAGAAAATATTCCTTTAATTTATTACTTTTTCAACATTTCAAACTATACTTTTTCAAACATTTCCTTCAAATTTTTGAATTTAATAGAATCTTCCTAAAGAGTAGATGTTCTTTATAAAAATATTTTTAGATAATACCCTAAAATGAAAAGAAATGCATACTATTTAATTTATTTTTATTGTATTATTAAATACCGTATGATCGAGAAAAAACGGCGTCAGCGATGGCTATGGAATGAAAATCGCTGTCATTTTATATGTAAATTTATATGGGAAATGTCATTGATATTCATTTCCCAGCCAACTGGACGCCGTTTTTTTTCGATCATACGGTATAACGTCCGCCTATGACGGGGTCTCATCTTAGAAAACGATAAAGACGCTACAGATAACAAACTGATTTGTTTTCATTTGCGTTTTTTGCGAGACACACCGAACGCTACACGCTCTTGGTATGGCCACTCCTATATAATCCTGTTATTTTGTTTAGTCGCTAAAGACGCTTCATGCTAAAAAGGCAAAAAACGCTTTCTGTGTGGCCGTGGGCTAAGTGTATTTTGTGTTTTGAAAGACGTTCCTATGTTATATTGTTTTCCTATCCTTCTTATTTTTACCGAAACGCCTCGTATGTATGGAATTGTAAGTTGTATACATATAGAATTTTAAAACAATTTCCGATGCACGTCATCAATCACATCGAAATTGACACTAAAGCCTATAAACCTGAGTAAATAAAATTTTAGCAAAAATGTTTAAATTTGTTGACTAACTTAAAATACCAAGCAGCTCTTCATTATACTTTATAGAGTAAATAATTGTAACAGATATGTATTTAGATTAAAGCTACAAAAATTTGTTTAAAGCGATTTTTATTATCGCCTTGTTGGTCACATTGCCCCATTTTCAGCAATGTTGTCGTGTATTATTTGACAATTATCCTAGTGTCAGTCATTATTTTGTATAATATCGTGTTGTTGAATTTTTGGGAGTAATTCTCGTTTTTTTGCCGGTTTTCATAGTTTTTTTCTTAAAATGTACTTCTAAGCACAAACAGTTCTTTTAAGAACGAAATTGTCGAGATTTTTTACTGCATTTTTTGAAATTATGGATTGAAAATTATTAAACAGTCGAAGCAAAGGGCTTGTAGCTTCCCTGATAAAATATTTTGAGGGCGAACGTGACAATAAAGGTCCTTTCTTACCCTTGAAAGAGAAGTCAGAGAAGTAAGATTGATTGGTAAGCACCTTATACCACTTTCAAGTTATTTCTACTTATTTCAATTTGTAGCGAGTAACTGCTGCCTTAAACAAATTATATAAAATTTATATTATACTAAATATATTGTTTGTCACTTTTAAATTAAGATTCATCTCATAAATCCATCACAATCTGGCAGCGCTGCCGCCATCGCTTGTCACTCCAAGTTGATGACGTGCATCGGAAAATGTTTTAAAATTTCTATATATTGTGTATTGCTATCATTGTGTCTATCATTTGGGTTTTTTTTTCGTTTAATGTTTTGTCAATAAAATATGGTGGATAGTCGTTTTTTATTAATGTATTTTTTATGTGGTTTATATCTCTGTTTAGTGAAATGTCGTTTGAACATATTACTTTTGTCCTATCATATAAACTTTTTAATTATATATATTTATAACAACTCTTTTTACACTTATACTGTGATTAGATGTGAAATTTAAGTATTTGTCTGTATTTGTGGGTTTTTTGTAAACATCTAAAATTAGTTTATTTTATTTTTTTATTTTTTTTGTTTTAAAAATATATTTGACTCACCCTCTATATCTATAAAAATATTTTTGAAATGTGAATGACTATTTCAAATATATTTCGTAAAAGGTTTGGAGTGAAAATCTTAAATAGGAATTCTGATACAGAGCTTTTTCGGAACACGGAGGCATCTTGTATGTATATTATGCATTTGTATAATATACACTGTAAATAAACACACATATTATGTGTGTTTATTTAAATACTAAAGTGAAAGCAACGAATTTAAATGGGTACACTTTATAATATATTTTATTAACAATAAAATATAGCAAAAAGTTTTATAAAAATTGTTTACAGTAATTGAATTCCGAGGTTTGTATCCCATAAGGGCTCCAGTAAAACTAATGGGTTAAAAAAATGTTACACCAATGGGTTAGGTACAATAATGAGAGAAAATTAAATCTGGAATCTCTCAAATAAAAATCAGCCGCACGCAACAGACCCCGCTTCCAGTCCGTTGGCTCTCTAATTAATTGTTGCGCTGTTTATTTTTTTGGGAAAAACTTCGGCTCGTTTGGAAGTTACTTTGTTTTACCGATTAGAAAAGTTTTTTAATGAAGAAATCGATCCCGGCATAATTTTTCATTTTTTGCTCTCGCGCGATGCCAACAAAGTTCGGAAAATTTATGTTGTAGTAGGGGAGCATAAGCTATATGCTAAATGGGAATTTACTCGAGCGTCTTGGGAACTTATATTATTGCGAAAATTAGATGCTAAGAAGAAAATAAAGGTTATATCGTCGGCTTTTTAACGAAAAGGCTTATCTCGATTTTTGCTACTTTTCAGGAGAGCAATTTAAAGAAAATCGCTTCCTTTTGTTGGCCAATAAATGTAGTCTTTAATTTTTTTAATATTCTTTTTGTATTAACAATTAAACGGAGACCTTGAGGATACGTTCTAAAGATGAAATGAGCGTAAATTCTAATAATTTATTTTTGGTTAGGTTAGTTTTAGCAGAGATAGACCTTTTTGTTTTAATATAATAAATTTATTACCGCACGAATAGTATACATGCGCCTATGTAAAATAAATTTAAAAATGATGATAAAGTGTTATTAAGAACAAGATACAATATTCACTTTAGATATATACAAGAAAAAAACTAGAAATCACCAAAAACTCAGAAACAAATGTTTTTAAATACTTTTTTTCCACACCAACTGTTAAATGGAATTGCCTTAAATCTATCAAAAATAGTACTTTAACCGCAAGGGTAGATTAAATGATACTTTAACAGCGAGGATAGGTTAAAAACGTTATTTCTTCTCGCCTGTATTTTAATTGCTTCTATTTTTGAAAATTTTTCTATTCCTTTTCATTAGTTATTCGGGATTTAAATGGAAGTAGTTTGGATATGGCGTTTGTCGCCCCAGCCTGAATATCTGTTGGTAATTTACTTATTTCGTTTTGAGCCATTTCTGGCTCCAATTCAATCAGCAATCGACACGAAAGAGAATTAAAAAATATTGATTCAAAACTGACAACTAAAGAGACAGCTTTATTTATTTGTCAAATTCTTTATTAGAGCCCATTAAGTTTTACAGAATAATATTAGTATTAATAAATGTGTGTCTAAAGGGATCGCACCGCGATTAAAAAACCGATACAATGGCACAAAGTGCCAGAGTGGTGCGACCCTAACTTATATACGAACTTATATACGTACTTATATAAGAACCTATTCAAAAGATTGACGATTTGAACGCGATTCCTAGCAGATTTTTGAGAAATACGTAGTTCTCAGCACCACACTTTATTGGTGATTCGCCCTGTATTTCGTGAATTACTTCGTCTTGTCCAAGTGGCGTTTTTTGCCTTTTCCATTTCCGTATGTCACACTTAAATCATTAGATTATTTAAATGCAAACTCTTCTGCATGCAATTAAGTCATCACCTTGCCTTAATCTGACGCGATCGAGTTTTTATTACGATCAATTTTTTCACTATTCTGATTGGCCTGCTCTACACACCCTGTATAAAAGGTTCATGTATGGTGGGGTACTTAACAAGGTACAAAAAAGTTTCTCCTCGTTATGTTATTCTGCCGCGCTGAGTAAATTCCAAAATCCCCCGCTTGAGTTCCCCTACTATTGTCCTTGTTAATTCAGTTTTTGTCGGTTCACCGTCGTCTTTCATTAATTAAATTATTAATTCAGATAAATAATTCATTAACAAATAATATGTTTACTTTTGTGTCAAGGCCTATTTTAACTGAATATTTCCAGAATACTGAACGTCTCAGTTTGTTCATTAAAATTAATTATTAATATAAATAATTAATAAAATATACGTTTATATTTGTGTCAAGGTCCATTTTTGCCAAATATTTTAAATATTAATATTATCCAATTTCTATTAATTTACTTTTTTAACACACTTAAATTTTCTTTTTAGCATTTTTTAAATTGTTTGACATTTTCTTCTATAGCTTCTATACGGAGAGATCAATAATGAAATGCTTGGCTGTTTCAGGGATGTGGAAGACATATTTAATGACAAATGAATTGAAACATACCAGGATTCTACAACGCTAGCGAGATCATAATGTCTCTTTCGGTAGCGTGGCCGCGTGGAGTAATTTACAGAGATGAGTTTGCTGAGAGATTTAGAGTATAACGTTTAGAAGAATATGAAGTATCTGTTTCTTTTATAAGGAAACAAAATGAGTTAACTACTACTTATTTTGTTGGAACTTGCTTTCAACCATTTAAAATTTCTTTCAACGCGGTTAAAATTTTAATTTTAGTTAATTAATTTTAACCGCGTTTTTTGCAAAAAATAGATAAAAATGGCACACCCGACTGCATACGTCTTGTCATCAAAGCTTTACTAAACAAGACTGATGCACACCACTGCTTCTAGTTGCATAAATTTGGCGCTAAATTTAAAAATGTGACTAAACCATGTAATTATCAATTTCGCCCCCGGTTATCAATTTCGCCCCAAACTACGGTACTACATTCTGATATCAGAAGTAGGATCGACTTTCTAAAAGTTGCAGAAAAGTTTTAAAAAGTGCCAATATATCGTGTTTTGTGTGAATCCATAAGAGCTGGAAAATAAGATAAATATAGAGCAACAAATCCAGCAGCGTTAGTAATATAAATATGTCGATTTATACCCATATGTCGATTGATACCCACCCCCCTGCCCTTTATTTATCGCCATTATTTTATTTCCCTTCCCGCGCCTCCGCAACTTGCTATTCCGTCTCTCGTCAGTTCATCACAGAGTTGCCAGGTCTACCGGTTTCGACTGTAAGCTACCGGTCTACCGATTTAAAGAAGAATCTAACGATATGTTCAACTGCGTCTTTAGTTTTTACAATAGAAGCACTTTTAAAAAGCTGACTTATTTGACTAAAAATTAAGCGACTGCCGCGTTGGAATCTGTATAATCTGACTTATTATTGTTTCATTAAATTTTATTTAGTAATAACACACATACAGGTCATCGTTCTGTCTAGTTGCAGAGTTACAGAGATATTACTAAAAATCCTTATTACTCCTTATTAGGCGCGGTATTGGCGACATGCCCGAAGAAGTTGATATCTTTTGAAAAGATTTTGTTTCATTTATCTACTAAAGTTGAACCCATATTTTCCCCAAAAAAATGTAAACAAAAAACAAAATTTAAGTTAAGAAACAATCTAAATTCGGACAAATATTTTAGTGATTTTCCTGTTAAAAAATATATTAATATGAAAAAAGAGTTGAGAGTTGCTACAGCTTTCCCATTGAAATGAAATTAATTTTAGATATCACTGTACAAAGGTAAAAAGTGACTGCTACACTAATTTGTGACTGCTATCCCTACTTGTTATAGTTTTATATGTTTTTATTAATATATTAATATTATTTAATTCAATATTTTTTTTAATATCAAATAATATACCTAGCTATTTCTAATTTTTGTTATATTTATTATATTTGTATTTTATTTGAGTGATCTATTATTACGACACAGGAATGCTAATTTTGAACTTTAATATTATAGTTTATTTTGTTTCTGTACTTTTGATTTTTGTTGAAGATCTACCGAGAATTTTGTTCTCGTATGGAATTATAATCTAACAAACCCGACATCCCTGTTCGGCTACTCCTTATAAAGTTTTTTCGGCCTAATTCCTTTGTCACCGCCGCCGCCGACCGACGGTGTCGATGCGACTGCTAGGAAGATCGTACAGTATTGCCATTTCATACAATTGCACTTGCTATTTTAGAAATGATTTCAAAGTTTTGCATGTTACTTTTCGTTTTAGAAAGAAGTTATGTGCCTAGAGAAAACATTCTTAAAATTGTTTCGTACTTTATTTAATATTTCATTAAGCAGGCAAGATAATGGGATTAGAAGATTTGGGATTTGAGATTTAGGATAAGCCAACATAATTTCGATTTAATAGAATGGCAACACTGTCCGTCCTGTTTCTATTTTTTCGATTCTATTCTATTAGTAGGCGGTAGTCCCCACACAAGCGTCTTAAAGACCCGCCCGGCGCCCCCTCTCCCAGAGGCTCTCTCGTTGTATCACTTCTATGATCACTTCCTCTATATGATGGTAGGGAAAAGACACTTTATCCGTCTCTGTTGCACTGCAGTGTATTTTGCAGCCTTACCATCTTTTTTATCGCATTGAAAACCTCCTATTGCTAATGTTCCTTTGCCAGCAGTGTATAGTGATTTACATCAGTAATTTTGTTAAATTATAGGAATATTCTCGTTGATTATTGGTTTGAAATAAATATAAACATGTTCTCCAATGAAAATGCGAGTTGCTTAACTCTAATAATTCTAATTCTGAGCTAGCAAATGAGCTAGATGCTGTACCTAGACCGTTATTCAGAAGTTACAAACCTATCGATGAAAATATGCGTGAAAATTTACGCCCTAGCACATAGGTACACATCAAGTACAGTATCAAGTTTATTATAATGATTTTCTTAGCTTTAAACCAAATGTGTTTGCGTGATCGTGTGATCCTTACCATTTTTTTTCTCGCAATAATAATTACACAGAAATTTAATTCATTTTTTATAGTTAATTCGATATACAACTAATATATCGTATGATCGAAAAAAAAAACGGCGCCAAAGACAGCTGGGGAATGATATTGTTACGGACCCATATGGACTCGACCTAACCTAACTATATGTCCCGCCCTCAGATGACATTAATATCGCATTAAAGAACAGACACCGTAATGATTCATTCGAACGTTCGAGGAAAAACGAGTTCCACTGGAATAGAGTAGTACATACGAGAACACTCGAAACCTCTATGCACCTAATGATCTATGGATTATTCGAGAAACTCTTTAGCTGTGGGTATAAAATCCGACGGCTGGAGCCTGAAGAGGACAGAAATAAATAGACGAGTACAGTTGACGCGCTAAAATTCAAAATAAATTCTTTCTAGATAAATAGTTATAAATCGTTTGTAAATAGTTCTATAAGTCTTTTATCGTTATTGTTTTTGTTAATTAGTGTTAAATAAATTTACTACACCATTTGAAAAACATTTTACTCAATATAAAATAAATTACAACCTTCTTAAGGTCAATTGGTTTGACCTCGCTAAAAGTATCATCGATTGTCATTCCCAGTCGTCTTTGACGCCGATTTTTTCGATTGTACGGTACTTTCTACGAGTATAATCGATTGTGGCTTTATTTATACGAGTAGATACCAACAATCTGAAATCAAAAGTTTCATGCGACAGGACATGGCACGTAATAAATCAGAATCTGTTTAAATGGTAAATGCGTACGGAAATTATCACTTTGAATTACCTGCCTGTTCCTTATTGCACCGATGTCCTCCTATTCAGTATGCATTTGTGTGTTCTTGTACAGAAATGGGCTCGCTTGTGAATAAATGGAGGCGATGTTGTGACATCGATTATTGAAATTATATCTGTATAAATTGTGAAGCGAATGGGACGCGCATAACTTGCCATTGTTTAGCGAACTATGCTAAATATTAATCATGTCTCGTTAGTAGAGATATTTGCCATGCAGTAGGCAATTTCTATTAGCGTTTGAATATTTGGCAGACTTTGTCAAAGTTTAGATAGACATTTTTGATATACATAAATTAGGATTGATTCATTAATCAATTTGATTGTTTTCGTCACTTCCTGTTTCACCGGAAATGACTACAACTTTTGATTTTTAAATGGCACCTTTGATATTTTATTACTTTATTCGATAGAAAATGACACGAATGAATAGAATGACATATCATATGTCAACTTTTGACATTTTCGAATATGGATTATTTGAAATTGCAACATGCGATTCATAACGACAATTTGACCCGAAATACCAAGTGTGTGGTGCACAATTATTCGTAAAAATGCTTTTTCCAAATATGTTAATGAGCCACCCTCGTTCCGTTTGAAAAAATTGGGATGTGATTAGAAATACGATTTGGGCGTCTTAGTTATAGTCTGTCCAACGAGAAGATCCTTGACAGTGATAGATGTGTCTGTCATTTTATTTTCAAAGTAGTTTATTTTATTTTACAAAGAAAAAGTTGGTACAACTGGAACGCATAGCAGGAAATTAATATATGTATTTAAAATTTGACTGACAAGTAACTTCAAAATATTCTGAAAAAACTGTATAAAACTGAAAAAATCTAATCGAGTTATTTTATTTAATAAAAAAAACGGTATGTGTTAATACAAAACAAACAAAAACAAGACACCACATACCAAAAATATAAAAAAGAACTATTTCTTACTTTCAAGCTTTATGAAACTTCCCGCATTTATCATTATATTTATCAATATAACTTATGTACAAATACAAATTTGTAATATTCCGCAGGAATAAATAAAACAACATAAATAAAATAAACTATTTTATTAATAATAACACTTACCAAATTTTATACCTCACAGGTTGATTAATTAACTTTAATCTTAATTTTTTTAAACCAGTACCTTTTGACATTATTTTTCTGCAGTACTAAAATCCATTATTTACCTATCATGTGATGTCGATATTTTACAGCTACTCCAGTTTTTAGTATGGTCCTTCTACTATATTCGAGATGCACTTATCTACGACGAGATGGTATAAAAACTTTATTGATAGTAACTTTATTGGTGTATCTGTATAACACTTTCTACCTGGGCAGCTAGTATTAACCATAAACAGTACTCGGGGTTCTACAGTTAATTTTCACTCGATTTTTCCTTCACTTGACTTCAAAAGACACAAAACACACGTAATAACACGAATCAAAATGCATCTTCCAAAACACAGGGTATTTGTCAAAAGTTGTCACAAAATTATAACCTATAATTTGGCAAGACTTTGACAAACGTCAAAAATCTAAAGGCGAGTTCATACGCATCGGCGTCCGTTTGTCGCTCATCGTTCCGTCAAACCAATAAAATTGAAACACGATCTGTCATATTTGAAATAAACCAATAAAAGTGGTTAAAAACAACAAGTGATGGCGCATGACGAATTTATATTTAAACCCATCCATAGTTAACGTAAAAATTATTAGAAACTTTTTTAGTAAAATAAATAGATTGGTATGGGATGTCATCTGCTTTTCTTCTGTCGTCGTCTGTCGAAATCTTACCTGAGAAAAAAAAAACAGAATATAAGAGCTTCTTAACTCATGCATTTTCATTACCGCACTCCTTGTTTAGATGACTACCAAAGAGAAAAAATTATTTTGTAAAACATTTATTTTACACTAAATTGGGAAAATATGTTATGAGTACCTTTTCGTTTCCATAGTTGTGTACTTTTTTTCAGTGCACCATTTTTTATACTTAGAGTATGTAGTATAATGTATACTCATACTTCTGTTTCGATCTTGCTGGAAGCAATCCAGAAATGGCTCTGAATGCCTCTTCTTCATTGTCAGAGGGAATACTTTCCGAATCGCTCATTTTTTAAACTAGTGACATCAATATTATTTACTGTCATATTGACATTGCTATGCATGTTGTTATTTGAACAAAGGTATTAAGGTAATTGATTTTTAGGATAGGTATATATACTCTAGGTTTTTTTTCTCAGGTAATATTTCGACAGACGATGACAGAAGAAAAGCAGATGACGTCCCATACCAATCTATTTATTTTACTAAAAAAAGTATCTAATAATTTTTAAGTTAACTATGGATGGGTTTAAATATAAATTCGTCATGCGTCGTCACTTGTTGTTTTTAACCAGTTTTATTGGTTTATATCAAAAATGACAGATCGTATTTCAATATTATTGGTTTGACGGAACGATGAACGACAAACGGACGCCGATGCGTATGAACTCGCCTTTAGATTTTTGACGTTTGTCAAAGTCTTGCCAAATTATAGGTTATAATTTTGTGACAACTTTTGTCAAATACCCTGCGTTTTGGAAGATGATGATTTTGATTCGTGTTATTACGTGTGTTTTGTGTCTTTGAAGTCAAGTGGAGAAAAATCGAGTGAAAATTAACTGTAGAACCCAGAGCACAGTTTATGGTTAATACTCGCTGCCCAGGCAGAAAGTCTTATACAGATACACCAATAAAGTTACTATCAATAAAGTTCGTATACCATCTCGTCGTAGATAAGTGCATCTCGAATATGGTAGAAGGACCATACTCTAAACACATACTAAAAACTGGAGCAGCTGTAAAATATCGACATCGCACGATAGGTAAATAATGGATTTTAGTACTGCAGAAAAATAATGTCAAAAGGTACTGGTTTAAAAAATTAAGATTAAAGTTAATTAATCAACCTGTGAGGTATAAAATCTGGTAAGTGTTATTATTAATAAAATAGTTTGTTTTATTTATGTTTTTTTATTTATTCCTGCGGAATATTACAAATTTGTATTTGTACATAAGTTATATTGATAAATATAATCATAAATGCGGGAAGTTTCATAAAGCTTGAAAGTAAGAAATAGTTCTTTTTTATATTTTTTTGGTATGTGGTGTTTTGTTTTTGTTTGTTTTGTATTAACACATACCGTTTTTTATTAAATAAAATAACTCGATTACATTTTTTCAGTTTTATACAGTTTTTTTCACAATATTTTGAAGTTACTTGTCAGTCAAATTTTAAATACATATATTAATTTCCTGTTATGAGTTCCAGTTGTACCAACTTATTTCTTTGTAAAATAAAATAAACTACTTTGAAATTAAAATGACAGACACATCTATCACTGTCAAGGATCTTCTCGTTGGACAGACTATAGTTAAGTACAATAATTTTTAAAATTCATTGTGCGTTTTTATAGTTAGACGTAGATAAAATATTGTACAATACACGCGAGTTAACTCCAGTAAGATACTTTTGGGGTTACACAACTACTCGTGCTACGCACTCGTTGTGCAACTTTCACGCGCGTATCTTAATGATGCTGTTAACTCACTTGTATCGTAAATCTCTATTATAATTAATTTATTTTTGTTTCTTAAAATATTTTAATTTAAAAAAAATATGTGAAACTGGGCAACACTGTACCGGTCAAGCTTAATCACGTGACTAAAAGCTTCTTTGATATAAACTATAGATGTTTAACATTTAAATAAAAAAATAACAGAAACCTGTTATTTTAGGATGTTATACTATAGGTATAAATAACAGTAACAGTTTGAATTGTTATTGAAAAATAACGGATATGCCCACCACTAGTCCCCACGACACTCGAGTAGCTTTTCCCATTTAGCATCTTTTGCACCCCTACTATTACAAAATATTTATTATGCATGAGAAAAGACGAAAACCTCGTGGGCGTTAGTATCATTCGTATCATACAGCGTTACATAATTTATTTTCTTGGGGACTGTTTTAGTTTTAGTGTCGATAGTTTGAAATGAAAATGTTAAAAATATTACCTTTCCCCGACTGAATAATTCATTCATGAAGGGCGTAAAAGTGTTTTACTGGAGAGATGCGGTCGTACCGTCTCATTATGCTGAATGGCGCTATGGCGGCGGTTTCTGGATTCCCGCCAACTTCACACGTAAAACTTTAATAACGGGACGACTCAACTAGTCAACGCAACGCCGCAAAATTCTAAATGTATTATTTATTTTAGCGCAAACTTTGAATCCCTTAATAATCATCCCGCATAGATGCTGCGGAATGTTACAGTCTATGCGGGATTAGTATGCGTTATAATTAAAAGACGATTTAATAAATATAAAGTGACATAGATGGATGTCGGGCCATAGCGGTATCCAAGACAACAAAAAAGCAGACAAACCTACAAGGCAAGGATTATCATACAGGGTGTTTGTGTGTTCTTTATCACTCCTTTTCAACGTATACTCAGAGGAAATCTTTAACAAAGTCCTCGAAAATGATGCTGGTGGAATACTAGTTAACGGCATACCACTGAACAATGCAGGATCTTCAGAATATGTTAAATAACGTCATCACAACTAGTCGAGAATATGGTCTGACACTCAATGTTAAGAAGACCAAATACATGATTGTCACTAAAACTGGAGTGCCCTGGGTACGCGGAAGGCGAGGAGCTCGAAAGAGTAGAGAGGTATGGCTACCTGGGTACAAGTGTCGACTGCACCGCGGATTATTGTTCAGAAATAAAGATTCGCATTGAGAAGGCCCCTGCATCCTTTGTGAAGATTAAGAAGCTGCTCTGTAGCCGCGATTTGAGCCTAGATCTGTTATGTATTCCCAGTCCTTTTGTATGGTATGGAAGCTTGGACCCTCAACGAGCTTTGCGAGCGGAGACTGGAGGCCTTCGAGATGTGGAGATACCGTAGGATGTTGAGAATACCATGGACAGAACATGTAACCAACGTGGAGGTTCTGAGAAGAATGAGGAAGGGCGTAGAGATCCTCAAGGAAGTGAAAAATAGAAAATTGCAATATCTCGGCCATATCATGAGAGGTCTGAGGTATGACATTTTGCAACTCATAATTCAGAGAAAAATTGTAGGAAAAAGATCTGTTGGAAGGAGAAGAATATCCTGGCTCACAAACCTGCGAAAATGGTTTAATGTCACGTCATCTGACCTATTTAGGGCCGCAGCTTCCAAGGTCAAAATAGCAATGATGATAGCCAACCTCTCCGATATGGAGACGGTACATAAAGAAGAAGACAGGGTGTTTTAAAAAACATGTGCCATCTCTTGTGGGGAGATTCCTCACGTAAAAATAAGATTTATTTTTCATATTAACATAAGTCCGATTCTGCTTTCTTTCGTGGATACAGGGTGTTAAAAACTTATTTTTTTTCGATTTATATAATTTTCTTCTAAGTGCTTTTAGTGATTCCAATGACATTTGGAGGGTAAAAGTTACTATAAGTGCTACATATTTTAATTCTAAAAGTGTCGATAAATTCACCAGGGACGTGCATATATTACTGGAATATTTTTTTGAAAAAAACATGTACGTCACTGGATTTTTTCTTTTGATAGCAAAATGTATAGGCCGTTTAATGCCAATTTTCTATTTGGCAAAAAAAAAGTTAAAGTTGTATCTTGATATTTTGTCGATTTCGATTTCCTTGATGAGGTAAATACAATTTTATTAATCACACATGCAGTGAACAGGAAAGGCATTATTTTGTGTAGTATTGTATGTGTGGTATTATTACTATTTTGTGTAGTATTGTTATGTGTGTTATTATTACAGGTAGTATTTTGAGCATTTGATTTCATATAGCTAATTTTCGTTACATAATTATACGTTTATATCTAGTTTTAATTCTGTGATAATTTAAATATGTCTTAAATGTGTATCTTTTTATTACACTATTATTCTACATTTTTTAATTTTTGTTAAATTAACAAAAGGTATATCACAGCCACCTAGGTCTTTTGACTCAAAAACATAAAAATAAAAATATCTATAAATAAAGATATATATCTTTGTCTGAGGGGTACGCAACCCCACAGAAGATAAATAATAATTTGAGGATATTATGAGTTCTCCATTGAAAACCAGAATAGTATACTGGGTGCTCCATTTAAAATAAAGGACTAACTTGCTTTTAGAAGTGCTTTCAATATTAGTTTTGTCTCACCCTGTATTATTGATCGAAAATTGAATTAAACCCGGGTTAAAATTATATCCGTGTCAAATTTTAATTTGGTATATCATACAGTGGTTATTATAACTAAATATTAGTCTATACAGGGTAACTTACAAATTAGGTAGCTCCTGTTTTATTTTTATTTAAAAAATTATTCTTTATTTTCACAAAATGTGAAGTATGTTAAAATCCTTACATTTTAGGCATGTG
Source organism: Sitophilus oryzae (assembly GCF_002938485.1). Lineage (NCBI taxonomy): Eukaryota > Metazoa > Arthropoda > Insecta > Coleoptera > Curculionidae > Sitophilus > Sitophilus oryzae. The sequence goes on along the minus strand of NW_022146324.1, from coordinate 1,426,794 downwards.
CTTTTTTAATAAAACTCACCTATATTTTTTTTTCTAGAATCCGAAAATCGATTAATATTCCTATAGGGTGTCCCATTACAAAAAAACACAGCTTTGGTATGTAACTTTTTTGCATTGGTATAAACTATCGACGTATTTATAAACTGTTATCTTAAAATTTGTATATTTTAGAATACTCCATGTTCTAATAAAGCTTAACATAATTTTATTATTAATATTCATGAGATAAAATCTTATGCGGAGAGGAATGGCTGAAGGTGGAAGATGAAATAATCGTTAAAAATAATTAAAAGTATAACCTCATTATTTATTGTATAAAATAATAATAATTAACAGTATGAATAAAAACGGTATCAAGTGACCTTAGAAGAGATTATCTATAATATTAATTTAGAGAGATTATCTATAATATATAAATTACCGGGTGCGTCTCAAAAGTGGCTTGCTTACCCCTATAACTTTTTATTTTTTCAGATAAAAAAACGAGATTTGGTATGTTAATGTATGACATAAATTAGGATTGATTGACATATTCAATTGATTTCGGTCACTTCCTGTTTCACCGGAAATTACTACAACTTTTGATTTTTAAATGGCACCCTCGGTAATTTTTTACTTTATTGGATAGAAAATGACACTCTGAATGAAATGACATATATGTCAACTTTTGAATTTTTGCTTAAAAACATTGTATTTTTAATTTCGATCTAGAGTGGCATTGCTGTGTTAAAAACACTAACTTTTTTCTCAAGGAGCCTTAGAAAAATATATTTCATCGTTTAATGTTTTTAGTGTCTTGCCCTGGTCGGTTAAAAGATGCCTAAATCGTATTTTTAACCATATTATGTCAATTTTTTCAAATGGAACGAGGGTTTCTCATTAGCATATTTAAAAAAAGGAGTTTTTTACAAATAATTTGGCACCACACCTTTGGTATCTTCAGTCATATTGTCTTTATGAACTGCATGTTATAATTTCAAATAAACCATATGTGGAAATGTCAAAAGTTGACATATGATATGTCATTCTATTAAGAGTGTCAGTTTCTATTGAATAAAGTAAAAAATACCGAGAATGCCATTTAAAACTATAAGAATATTGTAGTCGTTTCTGGTGAAACAGGAACTGACCGAAAACAAATGAATACGTCAAAGAGTCCTAATTTATGTCATATACATACTAATATACCAAATCTCGTTTATCTATCTGAAAAAATAAAAAAGTTATAGGGGTGAGTCACTTTTGAGACGCACCCGGTATATTTCTTTATGCAGTTTGAAGAAACCTTTTTAAACCTTCTTAGCACTGGCGAATCAAATGCACAAGCTAACTACCGTTTCTCTTTCGAGCCTCCGCGTCGTATGAGAGGCGCCATCCTGTAAATACAATTAAATTTGCGGTCATTATCTAGTATTGAATAAAACGTGAAACTGTAGAATCACCCAGTTGTTCTTTTGGTGTGTGATTAGGTAATGAAGGAGACCATATCATCGCTGAAATATAAATGTTACGGCTCGTAATAAAATATTTTATGGATATAGCGCTATAAAAGACAGCGCGTAATGCTGCTTCATGTAAAAAGGAACACTATAAAGGTTTTTCTTCGCGTGTCGTGTTCCCAGCAGCAGCGCGAACTGAATATTATGGTTTCCTTGGCAACTTAACTGCTGGAAAATGAATTGCAACGGTAGGCTGCGAGAAAAACTTCATAAAATATTAAGGCTCTCGGGAGATGAAAAAACAACGTAAATTAAACGGAGATGGAAGAGAATTATTTAAATTTGTTGACACAGATAAACGGGTGGGAGATGTTGTCAGATTCAGTACATTTGATTTAAATGCTTTAATTTAAGGTATTTTTTTGAAATTTGATTATTACTTGGTCCCTCGCTTCGTCAAAATTTTACACCAGTACTTGCCTTTGCCTTTATTATCTAAAGTAGTTGAAGTTGTTGGGCATCTTGGAAAAGCAATCAAAAGATAAAAAACGCTGCTATATAGACCTATAAAAATGTTGATCTAATAACAATTTGACTTTTATACTATGATGTCAAAAGCAACTCTTTTCCAAAGCCTACCATGACTTCCATCAGCGTAACTAGCAATTTATTTTGGGGTGGGCCTGGGGAGGCCTGGGGTTGAGCCCAGGGGGGTCCTAGAGCTTTTGTTTTTTTAAAAATGAAAAATAATTTTAAAAAACACATTTTTTGAATAAAACGTTTACATGAATTTCTCTATCAATACATTTCATAGACTTGGTTATCAAACCGTGTTCCAGTAGATTACTTAAATATCTACATATTTCCTAAAAATAAAAATTAACACATTTTTGAACCCAACAAAATAATATTAACTAAACAAAACTGGAAAACATCATTTTTACTGCATCACGAGCAAATAAAAATTATTAAGTAGCCAAAAGTCATAATTCAGGATTTCTCTAGGGGGTGCCGAGCAGTACTTAGGGGGGGGGCGGAACCCCCGGGCACCCCTGTACTTATGCCAATGATGACTTCACTGAATCATCGTTTCTTGTTCACTGTTATTAATATCTTAATTATTAGATATTAATACATCTGGTATTATGGTATTCTGGTATATCGTTGATTTTAAAATAAAGTAACCGTTTCTGTCTTATTTTTTTATTAGAATGGGCATAATCAAGAGGGCTGATACCGTGTTGTATACCTGTTGTCTACCGTGTTGTATATCTGATACCGTGTTGTAAAAATTAGGTAATTAAGGGCATATTTTTTGGTATTTATTATAATTTTGCTTATATCTTCGGTTTGAAAGAAGATATCAAAATGCGGTTTTCGCTGACTTTTTAAGCTTTTACTACTCTTTACTACCAGCTAAAATTACATATACTATCGTACTTAATTTTTTGAAAAACCGCGCTATGTTTGTTAAATTGTAAGAAAGCGCCCCCTAGCGTCTACGTTCAAAACCTTATTATTATTTTTTTACGGTATAGTATAGAGTAAGAAACGCTCTTTTAAACGTGCCCTCGTTTATTGGATTCTGATCAAGATGGATCAATTTGATTCAGAGAGAGAGAGAGAGAGAGAGAGAGAGAGAGAGTCCGGAGTTATTAACATTTAAATAAAAACAGATCTAACCTTCTCCACCACTTTATTTTAGCAGATAGGGGAAATGCTTCTAACAAAAGAAATCCAAAATTTACTGAAGATTGTAAAGCTATTATTTATATTACGTTACATTATCTAGGCAAAATTCTGTAAAAATTCTATTTCCTTATTTTCCATAGCAGTTGCGCCCTCTAGCGGCCGTTTCACAAACTTGAAAATAATTTCCAGCAATTTCTCATAGCCCCTTTAGTTGTAAATATTTTCTTCCGTAGGCCCTACGGCTAATACTTTCCGAGATACGACCGAGAGCTATTCTTAGTGGGACACCCTGTACGTTACAGTAGATCATATGCAATAACGTATAAAACGACAACAATAACTACAAGTACTAGAGTTTCATCAGTAATCAAATGACTTAAAAAAGACAAAATATTTAATAAAGTGTAAAAAAAATGAAATAATATATGACATGATAAGTATAAAATTTATGTTGTGTCCACTACATATTATACAATAAGTTATAGTCTAAGAGCTAGCAACGTTTTCGAGAAAGTATTTTAAGACGTTCTGGCTCTTCGATATATCTTATACTATGTTCTCTGGGACAGCATGCGGCCCGTTTGGCTGCCGATACCCGTTGCGTTCACTACTGCGCATCAGAAGAAGATCCTATATTTTTTATTAATTTAGTCCTATAAATTCTGGTATTGAATATAAATCGAACATGTCTCCATAGCGCAGTGCGTAGAGTTTCCGACCACGAACCGATGATTCAGAGTTCGAATCCGGGTCAGGTTAAAGGCTTTTTTATTTTATTTTCGTTTATATTCTGATAGTAAAGTATTAAATAATTCTGGTAATTAAAAAAAAACAAATATTTAATACTTTACTATCAGAATATAAACGAAAATAAAATAAAAAAGTCTTTGCCCTTCGAACTCTGAAACATCGGTTCATGGTTGGAAACTTTACGCACTGCGCTATGGAGACATGTTTGATTTATATTCAATACTACAATTTAAAGGACTAATAAAAATATAGAATCTTCTTTCAATGCGCAGAAGGGAACGCAACGTTTACCGGGAGCCAGACGGGCCGCATGCTGTTCTAGAGAGCATAGTAAAAGATATATCAAAGAGCCAGACGTCTTAAAATACTTGTTTTCCCGACGTTGCTAGCTCTCGTACTATTATTGTTTATTTAATTTGTCATATAAAAGTTAAGCTAAATCGATAGAAGTACAACTGGGATTTATTAATTTAGATAGTGAAAACAAATATCGGAGCGGTGTATGCGTCAGAAGATTAATAATAACTGTAATATATTTATCGCCATTTTATCAGGAATGTCGATATAATAAAAGGAAAAGCTATATCAATAGAGGATTAGGGTGCATATAAGTGCTGTAATCAAGGACAAGCTGCTAAAAATAGCTTCACGTGAGCTGTTAAGTACTCATAGTTTTCGTGATATATAACAAATTATTTATATTAGCTATTCATATAAAAATAATTGACTTTTAATTAAAACATATACTACATCGTGGGTAAATGTAGATAACTTTTACCCACAAATGCGATGATTGCGCAATATTACATAAATATAAAATTTTGTACTGAGATACCAGTGTTGTTCAGTAACGTTAAATAATTCGGTCGTTTTTGGGAAACTAAACTTCTTACTCTATATTAGGCAAATTGCCTGTTCATTCTTCACAGTACGCCTACAGTTTTAATCGATGGTAAGGTCATAAGGTCATGGTAGGCTCATCTTTTCCTTGGCCTTCCCGTGCTTCTTCTTCCCAGTGGTGATTTGTCTCAAACTGTCCTTAGTATTCTTCCTTCGTCCATTCGGTTGATGTAGTCGTTCCATTCGCGCTTGCTGCTTAATACCCATTCATTTAATGTTCTCCACCGTACATGTTCGCCTTATATTCTCGATTCGTTCTCTATCTAGTAGCGTTCTACCTTGGAGGATTTTCATTTCGCTTTTTTTCAAAAACTTTTTTGTTTTTGCTGTGTTCGATCTGGTTTCTGCTGTGTAGGTAGGATTTGGGTCTGACGACAACCTTGTATATTCTTGACTTGATCTCGACCTTTTTCCGTATAGTAGAAGAGTTTCTCATTGCTTTTGGCAGTAATTATCATATTTAGAGATTTTGCTACAAGATTGAAGCGATATGCCAGTCTTTGGAGGTCGTCCTCGTTTTCTGCGACTAGAAAAGCGTCGTCGGCATAATACAGAATTATAATATTGCGATCGTTCATTTTGTATCGGTTTAAGTATTTCATATATTTTTTAATGCATTATTATAAGTACAGTTATGTGGCAGCATCCAAGTGCGGTTCAAGTAACTTTGATCGTATCATCCCGCCTCTATTAGGACTCGTAAACAATCTAAAAAAAAGAAGCTTTTAACCTGGAGAATAATATCATTAAATATTTTAAAATTATTAATTAGCGTTTTCTGTTAACCTGCAATTTCTCGAAAAATATACATAACATTAAAAAAGTAAGTATACTGGTAGTATCAGGGTATCTAAAATACCTAAAATCATTTTAGTTTCTATGGCACCAAAATGAAGATATGGCGAAAATACAACTGGTCTGTTAATTTAAAATGACAGACAACTGTAACTCGTCAAAATATTGTAGACCCAGAGCACAATTTATGGTTAATACTCGCTGCCCAGGCAGAAAGTCTTATACACCAATAAAGTTACCATCAATAAAGTTCGTATACCATCTCGTCGTAGATAAGTGCATCTCGAATATGGTAGGAAGACCATACTAAACACATACTAAAAACTGGAGTAGCTGTAAAATATCGACATCATACGATAGGCAAATAATGGATTTTAGTACTGCAGAAAAATAATATCAAATGGTACTGGTTTAAAAAGAATAACATTAAAGTTAGTTAATCAACCTTTAATGTATAAAATATTTATGGTAAGTGTTATTATTAATAAAATAGTTTGTTTTATTTATGTTCTTATATTTATTTCTGTGGAATATTACAAATTGGTATTTGTACATAATATGTAAGTTATATTGATAAATCTAATCATAAATGCGGGAAGTTTCATAAAGCTTGAAAGTAAGAAATAGTTCTTTTTTATATTTTTTTGGTATGTGGTGTCTTGTTCTTGTTTGTTTTGTATTAACACATACCATTTTTTATTAAATAAAATAACTCGGTTACATTTTTTCAATTTTATACAATTTTTTCACAATATTTTGAAGTAATCACTTGTCAGTCAAATTTTAAATATATTAATTTCCTGTTATGAGTTCCAGTTGTACCAACTTATTTCTTTGTAAAATAAAATAAACTACTTTGAAATTAAAATGACTGACACATCTATCACTGTCAAGGATCTTCTCGTTGGACAGACTATAATTTATTTTAATATCAAGTAAAAATTATTTTTAAATTGTAGTTTAAAATTCAAGAAACCATTTTTTGGAAATAGATTTGTGTCTGGAAACGTTCTATACTTAGTGTTAATTTTTGACACGTTTTATGCCAATTTTTATTGTAAATAATATGTAGAGATTGACCTTGCCAAAATTATTTTTTCCATCATACGGTATTGAATACGAGATATTTGAATCTTGATGAATGATGGAGCTTAAGGAAAAATTAGTTTATGATGTAATTTCACAGGTAAAAAATTTCCTCTAAACTGCGTCGTTCTGCTTCCAGATTGGCGATATTATGATTGAGAAGTTAGGAAGTTATATACGGTTTTAGTCAATTTAACAATAAAATTACTAAAAAGCTGAAAATTCTTTGAATACCATGCTAATATTCGAAATATTATATATAATAACTGATATATTTCTCCGAGAAGTGCAAACCGTTTTTGTTTTGGAGATAAGATAATATATAGTGACATATTTTAAAAAATTATAACTCTAGATAATTCTTAAATAATGACCAATCGAGGTGCAAAATTTTAACTACATCACTAGATTCTATGTATAAAACCGTATATATAAACATGTTTTTAGCTATTCGATATGTTGAAAAAATGTAAAGGTATACACTACGTTTCCTTTCCGTTCGCGTAATATATCATGTAAACGAATAGTGTGAATACAATCCAATTATACGGAAGGATACGGAACGTATATGGAAAGGAAACGGAAGGTATAGTGACAATCAACCTTAACTCAAAATAAATTATTTTTCATTTTGCCTGTATCTCGTAAACGAAGCACGCGGTATGACAGTTTTGATTACTTGATTGTGTTGAAGTTTTATAAAAAAGTACAGTACCTAATATCCAGTAAGGAAAGAAAAAACGGGACACTGTAAATTGTATTAAACACAGAGAAATTATTTATTTATTAATTTTTACAGTTGAGGGTTGGAACCTTTGGTGTTACACAGCAAAATAAAATTACACTAAATCACCACAATACACCAACACTTTTACTTTTACACTGGACGCGCGTTTCGCTAACCATGTTAGCATCATCAGCAGATGATTATAAACTGAATTTTTAAATAACTTAATTTTTAAATAAAATTTACAAATATACAAAATAAGTTATAGGTAATGTATTTGTACAGGGTTGTTCACCACATACGACACGGAGTATTGTAGCTAAACCATTAGATTTTTACAAATTGTAAGTTTTGGGCTCGTTAAAGGACTATTTGAGCTACAATTTAAAAATAATTTTACAAGATACAGAGTGTCCCATATAAGTAAAAAATAGTATAATTGTATTTTTTAAAATGGAACACCCTGTATATTATTCTATTTTTAGATTCTGCGATTGAAATAAAGGTAAATTTGATTAAAGTTTATCACAGTTTAACCTTACCGTTTTTGAAATATTTTCAATTTTATCAAATCGCAGTAACAATTTTAAGGCTTCATGTCTCCAAGGGTATCAAAGTTTTTAATACTAAATATTTACTGAAGTTTATTTATTGATCAGATATTGTGTTGCAATAATAAAAATTATAGTACCTTATACAAAAATTTATATTAAATATTTAGTTACTAGCTTTAAACGGCAATAACTTGTTTGATTTAAATAGAACACTCTGTACATTTTACGAGAAGCAGATGCACAATTTAATTGTCTATCAAATTGTATTATACATTTTTTTACCTATCTCTTCAAGTTTTCGTAGAAAATGCCTTTTCGTATAATTTAGACCTCATTTATTACTATACCCATGAAATATTGACATTTTAGATTATTTTTAAAGATGTAACAACATTTTCAAAGAGTAGAGATACTAATATTGTCGATATAGTTCGCGTATTTCATTATGAAATAAAAGAAACTGTTTAAATATTTTTGTTAAAGATGACCAATGAATATGATCCCAGTAATCAAACTACATTAATTGACTGTTTACGTTGATTAATAATAATTGCTAAAATACTAAAAAACTGAATTTGATATCTGTATTAGACAGTGTGGTAAAAAGTAACACCTTATAAATTTTATTTCATTTTTGACGAATGCTTATTTATAATTCATTTTGTTCATTTTAATAACTAATTATTATATTGATAATAAGTCAAATCATCATCGATTTCTGAGTTAAATACACATTTATTTAGAATAATTTATTAATTAAAACTATTAAGTATGTAATTAATGGTGGTATTTTTAATTGGTGTACTCTTTTACAAAGATTTAAATAGTTTATAAACAAATTGGCTTGCAATATTGTTATTTTTACCACCTGTACATTTTGTACATATGTTGCTCTAAAAAAAAATCTAAAATGTCAATATTCCATGG